>NC_092862.1:86279795-86403036 GCF_032062135.1 Pyxicephalus adspersus | reverse complement strand
CTAGGTGCCTAGCAGTTGCCAGAAGTCACTCAGAAGGGGTAAATGTTTTTTGCTGCTAATATGAACTAAGCCTAACTTGTTACACCACATTCATTTTACTATTACACTACTACAAAGGAATAAACTCCTAGAACTTAGAACACTAGGAAGTTGGGTCACAATACAGGGCATAGGACAGTTGTGGCAAAATACATAGAATAGAAAAATTGGATATACTAACGGGGCAGGCATTACAAAGTTGTAACAAATAATTGGGAGAAGGTAGAACACTGAAAAAATAAGAGGTTACTGATTACCCATGGCATAAAGAACTGGGAGCACTAAATTTGCCGTGTTTTGCCACACCCCCTTTTTTACCACCCGGCTACAGCTTCCTACCACCCGGCTGAAAAAAATTTCTGGGGAGAACACTGTCACTATATTAACACAAAACACACTCTTCCCTGATTTTACTGAAGCTCACACAATTTTGATTTCTAAAGAGGGCAGGGATCCACTACTAGTATCATCCTATAGACCGATTTCCCTACTTAATTGTGACTACAGAATATTAGCCAAAAAAATACAGACTGCATGGCTAACAGACTGCAATGTTTCTTGCCATCTATACTTACTTTACACCAGCTGGGCTTTGTAAAAGGGAAAAACTCCACGTTAGGGGTGCGCTCTGCAAAAGCAGCAACAATAGTAGCGGCAAAACCAAACCTCCCTAAATTAATGCTAGTAGGCCTGGATGCTGAGACATAGGCCTGGATTGAGCATTTGGTCAGGTTTTCACATCATTTATTCCTAATACATTTACAACTCTCCAAAAACAAAACTTTTTATAAATGACAATTTGTCGGCTCCGGTGATTGTTTAGCGGGACCCGCCAGGGATGTCTACTATCCCCTATTTTGTTTAATCCAGCATTGGACTCTTTGTTGCGTCTTCTAGAATTTTGAATATATTTAGACTGTAAACAAAGTGTTTAAAATACCGGCCTTTGCTGATGGCCTACTTCTGTACATAAGTAAACCGAAAAGGAGCTTGCCGGCTGTTGTTAAATTGCTGCAACAATATGGAACCATATGGGGCTTATGCAATCAATTTAGATAAATCAAAGGCACTATATTTAAATAAATACACTAAGCCCAATTGGCGCCAGCAATACCCATTTGTATGGGGTAAACACAAACTTAAATATTTGGGCGTTATGATACCCAAATATCACTCCAGACTCTACTACTTTAATATCCCCCCCTCTTGAAGATCCCTTAAAGAACAGCTACTAAAATGGGCCAAATTGCAGCTCTCCTATGTAGGACGCATAAATCTAATTAAAATTATCATATTTCCAAAAATACTATACATCCTGCAAATGTTAGCAATTATTATTCAACAAACCGATCTCCAAGATATCTATAAAGCAATTCCGGCTTTTATCTGGGCAGGAAAGAAAGCTAGACTGGCTATGTGTATACTCCAACAACTGGTTAACCATGGAGGGCTTCATTTCCCATATATTGAATTATATAATTGGAAACAATTTCCAGATATATTAGAGACTGGATACACGGTACTGCCTATTAGCTAATTTTTCCCTAGAACAACAATTAATCCCAAACAGCCATCTTCTTAACCTTCTGCATATGCACAAGGAATTACTTCCTCCAGAAGTTGTCCAAAAACCTCTACTTTACTTTTGCTGGTATGTCTGGCACAAAATCAGATACAAATTCTCTTTAAACAGCCATTCATCCCTATTACTTCCATTGTGGATAAATTGGGATTTCCCTTGGATAACCTTGGAGAACCCTAAGGGAAGGACCAGGGTGACCTGCGAGTAATGAAATTGAAATCAGTAGTCAATACTTTGTCCCGCAAGGTCATCTCGCAGTCCGCTATTGCTACACTGTTTCCCCTTTCTTGGACTACTGTCCTTTACATATCTACAGCTGAACTCTTATGTAAAATCGGTGTTTAAGAATCTATCCTCCACAGATTGGTCCAGTTCATTGGAAAAATTATGGACCGTGCCATCACTGAAACATATAACACCTATAGAACTGTGTTACATTATGAAAACAGAAATACTGGGCTGTGTCGATGGTTCAAACATTTTCCAGAGCTTACCCCCACATGATATACTAATATATTTTTGCAGAGCTTAGAAGTCATTGTCCTACTCAATGTATGGGGAAATGACTCTGAAACTTTACCACTATCTATATATTTCACCTAAGCGTTCTTACCAGATGGGTCTCAGTCCTTCCTCGCAATGTTTAAAATGTGGCGTTTTGGAGGCAGATCTATATCATATGCTGTGGGACTACCATTCTCCATAACTGGATTACTGCAAAACCCCCCTTCACTTGCACTATTTTTGGAAAAACTGTGGTTTGTTTTTGAGATGGAATGGGTTGAAGCTTCTCTGGACAAGGAAACACGGGTGGAGGTTTTTTTTTTGGAGTTTGGGAATCATACATAGCTACATTATCTTTGGATACGAGAAAAAGAGTTTGCAAGACCTTTGAACAAACTGCATGGTATGTCTACTGTCTTCAGGACAATGATCCTCCAATTGTTTGCTTATTGTTTTGTTATTTTTATGCTCTTATAATTTGTAACACTAGCAATATTTGATTGTAACTTTGTCAACCAGCGATTTCCATTGTTTGTGATATTTACTATGCCGCAACCTTACTGTTTTTGTTTTGTTTTGCATATTGTATTATTTCCTCTCGAAAAATTAATAAAAATATATTATAAAAGAAAAAGTTTTCATGCAAAAACATGTAACCCTTTTTTGCATGGAAATACGGACAGTATTAGAATGTTAGGGGGGTTAATGTTATTCGAACTTAGATTTTCAGCCTCAGATTGAAGCTTTACAAACTGAAAAATATTTTTGACCACTCAAGGTGAAAAGTCTGTATGGTGGGCTGCTCATAAATTATTTTGAAAATTGTTAGTGGTCTGGATAGTTTCTTTTTTTCCTTCTACACAAAGTTTGGCCTTAAGCTTGCTGCCAATTTAGTGACCTATTATAGTTCTTACTTTGGGGGTGATTGGCTTCCTCCAGAAAATATTTTGGTGCATCTCTGGTATACCAAAACCAGGCAAATATAGCTTCTCCATTGCCAATTGTTAAATTCCTAACCAATCCGTTATGACCAAAATACAACCTGTAATTGGGACAGAGACCCCATAGGGTAGGCTTCGATCAATCTCCAAAGGCCTTTAATAGTCTTGCGTGGGGTTATTGGGTTTTTTTGTACAAATACTTTCAGCCTCAAATGATTCTCAAGAAATCAATTTCTGCTGTTTTTTTCCAAAAGAAACTGATATTAAGCGTACTTTTGACACTCAATGGTATTGCAACAAACTAATGACTGTGGTTTGGAGGGAAAAAAGTTTTTAGGCACGATTAAGTTACACTACTACTACTTTGCTTTAGTGGCTAAATGTTGGGCTATTCTAGCAAGCATTGCCGTGGGTTTGATGGATTTCTTTTCTAAGTATGTACACCCTTGTTTTGTTTTAGGCTAACCTGTTCTTGTTAGAGGTTGAATATATTTTGATTTGACAAAATTCCCTGGTGTCATTAAGAAAGAAGACTGAAAGTCTTAGGTTTGTGACAGGTTTGTTTACATATGTTGACTCTTCTAGCTTTGACACCTAGCTTTGCTTATTTTGTTTTCTCAGGGAGGAATAAATGCAGCATTGGGAAATATGGAAAATGATGACTGGAGGTGGCACTTCTATGACACAGTTAAGGGATCTGACTGGCTTGGTGATCAAGATGCCATCCATTATATGACTGAACAAGCACCTGCATCAGTTGTTGAGGTAAGTGTTTGACAGGATGGGAAGGGGACTGGTGTTAAAAAAAAATTTGAACTTTATAAATCAATGGAACATAGCTGATCAGAAAATATTGGCATCTAAAAGATGCAATGCCACATTCCAGTTAGTTGAATTCATATTTTATGCGGAAAAACAGGACTTTTTAGGCATAAAGTAAAATTTAATGATAAATATTTTAATATTAAACAATTTTAAAGCCACAATAAAAATTTGTACGATTGTTTGTACAGCATAAACAATATCACAAACAAGTATTATCACAAATTCTTTTCCTGAAGGCTGAAACAGGGATCTCTTTTTAACATACCGTCTCTTAATTGTAGTATTCTACAGGGACGCGTTTCGTGACTATAAAGTCGCTTCTTCAGGATGAATCAAAAGATTTAGAGACCTACGATTTACAAACATGATATATAATCAACAACATATATAATACTTCCAATTCTAAACAATGTATAAGATATCAGTTTTACAAATTATTTTACAAATAATTTTAACATTATACTCACTACTGTGCAACACTGATAACCAAAATGCAATAGACTACTTTATCAAATTCTAAATTTTTATCCAACCAATTTTCAGCTGGATAAAATAGTCTATTGCATTTTGGTAATCAAGGAAATCAAGTCATGGCAGATAGCCATAATCCAACTCAAAAAGTATTAAATACTTTATTCTGTTAAAAATAAAAAAAAAAACAGTTTGTGCAAATGCGATTTTACATTTTCTTCAAATTAAAAAAATTGCATTGGATGTTTCCACTTTTTTGATAAAATTTCTATTGATTACAGATTTGAATGTTTGCGGTAGCATCTACTTTTTAAACCTTATGTTTACACTATAGACTTGTTTATTTTTTATTTATTTTTTTTTCAGGTATAATTAAGTACCTCAGTTTATATTTGAGCACATACCCTATGTCTGGTGATCCTGCATTGTACACCACTAAAATGTGTTGGGCTAATTTAATGAAGGAGTTGCTTTTAGTAGGCAGTAGTGAAATAACCGTGTTGAGTTCACTGGTTATTTGGGGTGTACTGGGTCATTGGGGTATTAAAGAGTGTTTAACAAGTCTTGAGGGGAGACCTGAGGCTTGCAGGTAGTTTTTTCATAAAGTCTTCCTTGGGTGTAGTTAATGGAGATCCTGATGCATTATGTAGGTTGTATAGGTTACTTTAAAATGTGTGAAATTAATTTGCGATGTCCACTGAGGAATGGGGAGCCAAGATTGAGAGGAGAGATACTAGAAATAAAAGTGTGGGATGCTTGGCTCTTGAGAGTACGAGATGAGGCTCTACCACATTTGTTAGCATGTTCATAGATAAAGTGGAGCCTCAAGGGTCACAATTTCTAAATGGTGACGCTTTTTCAAATGTGTAGTTAGCTTGGCTTGTCCATCTTTTTTAAATCTATGGCCCTGTTGAATAAAAAGCCCTCCGGTTAAAGCATTTTAGGTTTCCCAGATAGTCATTGGATTTACCTCTGGAACACAACTGGGCATGAAAAAGATGGAGTACAGCCTCAAGCATGTTGCATATTTCAGGTGACGGTAGGAGGCTTTCAATGAAATTCGAGTGTGGTAACATTCAGATGGGTGTTGAAATAACCAAATAATATTGGAGCAGCTTTTTGAGTATCTTAAGTGTTAAGAAGGCTTGTGTGTGACCTTTTGAATGGGTCCCAAGCAAGGTTGAAGCTGCCTTCCAGAATTTGCGTGTCCTCACACAAATTCCACAATTCACAGTAACTTCTCCAAAAAGATTGTAAAAAGGAATGTAAGTATATATTTACTAGAGTGAACAAATTGGGCTGTATCTACCTTCAGGCTCAGACCACAGAAAAAATAGAGCACACAAGAATTTTAGCAAGAAATATGCTGTCAATTGAGAGAAGAACCATGTTATCGCACTTGAAAGTGACAATTTTGAATAGTAGCAATTTAATTTTGTGCTACTTGATATGGCTGAAAGCAGAAAATACCCATCTCCAATAAACACATATTTCATCCAAAGACCATCAGGTGGGTAAAATTTTTGGCTCTTCGTCCCAGGAAGATAAGCTGGAGTGGCAATACTTTTTACGCAAATCCCTGAATTACTCTTTACTTGACTTGGGGACTGATACAGCGAGTCTCATATTTAAAGTTGCAGTTTTTGTGTTAGGAAAACCCATTTCTTTGTACAGCATATTTACCCAGTAATCCTACTGCCTCCTACCTCCATGAGACCACCTTCTGGATCCTGAAAGACAAAATTGTTGGTGGCTTTACTCTGTAATGCATGGGTTTCAAGACAGACAAAAGCCAATAATGGGAGATCCTGCTCCAATATGTCTTCGCAAGAGAGTCCCACTCTTCTAGATGACATGCTGCGTTCTCTAGGTTTTTCATTACTATGCTCATTACTCTCAAGTACACTGTTCTTTTTTCAGGATAGATTGCATGTTTTGTTTGCATTCTGTATTCTCCTGTGCGTTAGCTGTAGAAATTCATGGAATTGTCATATCAGGTCACTCACCACAATCATTGATCATGCAAGACCACTTGCCTTGACTGTTTCTTTTCAGAATACTACAAGATACCTGAAGAAGCAGCTCTGTCCACTCTCCACAATTTTTTCAATGCCATTTGGATTGGTGGAAACCTCCTGCAATCTAGGCTGGACCCCACTCGCCTCGCTCAGCACTCATTTCTCTTGTCATTGTGGATACAAACATTCTTGTAGAAATATTCGCTGAACAATTTTTGTTTTGCATGCGCATTTGATTACTCCCTTTAAGGGTAAGCTTCATCATCGGTAGATCAGTCACTATCAATATTAGAAAAGTCTTTGCAGTTTAGGAATCTGCCAAACTTCTCCGTGCAGAAGAGGTAGCCAATGTCCCGCTTGGTGCCGAGAAGGCATTTAAGAATGTCAATCTCCAATGGCTGTTTATAGTATTAAGCAAGATGGGATTTACTGGTTGCATACTTGAATACTTCTGGAAAACTTTTTATACCATCCCCCACGGGTAGGATTACCACTACTGGCTTGCTTTCAGACCCTTTTTTACTACAAAAAGGCATCTGTTAAGGGTGTCCTCCTTCCCCTTTGCTGTTTAACATACAGTTGTGTTCAAAATAAAAAAAAAAAGCAGTGTGTTAAAAACTCAAAGCTCAAAATCCCTATAATAGCTTTTATAATAATTTCCATAAACATAAATGCACTGAAAACGCTACTTTTCCAAATCAAAACATGAAGGAAAAAAATAATCAAATTTGTGTTATTCTTTTACAGAAAGTGAAGAAAATGGAATGTTGGGCTGTTCAATATTTCAAGATTTTGCTTTCTTTTGAATTACTAAACTAATGTTTAGTTGAACTGCAACAAATCTGTTGCATGGAGTCGACCAACTTCTGGAACCTGTGAACAGGTATTCCAGGCCAGGACAATTGGACTATTCTTCTGCATTTCTTGATTTTGCCTCAAACAGCATTTTTGACCTCACCCTACAAGTTTTCTATTGGTTTAAGGTCTGGAGATTGGGCTGGCCACTTCATCACGTTAACCTTTTTGGTCTGGAACAAAGATGGTACTCATTTTCTGGTGTGTTTGGGGTTTATGGTCTTGTTGCAACACCAATTTCAAGATCATTTCCTCTTCTGCTAAAGCAGGGATCGGCAAACTCCAGCTTTTAGGCCAGATACAGGCTACCCTGTAGTTCGTTCTGGCTGATCCAGCCCAATACCAGCCGGTAACCCATGGCTCCTGAGCCATGGGTTGCCGGCCGGATCAGCCAAAGGGCGTTAGGAACTCCGGGAGCCGCCAGAGCTCCGGTTCTTCCTCCTTGCTGTGGCTCCCCTATTTACTGCGGCCGGCGTGGATACTTATGCCCCAGTAAATAGGGAAAGCTCCCTGAAGGGAAATCCCTTTCCTCCGCAATGCATAAGGAAGAGAGGGATTTCACTTCAGTAGATGTTCCCTGGTGGTGGGCGGAGCCATTAGGGCAGGACTCCGACCTAGTGTGCTCCAACCCCTGAAATAGCCTAGTGGCCATAAAAGTTTGCCGACCCCTGTGCTAAGGCATATCCTCTAGGATTTTTGTGTAATCATTTGATCCATCATCCCTAGTATGAGAAACATCCCTATGTCATGATGCTTGTGTCCCATGCTTCATTGCCTTTACAGTGAACTGTGACTTGAATTCAGTGTTTGGGGGTTGTCTAACAAACTGTCTGGGGCCCCTGACCCAAAAAGTACAGTCTTGCTTTCATTAGTCCACAAAATTTTGCGTCTTTTTGCTGATAGCTTGGCCTTCACATCGTCTTCTAATTGTAGCAGTACTCATAGGTAACTTTAGACCTTCTTTAGTAATTCATTTGAGTATCATTCAAATTGATAGAAGAATAGCCAAAATGGCAGTTTTTTTGTTTGTCTGAATTTCAGATTTTGATTCTCATTTCAAAGTGTTTGAGATCATTTTAGCTGAGTAGCCTATCATTGTCTGTACTTTACATGCTTTCTCTTCTCCAATCAACATTTTAATCAAAGTATGATGTTCTTCTCAACAATGTCTTGGATAACTCATTCCAGATCTTCAGCGAGAAATGCACTATAACTAGAATGTACATCTTTTGCTGCCTTCCTTCCTTAAATCAGGGCTATAAATGACATGTTTATTTTTACAGAATTTTTAACCACAATACTTGAACTTCACACTGATATTGTTTTGAACTTAAAATTACACCGAATTGGCAGCATTTATGCGATGACTGTTTCTTTTACTCGCAACCTCGAGTTAACTTGCCACGTATCAATATAATTTCTACCAAAAATGGTCATTGATCAGACTGACTGCAAAAATAAATAAATAAATATATATATATATATATATATATATATATATATATATATATATATATATATATGCACTAGAGGTGGAACCCCTTGGATCTGCCACCCGAGGGTAGTGATCGGTAGATGTCCCACACAGGAAAACAACGCAGCACGCCGGGGATTTGCATTTTTTTTGGCACGTATGAAGCTAAACAGAACTTGGTTCTTGGGGGGGGGGGGAACAGTGATGCTTTTTACATTCATGAATAAAGTCCTTTATCAGTTTAGGCACTTGCTGATTTCAGACTTTAAGAGTTGAACTTGGTGATTTAGAACTGTAAAGGGAAACTTTAATTGTTCCATCATAAGGTCAAGGCGTAATGTAATAAACATGCGACATCCAAAATGTATTATAAAATGTGGAGAAACTTCCGCTTCTGGTGCCTGATGGATTAGCAGCACAGCTGCAGGCTCTGTCCAACACCACTCTACGGTCTATTCGTCTTGTAACAGCCCCCCAAAGCCACTTACCAGTGCCAGCTTCTGCTAAGCACGAAAAAAATGGATCGTTTCCTGACTGGTATTCCGCTGATAGGTAGCAAAAATCTGCATAAGAAGCTGACCCCGCGGCCCCCCAAGATGGCGGGGCTGGAAATCATACCACATGTACGTGTAAAGGAGTCGGATGGAGAGTCTCGTTACTCAGGAACACAAATGGGCATAGACTAATGTACTGGCGAAAGCTTAAGGCGGACGTGGCACATATTATTAGCGAGGCCCTACAATAACACATTATTGAGTCGCTGGCCTCCCACTCCAGTCGCCTACAGGAAGCGGAGCAAAGAATCAACTCCTTGGACACTTCAACACAATCACAGGAAGTCTCCCTGAATGAGGTGGCAAAACAATTGGCGAAACTAACAGAAAAAGTGGATGGTCTTGAGAATCAATCCCGGAGGAACAACCATTTGAGAATTATCGGTGCCCCGGAATCGGTGAGTGCAGAGGAATTGAACCACCTATGCTCCATAGTAATCCTACATGTACTTGGGCTACCTCCCCCCTATAAAGCAGAAAGGGTGCATAGAATGAGGCCCCCATGCAAGGGGAGAAATAAAGATCACCTATTGATTGTACGTTTCAGTGATTTTCAAGATCGCCAACGTATTTTACAGGCTTAAAAAACCCAACAAGCCTTATTTGCATCAAGCCGAAAGCTTCTCTTTGCTGATTACTCGGCAGAACTGACCCAAGATTCGCAAGTCTTTAACACTGATTTGCCCGTGACTGGTTGACATAACGTATAAAATTTGCATTGGCATACCCGGCCACTCTGAGACTGAATTTGCCTGATTTGTCAAAGGCGTCTTTCACGGCAGCAGAGACAGCTAAGCATTTTGTGGAGAGTTTAAAGGAAGGGAGCCAAAGGGATTCATAACAATCAACCTCTTCACCTAGAGGCACAGGATTATTCTCACCAGAATAGCCGACAGGATCAGGTTCTAGTTAAAGAATTGTCATGGCACAACCCGTTGGATGACAAGCGAAGGGCTTCATATTAGATCGATCTGAGTTTTATGTAGTTGGATGACTAGTGTGTTCCAACCTAATAAACTTCAGAGTGGGACTGAACAACGTTGCAAAGAAGAAAAAAAAGCTTAATAAAACGGTTGAGGGAAGCTTTATCCCATGGGGATAGAAAAGGAAGCACTTTATACGTTCTATATGTTCTTTGGCATTTTGCTGTAACGTTTGTCTACTGTTCAATTCATGGATATCAAAGATGGCGGATGGGACACAGGATGAAAATTTTGATGTAGAATGTTAAAGGATTATGTACAGCACAGTAACACTCTCAAATACTAAGACACTTCAAGTGGACGTAGCACTATTACAGGAAACTCACCTCACGTAAACGGAATTCCACCTTATGCAGAAGTCTTGGGTGGGCTCCGTGGTCAAAGCCCCCACTAAGGGCCCAAGGTGGGACAGACAATTGTGTTTTCCAATGTTTATGGTCCAAATGTACTTGACAGGTTTTTTGCTAATCTCTCCAGGCAGTGGATATCTGGAGACATCTCTACCCCTTGGAACATGACTTATTCTTCCACTTCTCATTGTGACTAATATCTTAAATTATATGATTTCCACATCAAAGGATGCAGGGTCGCCAAGTTTTTAAAATTTGGCAATAAACCAGGCAGACTACTGGCGAATCTGACAAGGGGGAGGGGCCCGATTGACCATAAAACATGTTTAAGGGCCGAGATGGGTCAACTAATTCATTCCCCAGGGGGGTATTAAAGACATCTTTATGAGATTAGCTCGTTCTACCAAGTATAGGAAACGGAGATAGATGATTGTGAGTTTCTTGATAAGATTAAACTAACATATCCTAATTAGGAGGATCATCTCTACCTCAATAAGCCAGTCACCCTGGAAGAGGTCTTAACAGTGATCAGTAATCTCCCAAGGTCTAAAGCCCCAGGGCCTGATACCTTTAACACTGATTTTTATAAATCATTGGCTCCAGACTTAGCATTGCTGTTTACTGATCTCTTCAATCATATCCTAGACTGCCAGGAATACCCCCTATGGTGGACAATGCTTATATTTGGTAATCCAAAAGATTTATGGATTCTGGATTTATGCAACATTTAGACATATGACCCTACTGGATCCACCTCTCCAAGGCCCCTTTATTAGTAAATGGGAATCCTTCAGACAGCATGCCTAAAATGTGCAGTACATCATCCTAACTTTTTTTTTTTATCTGGTATGGCTCTGCCTGGCCATCCAGAGTTTCTGGAAGGACTCGCTGAGTTACATGACAATATAGGGAACCAGACTTGTGTCCCATCATCTGTCTCCTACACAAAGTAGAATCCACAGACCCGAAACATCAAAGGGGGCTGTTTAGATGGGAAATTTTGTTTACTAGCTATTAAGAAAGCTATGCTGACGCGGTTGATATCATTTTACCTCAGCCACTCAGGAGATAAGGGCAACCCTCCTTAAATTAATGTCCATTGACAAATTTAACGCTTTGTGTAATAGCGAAACACTAGACGTTTCTTTCAAACTTGGTCGACGTTTATCTCAACAGAACTGACAAGGGATCAATTGACAAGGGTTGATTGTAAAATTGATATATCTATTCAAACATACCAGTAGTATTATACAGAACAAAAAAATGGTTCATTAGGGGCCCTATATGTACCATCATAAGAAATGCTAATTGTAGTAACAAGAAAACTAAGCAAACCGTGGTCTCAAGGCATTCGAAAATAATGTATGTAAAGTGCTATTCTTCTCTGTATGTTCTGAACAGCAAGATTCAACGCCAATGTGAGTTGTATGTGTTGTTTTGCTGTTTAATGTGTTATCTGTCGATCTCTTTGTTTATATGTAAGAAGGGTTTGTTAATACATGTGTGGTTAGTGAATCTTTTACTGTTGGACTTTAATTCTCTGACAATGTATTATATTGATGTATTGTCATTAAAATAAGGCAAAATAAAGATAAGCAGAGAAGCTGGGATTTTTACGGCAAACAATAGAAAAAGTTTTTTCTTCTTCTTTTGTTTGCTCTAAAATAACAGCTAACCTTGTTTATTCTTGCATTGAGGTAACTTTTCTCCATGTTTCATAGAATGAATATATTTATTGTACTTGAAAATGTAAGGCTTCTTGTATTTAAAAATTATCCTGAAGTTTTTTTTTTTGTTTTTTTTTAGCACTTTTATTTCTTTGTCGTAGTTTGTTTCTAACAGAATTATCTTTGAAGTTTATTTTCAAAAATTAGGGGAGAACATAAAACAAACAGTCGGATTGATGATTCCACTAATAGAAGGTCATAAACATTGTTTCACTATCCTTTATTATCAGTTCTCCTCTGCTACTGCCAACAGTACAAAATAAATTACAAACTTTCAGTCCTTTTGTATTGTCTGTGTTTGTGCAGGCACATCACTGACTCAGGGGATACAACTCTGTAGAACCATACTCATTGTTTCACAGAGACTAGTGCAAAATTTACAAATAGCATGTTAACAGAATAGTAAACTTGAGCAGGTATGGGGGATTTTTCATCTCACAGCACTCCCTAACACTCACTGTATCAGCACAATTGTATGCATACCACCCTACACATGCGTATGTCCCCACATGAAGATAAGATTAAATGACTGACGGGATCAAAAGCAAATAGTTTAAATGCGTGAGACAGGGCAGCATAGATGGGTAGTAGTTGGCTAGATGATCCTTGTAGTCCATTAGACAGGAAATAAGGTGGACTAGATATCTCCTGTGGTTTCTAATGCTTATGTGAAACTCACAACATGCTGGAAAAAAGGATATATTGCTTTCAACACTGTCTAGTGTACAAACTTAAAAAAATAAAAATCCTACTCTAGAGTGTAGCTTTATTAGCCTACAATGACTTGTTCTGCCACCTAGTGGCCAATTGCCAAATGTGCACAGCTGTCACAATAGAAAATGCTATAATTATAAATTAAATTGTGGACGAATTTAGAGCAAATTGACGGGAATAATTTATAAATGTACCCCAATAAATTCTTTTCCAGCTCTGTCACAAGACATACAGCTTGAATGTATTGGGAAGACATTGACAGTGCTGGAAAACAGCACTACTGCTCCACATGCTACCTAAACTATGAACAGCACACATGCTGCCTGTCTTAGACTGGCAGTTGTCAGCTTTCCGCACCTGTACTGTCTTGGTAGTAAGTTGCTGGAGAAGGATCATGGTGAGGACTTGCCACCATTGGGAAAACCTAAATATCTTTACATTATGGCACATTATGGCTCCTGAAACTCTCTTTATACATCTGCCACTAATTTTTCTAGGTTTTTCCATGTTTGCTGCCCAGGTGAAGAGATTACTTGAACTAAATGTAATATTGTCTTTATAACACAAAATTTAGAGATTGTGTTTTGCATTCACCTAAATTACCTATATTGTGTTTGTATCCACTAATACTGATGATTTGTAAAGATATACAAATAATTGTGACTACCATCATTTCATTTAAAAAGTCTTGCTTTCATAATACGTATGTGGGGTGCCTAAACATTTCAATGTTAATAAATAAATAAAAAACGCTACCAATCTTAAATGGCTTTACCAAAAAGACCTATTCACATACCCATTTTTTTTTTTATTTAACAGTTGGAAAACTATGGAATGCCTTTCAGCAGGACAGAACAAGGAAAAATTTACCAACGTGCCTTTGGGGGCCAGAGTCTAAAATATGGTAAAGGTGGACAGGCGCATCGCTGCTGCTGTGTGGCAGACCGGACTGGACATTCATTACTGCACACGTTATATGGAAGGGTAAGGATTTTTTTTTTATTTATCGCATATGCATTTGTTTTGAACATTATACTGAGATCTAAACAATCTCTAAAATATGGCCACATTTATAACGCAGCAGTTTAAATTCACTGCAGCAAATCACTTTTTTCTTTTTTTGGATTCCAAGGCTGTTGCAGACTAAAAGAACTTGGTTTTCTGTGGGTCAACGTTTCCTTACAAAAAGAAAGATGTTTTATAATACTGGACATTTCCAATGGCAGTCAAAAAGATCTGCCCATGAGCCATGCATTATTATAGAGATCTACATCTGTAGCCATTCCAATTTGGAAGGTTCTGGAAGGAGAGATTATAGACTCTGTGGAAGAGACAAAATATGAATATATTGAATATGATTAATAATCTGGATATAGAAAGGTGGGGGAAATATTTCAGCTATTTAGACAGGCCTGATGTGGTTTAAGTATAATGAGCACAGTCCCACAGCATGCAAAGTATGGTACATGAAAATTCGCCGTGGTGGAGTGTAGGGGGGCTCTGAGCATGGAGTCAAGGGTATTAAGCCCAATCACAAAGACCCAGGGAGTTGATGACAGCTGTTGCATAGGAAATATTTTGCAATAAAAGGTAAAGGGAAGAAGGGGGCTGTGGGAGTCTAGAGGAGAGTGCTTGCAAGGAGGGTACCCTTTTTGCTGCACAGGTCTCAAGTCCCAAATTGTCAAGATGCCCCCCTCTTACCAGCAGCAAAGTTTCTTGGGTGCAGCTAGCACAAAATCAGGGTTGCCACCAAATTTAAAGAAAGAGCGAATGATGACTGTGGAAGTGGGAGCGGGAGCATAGCCTGTGCTATTGTCACGTATAACAGGGAGGGGAGGGTAACAGAAAGGTGTATTAACTACTAGGCCTCAAATGACTAGGGAAAAGGGAATGGTCACCCCTTGCAGACACCCTAATCAGGCCCTAACTCCTAACCGTATGAGCATCCCCTGATGGTAGGAATGCTCATACTCAGGAACCTAGGCCCTACTAGCCTGTAAAGCCCTGGCAGTAGTGGCTGGCTTGAGACTGCTGGTTCCTTCCCCTATGAAGGACCCAGTGTCTCCCTGAGGCCTAGTAAACAACTAAATAACATAAAAAACACCAAAACACCAAAAGTAAAGCAACTTATCTTATAGCAGATATCAACAGGAACACAGGATGACTCAACACTCCAGCTATTCACAATCCAGCAGTGAATATCAACCGCACAGCATGAAGTGTGAGGCCAGACTAAATGGAGGAGCAGTAATGACCAGCAGCTGCACCTGATGCAAGGGGAGTGGTCATTACAAACAAGAAAACAGAAACAAGTAAAAACAAAGAGGCTGTCAGATAATCTCACATGCAGCTTGTCTGACAGATCCTCAAACTTCTGTCACGGAAGGGACCGTGACAGCTATAGCGAGCAATGGGAAAACAGAAGGTGGTTTCCAGTGACTGATTTGGGGAGATGCTCTTTGTGCATGTGCAGAGTTGCTAGGGGGTGATGAGAGCACAAGAGAAAGATCATTGCATAACCTATGAAGATGTATTATGTATGCAATCTTTAAGGATTCTCGCTAATGCTGCCAGACTATAAGGTTCCTCACCCAGAATATTTTATTAGGAGAGACCTTGGAAACATTGTGTGCTATGTGGAACCACTCCTCCAGCTCTCATGTGTTTTTCACATCCGCTTCCCCATAGTTTCATATAGGAGGGCTTGGAGGAGGGGGCTGACAAAGCCAAAAACCATACAGATCTGTGGCCTATGCAGTCATTCATGGTCTTACAGGTAGCAGAGTTTCCCTGTAGCGAAGAGGGAAGTAAGTCGAACAAATAGGGTTGTGTTTGTCTGCCCCAAACTAGTAACCAGTACTGTAAAGATGGGTATGAAATCTTGGGCCGCAAACGAGAAGAGATCTGCATAAAGGTTGCAATTGCAGGCTTAGAACAAGTTTGAGCCTCTATATCTACCAGTTGGGGGTTTCTGAAAATTAAAGTACTTACAGGAAAATGGAGCCATGTTGGCTGCCCTATGGTAATATCAAAAGAGAGGGATCCCCATGCTCAAGGACAATGATAGTTGCAAGATTTAATTGGCTCACCTTATGACCCCAGATGAATTCCATTACCTTAGTTTGAAATAGGGCTAGAATGTCTCTTGGTATGGGGGAGGGTACTCCAGATGTAGATTAATTTTGACTGCTGCAATTCTACCCAGCCATGATGGGCAAATATCCACCAAGATCTTTCTGAATTAGAGGCCCATTGATAAAGTGCTGTAGCTGGGGGTGAGTCTAATCCCCAGGTATGATAAAGAGTCCTTATACTATTCAAAGCCAAGGGCCTGTTTCAGGGAGGAAATCGTGTTACGGTCTAGATTAATGTTTATGGCCATTGCCATTAACAAAAAAGTGCACAACGACGCCAATGAATGAGGAATGTTGCTGGAAATGAACGACCGACCCAGCGGAACTGATTGGGCAACGATCGTTTGCTATCTATTGTGTGACTGTCACGTATGGAGAAACAGGACCACTAGGGGTCGCTATGGCTTGCACGGAGGTGGTGTGACCCCTGAGAAGGGCAGAGGCAGAGAGTCTAAGCAGTAACCAGGTCTTCTCCAGAGCCCCTGATAGTGAGGATGTTGCCCTGCTGGTTACTGCCGGGTTGCAGACCTTGGACACACCAAGGTGGGCAAAACACGGTAACGAATCACAAAACAGTAGTATAGTCGAGGAATGCCAGAATCGAGGCAGGCAGCAAGCAAGAGAGGCAAGTTCACATGCCAGGGGTAAATTTCTAGGGATCCAGGGGACAGACACTAGTGACAGAAGGGCCGCTGCGGGCATAGGAGACACTGGAAGCAACAGGAGGCACAGGTGACTCGGGGATATCCACAAACAGACAGGAACACTGGAATAGCACAGGGAAGTTGGCTGGGGACCAACAGTGTGGAAAATGACGGGTTAACGCTGCAGCTGGACTAGCTCAGGGGCTCGGCACAATGGAGACACTTTGCACGAACACAGAGTGCAGTGTGTGAGCTAGCTAAATAGCCAGGGCTGGTAAAGAGGCTATTTTCTGATTGTCCAGCAGATAGGACGGAATTGATAAAGCTTGTAAACAGTGGCACGTCCAGCATCAGAACTGCCTGCAGAGGAGAGGCGTCGGTGCTTTAGAGGTGAAGAGGTAAGTGTGACATTATCCCCCCTTTTACGGGGCCTCCCCACCCACCGAGGTCCAGGTTTCAAGGGAAAGCGGAGGTGGAACTTTTTAGCCAGAAGAGGGGCAGACACATCTGCAGCAGTGACCCACGATCTCTTCTCAGGGCCAAAACTTTTCCAGTCTTTCAGATACATGCACTTTTTACGAGAAATTTTGGAATCCAAAATTTGATGGACTTCATATTCCTGAGAAGAATCAGTTGCAGGAGTACCCAGTGGAGAGGGACGAGAAAAGCGGTTCAGGACCAACGGCTTAAGTAGAGACACATGGAAAGCATTGGGCAGCTTGAGGAGCAAGGCTTAACTTATACCAAACTGGGTTAAGCTTGGCAGAAATTACATAAGGTCTGATAAAACGTGGGGTAAACTTTAGGGAAGGCACCCTGCAACAAATATTCCTGGTGGATAGCCAGACTTTGTCCCCAGGTTGGAGAAGAGGCACCTTACAGCGATGCTAATCGGCAAACTTGTAATGGACAGCCGACTGCTGTAGGTGCTCTGATATTGAGGCCCAAATACGGTTGAAGTCCCTCTACAGGGCACAGAGTGCGGGTACTCTGGTGATTCCTTGGTGCTGGTGCAAACATGATTGTTGTGAGCAAATTCTGCCCAAGGTAGCAGAGCCACCCAGTCAATCATGGTGGGCAGATACTAGGGCTTGAAAATATTGTTCCAAGGACTGATTGACCCTTTCCGTCTGTCCATTGGTTTGCGGGTGGTAAGCTGACAACTCTGCAGAAATGTCCAAGGATTTGCAGAAGCCTTTCCAGAAACGTGAAGTAAATTGTACCCCACGATCAGAGATGATATGAGTGGGCATGCCATGAAGTCTAAAAATTTCTTAAAGACTGGCACCAATGCTGCTTCCGATGGTAAAGCTGAAAGAAGTACTAAATGAGCCATTTTGGAAAAACGATCTACAACCACCCAAATACCTGTACAACCATCAGAAGGAGGAAGATCAGTGATGAAATCCATGAATAGATGACACCAAGGGTCTGTGGGAAAAGGTAGTGGAAGAAGTTGGGCTTGCAGGGGCGAAGGTGGCGTACTTTGAGCACAGGCCTTGACATAGTCTGTCACATCCTTGTGAAAATTCGACCACCAGTACTGTCAGGAGAGAAATGTAAAGGTTCTCTGTATGCCTGGAGGACCAGAAAACTTGGAGTCATGTGCCCAACATAAGATTTTTGTAGGAAGTTGGGGAGGCACAAGGGTTTCACCAGGAGGGATAGCGTATTCCTGGATAGAGGTCAAGGCCAATATGCGGGTTGGAGGAATGAAAAACTCTGGTTCCGCAGCAGTCCCTGAATCCTGTGGATCAAAAGAGCAAGATGGAGCATCTGCTCGGGAGTTAGCAGAACCAGGTGTAAAGGTAATCACAAAAATTAAGGAGGAAAACAACAAAGACCAACGTGTTTGCTGGGGGTTGAGACGGCAAGCAGACTGCAGATAATGGAGGTTCTTATAAGAATAAGTGAATAAAAAAATAACAAAGATGATGGACTTTGGAAGGGGAAAAATGAATACACCGTGGACCCGGTGAAAATTGTGATCTTGTGAGGAGAACAGTCCAAGAGGAATCGCCATTCTTCTAGAGCTAGCTTGATAGCTAGCAGTTCTCAGTCTCCAATGGAATAATTATTTTCCGCTGGGGAAAACTTCCTGGAAAAGAACGCACATGGGCATCTAGCTCTAGTGGGGGGTCTGGACGAGGATTGCTCTCACTCCAATGAAGGAGGCGTAAACCCCGATGGGGGAAAGGTTTGATAACATCTGGCCTAACAAGTGCTGGACTGGAAAGAAAGGCCTGTTTGAGGGCATGGAAAGCCAGAATAGCTTCAGAGGATTTGCATCCTTCCGTGTTAGAGAGGTGATGAGAGTAACCACCATGGAATAAATCCTAATAAATTGCCGGTAAAAATTGGTAAATCCTAGAAAGCGTTGAGTAGCATTAAGGCCGCAGGGTAGTGGCCAGTTGGAATTGGCTCCAAACTTGTCAGGATCCACAGAGAAGCCCTCTTTGGAAACAATGTAGCCCAGAAAGGGCACTTGGGGCAGTTCGAATAAGTACTTCTCAGCTTTTGCATACAGTCTCTTGTCAGAGGGCTGTTGTAGGGCTAAACGGACATGCTGTCTGTGAGTGGGCAAGTCGGGGAAAAAAAATCAGGATGTCATCCAAGTAAACTACTACACAGGTGTATAGGAGGTCACGAAAAATGTCATTCACAAAGTGTTGGAAAGCAGTGGGAGCATTACAAAGAATAAAGGGCATCACCTGATACTCGTAATGCCCATCTCTGGTATTTAAAGCTGTCTTCCATTCATCCCCCTCCTTGACTTCAATTAAGTTGTACGCTCCCCGGAGGTCTCGTTAGGTGAAAATCTGAGCACCTCGAAGGTGGTCAAAGAGCTCAGGAATTAGCATCCAAGTCTAGCGGTTCTTTATATTGATAGCATTTAAACTATGGTAATCAATGCATGGCCAGAGAGTCCTATCTTTTTTCTGGACAAAGAAAACCCCTGCCCCACCAGGGGAAGAAGACTTGGGTATAAATCCCTGTTGCAGATTTTCTTTGATATATTTGCTCATTGCCTGCGTCTCAGGTAGCCTCAGGTGGTATACTTGACCTCTTGGAGGTGTGGAGTTAGGAATGAGGTCTACCGCGCAGTCATAGGACTGATGAGGAGGTAGTTGCTCAGCTTTGCGCTTGGAAAAGACATCCTTGAAATCCATATATTGACTGGGAATAGATGGTGCAACCTCAGGAGTGAAGAGAACAAGAGGCCTGATAGATGTGAGCTTGGTCAGGCATTTGGAATGACACAAGGAACCCCAAGCTAATATCTCTAGAGTAGATTAGTCCAGCACTGTGTAGTGTAGTTGAAGCCATGGGAGGCCCAGGATGACTGCAAAGGTGGCTTGAGGAAGCACAAGAAAAGGTATGGTTTTGTGATGTAGCGCACCAAAAGACACTTTAATGGGTCTAGTCTGGAAGCGGAGAAGCCCACATGAAAGGAGGGTCCCATCCAGTTCAGAGATACGCAGAGGCTGTGATAATGGCTCCACAGGCCAAGCACATTCCTTGACAAAGGGTGGCTGAAATGAAATTTCTAGCTGCTCCAGAGTTGATGAAGGCCTAAGCTTGCTAAATAGCCAGGGCTGGTCAAGAGGCTATTTTATGATTGGCCAGCAGATAGGACGGAATTGGTAAAGCTTGGTAATAGAGGCACGCCCAGCATCAGAACTGCCCCCATGCGCAGGAGAGAGGCGAGGCGAAAAGGCAAGTGTGACAGTGTACAGTTGTTCAGTGATCAAGGATTGTTCTTTGATACACTTTCTGCTGTACATGTCACTTCCTGCATAGTTCAAACTATCGTATGTAGTGTGTTTACATTATTGGTGGATTATATTTGAGCGATCCTATCATTCCAGCATGTACATAATTGTGCACAATATGATCTTCCAAAATAATTGAAAGGTCGTTTTCTAACGACAAGTATTGCACATGTGTATGTAGCCTAAGATTGGTTGACCAGTAAACTTGATAAACGGCAAACTGTTTAAGGATTTTAAACATGTTCTGAAAATATATATTTTTGGTGAAGTCAGGTACATCATATTGTCATTAGCAAATAACGCACATCTGTGTTCCACCTCTCCAAAGTATATGCTTCGGACATTAGGGGTTAATACGGAATGCTATTGTTAGAGCCTCAATCCTGGGGGGAAAGTGTTGGGGGGGTGACAGCCCTGTCTGTTCTGGTACCTTTTTTTATTCATATATTATCCAATAGAAAACCGCCTATAGAGACATGGGCCTTAAGAAAGTCATATAAATTGGCCAACAATTGTCTTGGCCAAATTCATGCGTTTGAGCACATAGCCCCACACGGGTTTGTCCTTTATATCAAAAGCTTTGTGGAGGTCTATTGATAATAGCGTAGCTGATCTATTGGAACTTTAGTCTCAGTTAGTAATTACTGCTGAAATTAAGTCTATAGACCTTCTGATTTTATCCGGGGTTGGCGTTGATAAGGATGGATATGTGTTGAAGTGTGAAGGAAGTCAAGTGAAGTGACAGTATTTTAGTCATTATTTTAAGATCACTAATGAGAGAGAGATTGGGTGGTAGTTCCCCACTGTGGACAGGTCTTTGCCTGGTTTGGATTTGACACTAATGTGATCTAATATGGAATCTTGTGGAATCTTCAGGCCACCCTGAAGCGTATTGAAGTAGTGAACTAAATGTGGTGCAAGCTTCTACCTGAACTTTTTATAAAGTATAGAGTCAGAAAAACCATTAGGGTCTAGGATTCTGTTCTTTTATTATCAAAAAAAAAAAATTTAAGAACCTTAGTTTAAGGCTCTCAAAAAAAAACAAAAAACTTTGACCTGCCCAGAGGAGGAAGTTAAACTGAGATTAGTCTCTTATTATATTCTCTCAGTCCGGGAGCGTAGTTCCAGATGTGGAGATGGTTTATTTTTGTGGTGGGAGGTTGTTTAAAAAGGAAAGAAAAGAGCGGGGAGGAGTATTTTTCACAGTTTATGCCAAAGTCTCTATCTCTATATCTATCATCTATATATCTATAATAAAAAAAAGGAAGAGATGAGGCTTTTTTTGGTATATTTAAATACAGTTTACTTATAATGTAATATTGTTACCGAGTACAGATTACATGTTATATTCTCATAAAGATTGTCCATTGTTTCAAATAAGTAGCATGTCTCGTCCCTAATGCGTTTTGCCCTGTTGGGCTTCCTCAGGGGACCTTTGAAATTGTAATCATATATAGAACCATCAGCTTAATTTGACAATGTTATCATAAATTCATCAGTGGTATCAATAAATTCATCAGTAACACTGATGTAGCACTTGTTTTTTTTTTTTTTTTTTTTTTTTTTTTTTTTTAACCACGCAAATTTTACATACAATGAAAACATAATGAAATAATAACTTGAATGTACTGTATTTAAATTTCTTTTGTTCATTCAAAGGATTTATTGTTACTCTATGACCTTTTTTTACAGCAAAATGTTTGAAAATTAATCGGGTAAGTGGTTAAGGTAAATATTTACGCCTATAGCTTTTCCTGGAGTGTTCAGTGTTATGACAGTCCCGCTGGATGCTCAACAATAGTCAGCCATCATATCTACATCCCATCTACCCTGATACTGTCCTTGCATGACCTTAAAATCTTGGTGAAATTGTTCTCCTTGCTCATCACTGACTGCACCAAGGTTTTCCATGAAGTTAGAAAGATGGCTATGCAGAAAATGCACCTTGATGCTCATATTGCAACCAAGCATTTTGTAGCTCTCCAAGAGTTTCTAGACAATTTCTGTATAACTATTTGCTCGTGTGTTTCCAAGAAAGTCCTTGAAAATGGCTTTGAATGATAACCAAGCATTCTTTTTGACGTCTGACATTGTCTTAAGTGTTCACACAAGCCTTTATTTTTTCAAATGACAGGGTGTGAAATGCCAAAGTGAGGTACTTGAAAAAGTCTCCTTCAGTTGGCAAAGCTTATAATGAACTTCTGTATCAGACCCAGTTTCATGTGCACAGGTGGGAATATATTATTCTTTCTATCAACAAGTGGCTCATTTAGAATGTTTGGATCACCTGGTTTTAGGTCCGATCTTGGAGACCAATTCCTTTCCATCCAATGCCTCCCATGAGCACTGCTGTCCCACATGCACAGATAACAGGGCAACTTGGTGTATCCGCATTGATGACCAAGAAGGAGGTATACCATTTTAAGGTCAACACAGATGACCCAATTGTGTTGGTGATATTGCAAAAACTCTCAATGACTCTCTTTATGTCTGTTATTCTTCACAAAGAGAAACTGAATGGCCGCTGCAATTTCTCTGGTTTAAAAGTATGATACCTTTGTTCCTTTTTCAAGTAAGTTTTTTTCAATCAGTCTTGATGCTAGAATTTCTAAAGCCTTCTTGGATATTCCCAAATCACATGTCAAATCACTCAACTCATGGTGATCAAATCCCTTACGAACCTCTTCAAGTCCTCTTCAATTTCGAACTCTTCATCATTGTTGTCACCTAGTTCATCACCATAATCATGTACTTCAAGAAGAGGGTAGTGTAATGAAAACCGTACCTGGGATTTCATCTGAATGAGCCACTGAGCATATACCGATGGTAGGCTGGGATACTCAAATGTTTTTTTTTCTTGGTATATTCTGAAGTTTTTACTATACAAAAGTAACAGTCACTGAAATGATCTCCTGGCTCTCGCCAAACCATAGGTATAGCAAATGGCATCTTATCACGTGTTCCCTTTGTCCTCATCCGTAAAACCTCGACACACTGTTTGCACACCTCATGAGAGGCCTAAGACTTATCTTGATCACCAAGTTTAACTTTGAAATATGCCAAATAGGCTTGCTCTACAAATGTGCTGATGTTTGCCCTTTGACTGGGAATGCTGAAACTGCCACAAATATAACAAAATGAATCAGGGTTGTTTAGGCACTTACGACGAGAAACACCAGGGCCAGACATGATCTGAAAGAAAGGAAATACGTGTTTAAGTAGAAAAATAAATTAGCTGTGAAGAAAATACGGAAAATGTTCATGTAAATAGAGGTGGGGGGTGATTTTGTTTTGAAGTGGTTCTTCAGCGGTGCCACTATGTCAGCTTTCAGGGAGTTGTAGAATTGAAAGACCTTCCTCCATTTGACCGGAGAGTTAAGGCATTGTACTTGTACTATGGTAGATGAGAAAGGGAACAGCTGTCCAGAGCCAAGATCATGAAACCATCCCCCCAGATAAGAGCCCAGGGGGTCAGAAGAAGGATCCCAAGAAGATAGCGGGAGCATCCGAGGGAGGCTCAGGTAGGCACTGACCAAATGGACCAAATGGTCTCCACATGGGAGGGCATGTGTACCCCCTCCCACTCCAGAGCACCCAAAACTTGAGACCATTATAAACATATAAAGAAAAGCACCAGACTAGGCGACATGTCAGGTGCAACAAAAAGGCATGTCAGAAAGAATAGTGAAGCAAGAACCAATGTAAGGAAGGAAGAAAACATAGGTAGCATCAATGCATAACATACTAAACTAGAGCATCTTGCTTTTTGTGTCTTCTGCCTACATCTCCCATACTTGCACTGAGCCGGTACAAGATCGAGTGACATATGCTGCTCTATTTGTAAAAAAAAAAAACTCTGCACAAGTGAGATTGGCACTTTTTTTTTCCAATGACTGAAAAGCCCCTTCTGTGCATGCCTGATCTCGCATACAAAAGAAGCAGCCCGAACCCTCCTGGGATTCTTGACGTACGCATCCCAGGAGGCTCTGCAAACATTAGTATGTATCCAAATATGGATGCCTCCAGTATTATGGTATAGTTAGTTCAAGCCAACCCCAGAAGAAAACTGTTTTGTTACAACATATAAATTGGTAAAAAAAAGAGGGATTTGTGGCTTTAAAAAATATAAATTTAACTAAATATCTAGTAGCTCCCAGATAAAGTTTTACTAACGCAAGAAGAAATAATGTCATGCATATACACATTTATATTTTCAACAATTTGAAATGGGGAGAGAAGTCTTGGTTCCTGATGTGTTTTGCTGTTCTGGCATCTTCAGGTGAATCCATTGCTAGTTAGCAAACAAATTGAAAACTATATGGGTTTATCTCAAGGTCACTTCAAATTAGATACAATATATATTTAAAATCCAAACATCCAAAATATGAACTTAACATGTTCCAAGTGAACCTATGTGTGAAACGTTGTCAAGTGATGGTAAAACCTAAACAATGATAAAATTAGTACAAAGATTAGAGTATATTTGTTTTTCTTTTTTTACACTTATACTACTTTTTGAGTACTGCCAGCACCATAAATAGGAAGAAGTTCCAAGTTGAGCAAATGTCCAAACAAATATTTTATATTTGCAGTATTGAATGTGTTTATAAATTTCTTTTGTATTCTACGAAGATACATATGGTGAATAAATAAAAGGAGGATGCTTACACAAAATTTGAAGTTAGTTTGCAACAATATTATACTGGAAAGATTTAAGCCGCAAATGTTGTTTCTTTCAAAAGTAGAAGGGGTTAATGCAACAGTTATCTCTTCTAAATGGGTTAACTTTCCTGCTTAAATAATCAAAGCTTTAGCTTTGTTCCCTCCACGTGTTGGGCTAAGCCCATTTTATAAAAATCATAGCAGGGAATCAAGGAGTAAAAAAAAGTTTCCAGGCTTTGGTACCCCCACTAGCTTCTTTGCTTTGAAGAACTACTCCATCTCTCTCTTAATAGTTGTAATTTACTTTATAACGAAGACAAACCTCTGCGATTGCCCACCTAACGGGATTTGACAGCAGTCCACGATGTTTACCCAACCTTTAATTGAGAGGTTCCAAATAACTAGCTTAACATAGGATATATATATTTTTTTTTTTTTTAAGTAAGGCAAAGGGCTCAGTTCTTAAAAAGGTGTAAAGAACTGCCACCCTATCCGTCAAATAGTTTACTAAGGAGTTAATACGTAAAATATATATTTGTAAGGTACAGTATCTGTTTCTAAAAAAGCTTGCAAGGCACAGGAAAAATCAAAATTTCCCAAATTGGAAAAAGGGTAACATGGCCATTTAACTGAAACCTTCCTTTGATCTTATGCCATACATACCAACAGGAGTGCAGAAGGGGAAGACTTTAGGAGGTAGCAATTCTTTGTGCATGACAAAGCTAAGACTTTGACCAGGAACCATTTGCTGATCTAAATTTGAGTAACAGGCTGTTGCATGTGTCCAATCCCTTATATATCTAGTAACTTCAGCCAAAACTACAATTACACAACAGGAAAATCAAGACCTCCATTTTTACCAGCTATTGTAGCCATGCTCTCTTGCCTGCCTAAATCAATCTAAAACCTTTGTAAAATAGGTTGGGGGGTCTTAACCACCTGGACGTTTCTCTGATGTCTAGATTTCTGTACCAAAAGCCGTACACTGTTTTTCATGAAATTTTTTTTTAAATTGTAGACCTGTAACTTACAGAAATATGTCCAAACAAGGGTATAGATATGAATATAAAAAAGTTTGAAACACAACCATGTAAAAAAAAAAAAAATTAAAATTAAATAAAAAACACAAAAATCAGCTTAAACAAGAATACATAAATAAATCAAAAATACTGAAAATGCAATAATTCGGTATACTGTATAGTAATATATTTTTCTAAAACACCTCCCTAGTGTGGTAAATTTTAAAACAGAGTCCAACGTCGCATACCTATAGACAAAACCACATAATTATATTTTGTATTATTTTGTATTGTATTTGAATTTCCCGCTACGACCCCCGTCGACGGGCGCATGCACTGACAACATCAGGAATCGCCAAGGGACGCGTTTGCGAACGCTGGGTGTTCTAATTGTTTCCGAACTTCCGTGTAAAAAGTGTTATATTTTTTGCATGGAAATTTATTTTAGATTGTAGGCTATAATTCACCAAATTTCTCAATAATTACTTATAATTCACTGAATTACCACATAACTCACCGAAATGTTCAAAATTTTATAAATTTATTAATAATTTTTTTTTTTATAAAACAAAAAAAAAAATCTTAAATAGTGTATAATGTAATGTACCTGTACAGTAGCTTATATAATATATATATATATTTATATATAATACAATTATTTATATATTATATAAAGATTTCTTTGTATTGGACTCAATACAGCTTTTTTGTATTGAGTTCAATACAAAACTATTTTAATTTCCCGCCCCGCCTCCCGCCCGCACCGACGCATGCAGCGACGTCACCGGGAAAACCCGGAGATCGTCACTGCACACGCTGGATGAAGAAAGAAGAGGACAGACGTGTCCGGAGGAGCTGCAGGGACAAGGTAAGTATTTTTATTTTTTTTCAGTTATATGTTGCATGACAATCGGATTGCAATATAACGCTTTTGGATCAATTTTGGACAATCGGATTGCAATATAACGCTTTTGGATCAATTTTGGACAATCGGATTGCAATATAACGCTTTTGGATCAATTTTGGACAATCGGATTGCAATATAACGATTTGTTTCAGCCGGGTGGTAGGAAGCTGTAGCCGCGTGGTAAAAAAGGGGGTGTGGCAAAACACGGCAAATTTAGTGCTCCCAGTTGTTTATGCCATGGGTATCCAGTATCCTCCTATTGTTTCACTGTTCTACCTTCTCCCAATTATTTGTTACAACTTTGTAATGCCCCGTTAATATATCCAATTTTTCTATTCTATGTATTTTGCCACAACTGTCCTATGCCGTGTATTGTGCCCCAACTTACTAGTGTTCTAAGTTTTAAGAGTGTAATCCTTTTGTAGTAGTGTAATAGTGTAATGAATGTGGTGTAACAAGTTAGGCTTAGCTCATATTAGCAGCAAAAAACATTTACCCCTTCTGAGTGACTTCTGGCAACTGCTAGGCACCTAGGATTGGTAACAGGCCATAAGTGCTAGGCCCCCAGGATTAATATTAGGCGGTAAATTCTAGGCACCTGGGATTGGTAACAGACGGTAAGTGCTGGGCAACTAGGATTGGTAATAGGCAGTAAGTGCTGGGCATCTGGGATTGGTAACAGGCGGTAAGTGCTAGGCTTTTTCAGAGCTAGAAGTTTTTTAAGCAGCAGTGGTTCCTGGCATAAGGAATGGACAAATGTAACCTTACTGCCGGTGTGAATTCAGGACAAATGTAACCTTACTGCCGGTGTGAATTCAGCCTAACTTTAGATGTGCTCCTGTGTCTATATTTAGTTAAAGTGAACTTTTGTGAAAACATTTTTTTTTTCACTTGATTCTTTTACAAAATTAGCCCAGCAGGCCCATGCTGGCTCAGCTTCCACCTTCTCGCTGATGCTCACTTGTACGTCCAATGCTGCCTTGCATTGCGCATGCATTAGATTGAACACTTTTTTTTTTTTTTTTTTTTTTACATTATAAGAAAGCCTCTGAAGGTGCATGTACACAAGGAGCAGTGCAGAGCCTCTTGAAATATGTGACACAAATATCCCAGGAGGCTGTGGATTTCAACTTCGGTCTTTACCGACATGGAAGTGAAGACTGAAGGGGAGAGGTCCTCTCCACAAAAGTGGAAAAACAAATGTGGCGATGCTTTAATAGCATCATGCATGTGATATCAGATGGGGACAAGACAGACGGTGACCCCCTCTCATCACTGCCCATATTCTATATAAAAACACTGTCTGTGAAGTTTATCCGCAGTGTGTAATATCATCGGCAGTGCAGTGTGATAGCAATGTGTGTGTAATAGCTGCTTGTCATATTCTGCAGCCTAACAACTCGCTGTGTTCAAACCTTCAGATCTCCTAAACCGTTCATTGTATTGACTTGCAATTTTTAAGGTACACGTGGAAGTATAGGAAACTGAAACTGTAGGTGCAAGTGGGGGACACTTGTGGCTAAACCTTTTTAAAATGTAATTACTATGGCATTAGGAGAACATAAATCTACATAGCAAAAATTGCTGCCTGCTCTGTTACACTTGTACCTATATTTTTGGTTTCTTACACCTCCCCATTTCCCAATTGAAGTTCGGAATGTTAGTTAAGTGGACAGGAATGTGTAACAGGGCAGGGAAGCCCATTTTGATGTGCAGAGTGTTTTATGTTCTAATGATGCTGTAGTAATGAGATTGTAAGGGGAGAATGTGCCCGCCACTTGCACTATGTTTTCAGTTTTGTACCCCCACCAAGGTCGGCCTAACCGCCTGGTTGGTTAATACTATAGGCAACATTTGTGGGTTATAAAGAAGCTTAGGGAACACCACCATTTTATACTGATTCTCCCAAAATTTGAGAAAGTTTAGTTAGTTCATGTCTGAAGTTGGGCTTTTACTGGACCCCATAGTGGTAAAATGTTTGCTTTTTGGGGATCGATCCCCCCAAGTATTGCAGCTTTTCCTTACATAATAGTAACAATGGCTCCAGATTGGTCTAACGCATTTAGTTATTTATAAAGTCCAAAATAATAGAGTAACCCAAAACCAAGCCATACTGTCAGCAAGTTTAATATGGCTAGTAAGCTTTTTGGTCTGGCTAAAATAAGCAGATAGACCACAATGTGTACAGAGGCGCTACTTTCCTAATCATGCAGAGGTAGCCAGTCTTATGAATCTGTGAACGGGGTAGATGTCGCTTCCCCCCTCGCCTTTCCAGGTGATTAGATGTAAAAGTAACAGCCAGCTGGTACATGAAGGCCCTGCTAGCCACTTAAAGCGGAACATTCATAAAAAAACACACACACACATCTTTACTTTCACAGACCCTTTCCTTCTCAACTGACTTTCATTTGGTCCCACACAGTCTTTAAATCTTTCTTCGTCCCAGGAACCAGTGGTTTCTTCCGTTTGTCACCCAATCTCACACTATCCAAAAAAAAAAAGGGAAAAAAAAATAAAAAGGAACTGTGCATGCGTGCCATCGGCACTTTTTACATTGCACGAAAAACCCTTCTGCGCATGCCTGAAGGAGCCAGCCAGAAGCCTTCTAGGAAACGTACACATCCTGGGAGGCTGCTGGTTTTCCCATTCAGTTTTTTCTGCCATGGCACTAAAGATAGAAGGGGCCCCTCCCCCTTTTTAAACAGCCTTTTTAAAACATACACATTTTTAAACTTTATATAAGAGGGGTTTCAACCCTTTTTTTTTTTTTTTTTTCAAAATTTCTTTATTTGGTTTTCTAAAATTTTTGTTTACATATACAACGCTTACAGGATCATGGGAAAGGGAAATAATAGTAGGCTTAAAATGGGGAGGAATGGGAAAAAATATACCACAAGAATGTTTACAGAAATCATCATATATCAATTTAAAGTGACATATAGTACCATAAACATCAGCTTTCTATCTTGAATAATAACAAATTACAATCAACATAACCGTAATGGGGCTACGGTAGAGTCTAAAGAACTCATTATATGTCTGAGCAAATTTATTTAATTTTCTAGCAAGACCTGAAGAAACCACTTAACAGGAATGTAATATTCAGAAGCAACATATCAATTGGATATGTTAATTATATACCAGGAGGAATATTTATATTAATTTATAATACCAGCTTTTTTAGGTCTCTAAATACATTGATAATTATTTGGTACTATTTTTGAAGAAAACGGGTTGTAAAATCACCATTCCGTTGTGAGTCTCCAGCATTTCTCTATAAAAAAATGATTTTCAAAGATGTTATCAGATGCTCAGTAGAGGGAATAGAGTGGTGAATCCAGGTCGATTATCGCCCTCCTGGCTTCCAGGAGACAGATGTTAATCCAGTCTCGTTTAGCTCTAGACATGGTTGTCAAACCGGGTTCCCTTTTATATAAAGTAAAAAATGTGGTGATAGGTCTGCTTTAAGTATGTAAATATGTCTCCTTTTGAGGTTAGTTAGGGCAGTTTAGATCAGGTGTAAAGCTGATCTCTGGGCCAACGGTAAGTATGTTTGCAAAAGCCATTTTATAGCTTACCTGAAATAGATTCACCACACTTCTATTCTTTGTGACCTGCCACCACTTCTTTCTCCTTTAATTAGGATTAACAGTTTTGGATTGTAGTTCTAACTGCAGCATTGACATTACATCAGTTCTTCGTAGAGTTGGTGAATCTTTTTGTGGAACCCCCTAGATCCTTCACCACCTCTCAAGATGATTGACACTCTGACTAGCAGTGTGGACAGCAACAGAGGAAAAAATAATTTCCAATTTACCATCCTCAAACCCTCCTCTGTCTTAATAACTATAGACCTGGGGAATCTTAGGGAATGTAGTTGCGAGTGATCCCTCTTGTGTGTGGCCAAAAATAGAAACAGTTTGGGAAAAATACTAATGATGCATGGTAAATAAATTTGGCAATTTTGGGGCTCTCTTTTACCTTGGTCTTTCTGCTTCTGGAGTTCAGCTTTATTTATATAAAACGGTAAAGGCTTATTTATCTGTACAACACAAAAATCATTTTTTCTTTTCTTCCCTTAGTCTTTAAGATATGATACCAGTTATTTTGTGGAGTATTTTGCCTTGGATCTCTTGATGGAAAATGGGGAATGTCGCGGAGTAATTGCCTTGTGCATGGAAGATGGATCCATACACCGTTTTCTAGCCAAGAACACCGTTCTAGCCACTGGGTAATACATATATATATTTATATCAGAATGTGCTCAATTATCTTACAGAGATTACATCTATTTCTAAATGTTGGTCTAAATCACCCTTGCATTTAATAAAATTGCAACACAAAATTCCACTGTAATATAACTGCTGAACAATTTATTTTTACAGATTTAAATATAGATGTTATATATCAGATGTGATATATTTTGCATATATAGATGCCTAACATAATCTTCAGATCTGTTCTTTCCTCAGTGTACAGTGGAGGACACAGTAAATCCCTTGCTACTAGCACTACAAACTTGTGCTTTTGCAGATTTCTCAGGGCAAGACCCAGTGCCATGGAAATTTTCCTGTTAACTGGCACATTTCAAATGGTCTATATGGTTCCTTAATTCAGAGTCTGTATAATACCCCTTTCAAAAAACTCTCCAACATCTTATCTACTTGGATACGATATCCTGGTTTGGTTAGATACATGCTATAAAAATGACCTATTTACCTAAATTGCTTTACTATTTTAGGGTCCTGCCCCTCTTCTTTCCTAACAAAGTCCTTAGGATAGAGCAGTATAAACCTAATTTCATTTTACACCCGCGTAAACCCCAAAGGGCTAGCCACATTCTCTATCACCATACATGGTATGGGTACCCAGTGTTCCCAACTCTATAACTACTAATTGGCCACCCATATTGCCGCACATGTCTACCTGCATGTTCTAGAAAGTCTTGCAATCCATTTCTATATTTTGATTTGGCTTTCCCTATTCCATTTTTCTAGGCGTGGGGCAGATGTGAGTACCCCCAGGTTTGGTGGAGCTGTCCGTTAATTCAGTCTTGTACAGAACTCTACAGTGTCCTACTTCTACTTTCTCGGAAAGCTTTCTTTTTTACATTATATACTGGGTTTATTGGAATCCCAGAAAACTTTTATATTGTCATTTATTAGTGACTGCTAGACTACTCATTTCATTTTCTGTAACAAAAACACATCTCCTTTCTTGATAATGTGATTAGATAATGAAATTAGTCAACAAACTTATGCAAATGGAAGACTCAAGGCAGTAGATAGGGCCAAATATATTACATTTAGCAGATTTAAACATAAAATACCATCAAATCTTGAAAATTATCTGCTTTCTTCTCAATATCCTCAATTCAACACCTAGGTCCCTTTTCAAATATGCCATTTCAGACCTGTAAGTGCCCTCTTAACCATATGTGTATGTTCAAATTCATGCTTGGTGGCAAAAGGACCATCGGAGATGAGACAGTAGATCCTAATTAAGAAAATTTGTTCTTGCAATAGAGAAAATCAAATGCTTCGCAGTTAAAGCACAGAGTTTGTTACTTTTGTTAGCATTTGTTAAAATAATTTGTCTAAATAGGTTTTTAAATCTAAGTTTAAACCAAACGCTTAGCTAAGCTTCGAGATCTTGGTCTCCTGTTTTGCTGCTACCCACACAACCTGCAAGAGTACCAGGCCTGGTCCCTACTGGATCTAGATACAGGGGTGGTGGTTAAAGCATGACCTTTAGGCACTGGGTCTTGCTTGGGTGGTTTTCCAGACCAATGGGTGATGATTTAATTAGCTACAGTGTGCTTTCCAGGTCCATAGCTGTTGGCATTACTACTGTATTTTCTTTTTTTTTTTTTGAAGACTCCTTTGTAGTAAGGCCAGCTGGCCCTGCCATGGTAGCTCCTCTTCATTCTTGGTCTGCTGGATGCATTTCCTGTTGGCCCAATTGGCACGTTTACATTTCTGGCCCTATGCCAGTTTTATTTTAAAGAGATCAGGTCTGGGTAAGAAATAGTATTTTAGTTCAACAACCATGTTGCATGCTGAGACCATAACACTAATAGTGTGAATAGAATAAAAGTGCTCGGAATCTGGATAGGTACTGTCCGTTGAGATACCGAACTCTCGGCAAGATGCTCATTTTGACGATGTGTGTATGATTGAACCATGAAAACAGGTAATCCATTTAGGTCTGACTTTGTTAGATAGTACCGAAAGAAAGTTTAATTAGAACAATTAGAATAAATCATGAGACATTAATTCCCTTTATTGGCCCCAGAGGCATACCTAAATAAATACAAGAGTAAAAGCTGCCACTGTACTTTTGATGAAAGGGGGCAGAGGTTGGTGTTTTAACAGCAGTCACATTTTTTATTTATTGAACGCTAAAGCCAATTAAAAGGAGTATTTAGAATTCCCTAAAAAAAATATAAAAAGGAAAGTCAAGCACAGTGATGCTCCTTAGCATTTTTAGATCCTTCAACAGATTCCCAAGATGTTTCACAGAATATAACTGTTTCTGTTTTTCTGATGACATATAGAGAATTCATTGAGCCTCCACCTTTAGAACCTGGACATATATCTTAAAAGTCAGGTGCATGGTCAGGGAGGGTAAGACTGTTAACTGAGCAATGCAAGGTTAGGGCAAACTGGCATATCTAAAAAAAAAAAAAAAAATAGTGAATTCTGATCTAAGGTAGATGTGGTGATGAGTAAAGATATAGTATAGCTGTGGGATTTAAGATGCACCAGACATCTATCAATTGATGACAGAATAAGCATTGCTTTAAGTCTCTGTGCTCCAGAAGGGAATGAGCCAGTGGTTGTAGATATTTACTCACGTTTGGCTAGTTAACCAAGTACCTTAGAACTAAGTGAGAGAAAAAACACATTTGTTGAAACCTAAAGGAGTTTAAAGAGATATTTTAGATGTTCTTTCTTCAAAAATACTTCTAAAACAGTTGTGCCAATCCCTTAATATTAGCTAAGGATAGGAAGTAGGAACCTACCTAATCTTACTTCTTATTCTTAAAGTCTTAGCATTTTAACTTCTCCAAGAAGAAAACCAGTGTAACAGATGTGAGCAAGTTTCCCTTCTTTAATCTCGCATTAGAGATCTGGAGAGTGCATTGCAACATTGAGGGCACATGATAACCTTGAGAGGAGTCTCCTGCTCACTGAGCAAGCAGTTAATGGGATAAATGTGGAGGGTGGAGAGTCAGGATGAGCAGGTAGGGAACTGGGTTTTTTTTGTTAGAGTAATTTGTAGGTGCTCCCAGAAAAGGAAGGCCAGCCCTATGTTTGTGCACCCAAACAAATGTGCAAAGGTATGTGAAGATGTGTGGTTGCAGCCCTGAATGTCACCCCAAGAGCCTGAAGAGCAACCCATATAGTAGTGGTGGGTAAGGCAATGCAGGAAGGCGTAGACATATTGACAAATTGTTATCCGAATTGCTTAATCTGAATGGTTTGCGGTCTCCCTAGTGCCAGGGTTCTGCAGGTGTTGGGCAAATTACTGGGAGGGGCTGGGCATGACCCAGCTCTCTTGGTTCATGTTGGTTAGTTTAAAGAACTAGGCTGCAAGTTGAAGGGAAGGACCTCCAAGGTCAATATTTTCGAAAATATTTCCTGTGTCATGCTCAATGCAGGAAAGGCAGCCAGAGCTTTGACAGCCTAAATGCCAGAGATGGTTAGCATCTAAATGTAAGGGGGTCTGCTGTGCTTAGGGTCAAATTTAAGGAGGAATATTAAAGACAGGAGAGAGGGGGTGGGACAGTTGAAAAAGGTGGTCGATAGATTGGATAGGGCTTAGTCACCAGTGGAGGGTGGATTGGGGATAGTTGGGTTGAAGGTTATGGATGAATAAGTTTCCCATGTTACACACAAACATTGGCATGCACAGTACTATTGGTACTGAAAAACAAAAACATTTGGCAAACATGGTTAGTAAATGCAGCAATAGTTAAGAGTCTGTTCACCAATGCTAGAAGTCTGGCAAGCAAAGCTGAATCTTGGCTTTGTTCTTCAAGTGGTGGTATCTGTCTGTATTTGAGAGGTGACCTGAAAGTAAATGTGAACAAAGAAGTTGCTTATGAGGATGCATAATACACAGGTAATAATTGTCAATTCAACACCTAGGTCCCTTTTCCAATATGCCATTTTTAGACCTATAAGTGCCCTCTAAAACCTTAGTGTTTGTTTCAAATTCATGCTTGGTGGCAAACAGACTATCAGAGATGAGACAGTAGATCCTAATTAGGAAGATTTATTCTTTCAACAGAGATAATAATAAAAGTTTTAATAATCAAATGCTTAGCATTTAAAGCACAGAGTTTGTTGCATTTGTTAAACTAATTTATCTAAATAGGTTTTTAAATCTGTGTTTAAACCAAACACTTAGCTAAGGTTCGAGATCTTGGTCCCCTGTTTAAGTGCTAACCACCCAACCTGCAAGAGTATATATAGCTATAGCGCCCCCAATGCTATAGAAAAGATGGAGAATCAACAAATTACCGTATTTTCCGGCGTATAAGACGACTGGGCGTATAAGACGACCCCCAGCTTTTTCAGTTAAAATATGGAGTTTGTTCCATTTTTAAAAAAAAACAGTAACAAAGAAAATTTTTACTTTAAATAATAGAATTGTCTACCATTCTATGTAAAAATAGTCACACAGCGCCACCTAGTGGCTGATTTGTAAATCACACTATTTTTTAACAAGCATGTAAATGTATACCGCATGGCTCACAGCGTTTCCCGAAGCTCTGCCGGCTGACCCGAACTCGGATCTTCTCCCGGTTCAGGGGATTGGTAAGTACCCGGTGTATAAGACGACCCCCGACTTTGACAAACATTTTTTGGGGTTAAAAAGTCGTCTTATACACCGGAAAATACGGTACTCAAATAAAAAGAGCTGCAAATGTTTGGTCAGTGGTAGTAATGGGTGATTTTAACTACCCTGACATTGACTGGGGTAATGGCACTGCAGGTACAGAAAAAGTGTGAAAATGTATACAACAAAACTAGTAGAAAATTCTTTTGGTGGAGATCTTCAAACACATCTGTATTTCTACAACCTATGTGCTAACCCTCAATATTATAGAGTAGAACAATGAGAGTAAGAAAGAAAAAAGCAGGGTTTTTTGCACAAAAAGAAAACTTGTATTAGGTGTATCAATTGGTTATACATCAATTCACAGGTATTAAGGACAGATTAAATTACAATTGCCATAGAAAACAAATTAGTGATATACGAATATATATGAGTTACATATAGTTGCATAGTTGATAGTTGCACCCGACGCGTTTCGCCTAGTTAGGCTTCCTCAGGGGTAGTGGCTTTACAACAAGTGTTATGGCACTGATAGTGTTAATATCTAGATCAATAAAAATCTGTGTAGGTAAAACGAAAAGACCCTTCCGCAAACGTATTTATGACCATGTATATTTAATCAAAAATGGCAAAATCACCACCCCTGTTAGCTATCATGTTGGCAGGGTACATCAATTTGATGCACACTGCATTGTATTTGCTGCATTAGAACAAGTACAATGCAATCCCAGGGGCGGTGATTTTGACAAAAAACTTTTACAATCAGGGACAAAGTGGATTTTCAATTTTAAAGCTAATTACTACCCTGCACTTAATGATACCTTTAGTTTTAAACCATTTTTATGATCCTTAAAACAATCATATTTAACTGACAGAGGTTATTTCCTCTGATCCTTAAAACAATCATATTCAATTTAACTGACAGAGGTTATTTCCTCAGATTTATCACACACTAACACTTACGCGTATATCTCAATGATAAACCAGGACTATATGTCTTTTGCTTCATAACACCATTGCACTGGTAACCCTATTACAACAAGTACTAAGTATATAGTTACTTTATTTTTGATACAACCTCAGGATAACAGCTCTATTTGAATAACATTATGATTTCTACTAGCTCTAACCCTTTCTTGGCCTGTGTACACTCTGGGGAGGATTGGCGGGGTGAGGATGGTCTATGTTATTCCCAATTTTCCTTTATCCGCCTTCTCTTTCCCCCTTTCTTCCCCCCTCCCCCCCCCTCAGGTCCACTCGACTTGCGGGGGCGCCTACTCTCTAGATGGACGCCGCTGATTCCCGCCCCATACTCATTTTGGATGGGGGGAACTTTCCCTGCATTTCCCAGTATTATTAGACTGGGATTCATCGCTGCTCGGCGTTGAGCCGAGTGAGACGTGCGGTGGGTCCCCCCTCCTCCCTTCTCATCTTCATAGGACACTTGAGACGGCGCATCAGCGCCGCCCTTGTCTTCCTACGTCACTCAGCCGGCGCCTGTGGTCTCCACGGACGCCGGTTGCGTGCGCATGTGCTATAGAGGGGGAGGATCTCCGAGAACGCTGTCTACATATTAGGCGGCGTTCTCTCAGATCTCCCTGCTCCTCTGCACTCCTACCCACCGGGACCATCGTCTCTCTGCCAATCTTTTTCCTGCCAATGACAGGATCCGGAGGATACAATCCCAATTATATCAAGGTATTATTTTCTACTTTTATTGATAAACGTACCTTACTTGTTACTATTCTTTAATAAGCCCTAGCGCCTACATGGTTTACCTAAAAGTCATTTATGCTCTCTATACTTCCTAGGCATCAAAGTCCTATATGCATTTACCATTGCATCACTCTGTAGAGGAGAGGATTACAAATTTAGAACATTTTGCAAGAAATTACTATGCCAACCAACAGGTATTATATGAGGTATTCTTTACATTAGCTCAGAATGACCAATTTGATAAACATGGTGATATTGGGTGTGGTGTGTGTGTGGGATGGGATATCCCATAATATGGGGTGTGCCATGCTACACATACCACCATACTCAACATTATGCAAATTGTTTTTGTAATTCATATATATTCGTATATCACTAATTTGTTTTGTATGGCAATTGTAATGTAATCTGTCCTTAATACCTGTGAATTGATGTATAACCAATTGATACACTTAATACAAGTTTTCTTTTTGTGCAAAAAAAACCCTGCTTTTTTCTTTCTTACTCTCATTGATCTACTACATTTAGTACAAGATAATTTTATGGTACAGTTTATAGAAGCCCCAACCAAATAAGATCTTTTAATAAATGTGCAAAGAAAGGTAAATCGGGGTCACAGTGAGCATAATGTGATTTCGTTTAATGTAAGTTTTGAATAAATAAGTTACATTTTAGGATAACAAAATTTTCCGTTGGTAAGGATGGCAGCTCTCCATAACTTGGACCAGAGGGGAATATTGTCAAAAAACACCAAACAAAAATTATGTTCTATTTCATTACTTTTTATTGATTTAAAAAAAATACAACAATTTTACATCCCATTTAGATTCAGGGAAACTTCTTACAGTACAATCATCATCTATATTTAATAACCTCTTTTTAACCATGTCTCTTACACTTTTTAAATACAGTAAAACACACAAAAAAAACTTCACACTTCCACCCCTCACTTCTATAATTACTTATGAGGACCTGTTTATAAATCTGCCATGGATTCAAAGTTTGTTCAGAAACATCTATTATTTAGGATACATGTAAGTCTGTCATTTATCATGATGCAATCTAATTTCTCTTTCATTAAACCCAGTGGAATATTAGTAGATTTTAAAACTTTTTAGATGGTTATTCTTGGAGCCAGCAACATGTGTATAACCAGCTTTTAATTGAACTGGATATTATATCCATATTAGTTAAAGCACTTTCAGGCAAAATCCTAATCCTAATTACCTTCCTAAATCAATTTGAAGTACCTCTACGCTACTGACATAAACACCACATATGGACCTTTTTTATTTTTTTTCTATTCTATCTTTTCTATTTCCACACAGTTCCCGAAGCATAAAGAAGATTATGAATTAGAATTCTATTTATTAATTCAAGCAGGCAACACGTACCACCTCAAAACAGTTTTATAGTTTTGTTCAACCACAAAGGAATTAGGTCAGATTTTCCACAATTCACCACTCATCCTACTCACAAGATAGCCCCAGGTCTCTTTTTCAAGCTACAGCCAATTTAGAATATTCCAATTAGTGTAGATGAATATTATGATTATACTCCGAAACTGTTATCTCCTGAGATCTTCTAAACTGTTATCAACTTATAACCAAATGATTTAAATCCTCAATACACAGAAAAACCCTATTTACCACTTGAAACACATACATTGAGAAAGTTTACCTACTTGTTCTGCTTTATAATATTGTTATAGATTAGGAACTTCCAAATCCAAAGTTTCGGCACCAAATGTCAAGGAGAAATGTATCTTTTTCTTAAAGAAACATCAGCTGTTAGGTTAATATTTTGAGCTTAACAGAACAGACACAGACATCAGTGGATCTATAGAGTTGTTCTGATTTATTCAGAAAAGATGGTGTTATTTATACAAAGTAATATAAGTGGTACAGAAAAGTAATTAAAGGTTTAAAGTGATAAGCAGAGCTGTGGAATCTGAGTCGAGGAGGCTGAGACAATTTTGGGTACCTAGAGTCAGAGTCTATAAAAAATGTTCTGACTCCCGATAAATTTAAATTATAATAAAAGAAATACAGCAAGTGCAAATGTCCTGTTTCACAAACAATAATCATAATTAAGTACTTCTCTGATGTAAGAATAAAGCATAGTTGTATTTCTACTAGTGTGAAGTTTAGCTGAGCTAATATACAACCTGAAATTCACATTATTGTAATCTGGATTATGTACATCACAAAAAGTGTTTTCATTTTATTTCAGATATAATGTATTTAACAAGTTCATTTGAGTATAAACAAGTGTATTTATATAGGTGTAGGTGAGTGCTATGGCCTGATGCGAGTTCAGGTGTCTTGTCTGCACTCTTCATATATGCTCCCATCCAGGGCTGAACTTTAACATCATTTTGCACACCATCTAATACCAGGAAGTTAGTTAAGTGGCCCCCCTGGCCCTGCAGCCTCCCACTGCCCTGTCTTCAGCAGAAGATCAGCAAACAAAGATAAAGGCAGCAGCGTTTGCTCAACTTCCTCTGTCTGCTAAAAGAGCTTAGAAGAACTTGGAGGAACAGCTTTTTGGATTCAACTGTAAGTGTTCATGATTATTTTAAAACTTCATGTCTGCTTGTGTGTACTATGATGGAAGGCTGTGTGCATGTTTCTGGATAAAACTGCAGGGCTATGTGTATGTTTGTGTGTACGGTGCAGGAATGTATGAGTGTGTGTGTATAGTATATATGTTTCTGCATGTTTTTCTGTATTGGACAAATTATGTCTAGGTTTAGTGCACGGCTATAGCCTATTTGTGTGTGTATAGTGCCGTATTGTATTGTATACCGTGTTTGTATTTAAATCAAAGAATATGCTAGTTAGTATAACATATTTTTTATGTATATTTTAGTGAAATCGGAACCCCATTCACAATGGCAAATAGTCTGTCAACCAACACGATAAAGTCTGCTGTTTATGAGCACTTTACATTATCAAGTGATGGGAAACATTGCGTGCCAATGTATTCTTGACGATGATGTTGAAAAACAATGTGATGCAAAAATTAGCAGTTGCAGTGGGTCTAACCTACAAGAGCATCAAATTCGAAAAGACACTTGCAGCGTTTTCATCCTAAAGTGTTCGAAGTTGTTAATGAGAAAGATATCAATGAAAATATTCCATCTACTTCTGGAATAAAAAATCTACTGAAGACCAAACACAACTAAGAAGATTCTTTATATCTGACAGTTACCATAACAATGACACCATAAATTTCAAAAACCACATTATTGAAATGGTAGTAAAGAAAAGTGTACCACTATCCTTCTTTTCACAGCCAGCCTTTTAGGCCTAAATGGAGAAATGGCTAAAAAACTTGGTGTTTCTCTGAAAAGAGAAAGTTTAAGGAAAGCTATAATTGAAGAGGCCAAATGTAAAAAGGAAGAACTAAGAAAAAGTCTGAAGTGACATTTTGTCTTAAAAATGGATGCACGCGCACTTCAGAGTCAATTATTTTGCTATTAATGTTAGATTTGTTGATGAAAATAATAAAACAACACGAACCTTGGGAGAAAAGGACACCTAGGCACATCACAGCATTGACTATCTTCAGAGGTTAGTGGGGGAAGTTCTAGACGATTTTGAATTTAAAAAGGAACAGATTCTATGTATTGTGACAGATAATGCTTCTAATATGTTAAGCACAATTGTGGAAATAAATAAAGTAGATTAAAAAAGTGACTCGGATATTAAAGAAAGACAGTTCCACAAGTATTGGAGAAAGTAATTTGAGTGAAAGCGAAGATAATAGTGACATTTTGGATAACATTGTTGAAGAAGCATCTAAGCATACTACTATTCAACATATGCATTGTGCTGTTCATACTCTGCAACTTGCAATAAGAGATGATTTGAAAGATTCTAATGCAGCTATTCTAATTAGCAAATTGAGGCAAGTAACTGTTGCAGCCAGGGCTCCTAAAACAGATGATATTTTGAAAAGACGTGTAGGAAAAGGAGCCATTTTGGATCGAACAATACGCTAGAGAAGCACTTATTTGATGGTGTAAAGCGGTTGCTTGAACTAAAAGACTTTCTTGAAGAACTGGACAATGAAAATGATTTATTAACTGAAAGCCAGTGGACACACGTAAAAGAACTAGAAAATCTACTTTCTAACCCCTTTACTGTCAGCAAGAGTTTGCAATCTGAAGATTTAACACCTGGTAAATTCTTGAGATGGAAGAGCTTGATATATTGCCTGAACAAAAGTGGAGGTTTAATAGCGGATGGCATTTTATCTTCAATGAAGAGAAGATAGAATATCTTACTGGATATTCATATCTTGTTAGCTGCAATTTATGTTGCGCCAATGAGCCAAATTTTGTTGAGCAATGACCAGACTGATACTGCAAAAAAGGCCCTCTATGATATAGCTGTTCAAAAAAAGGGATTACTACCTGAAACATAGTCACTGGATGAAGCACTGATAACTCAGGATCATCCTCTTCAAATGAAGAATTAGACTTTGATTCCTACTTGGACAAAATTGAACTTTCAACAGTAAAGCGACGTCGCATATGTGTGAAAGCTAAAGGACCAGAAAATGTTCAAATAAAGAGATTCCAGCAGGTGTTTTTAAAGAATTAAAAAGAAGTAGATAAGTATGATCACTCATCGAAAATGACTGTAGAAGAAGCCATCTTGGTTTATTCCAAAATTATTAGTGTTGTAGCTGGAATCATAACATCAATGCCACCCACCCAAGTCCGTGTTGAAAGGCTATTTTCAGCTCTAAATATAATCAAGTCATATTTAGGAGCTTCTATGAAAGAGGATCTGGCAGAAGCAATTCTGTTTCTTAGAACAATGCTACATTGAGTTAGTTTTGGATTGCATTTAACAGCTATTCTACTCTACAACTATATTCCAAGTTTAATATATAAACTGTTTTAGGTTTTCCAGCTTTTGATTTTGTTCATGTAGTTAAGCTTTGTTTTTGTTTTAAAACTACCAAAGAATGTGGTTCATATTTTTAAACTATTTTTAAAGTTCCTGTTCTTGATTTTTATGCATGCAATGCTACTGCTTTTTAGCCACGTAATAAAAACAATAAATAAAACCTTATTATTTTAATTTTTGTCTTTTGTTTAAACTGGCCAATACAGTAGAGCGTCAGCTTACTAGCCAGTAGTTCTGTGGTTAAATGGCGTGTATGTTGCCTGCCTTCAATCAACGTGGAAAATATATTAGCATATTACAGGGTTTCTCAATTTATCTTCACACTTGTGCATTCAATCTTCACACTTTTGCAACCAAACATCACAAAAAATGTAGACCCCCTAATTATTCATAAATCAATAAATTATTATGAAATTAGTTATAACACAATTAAAGTTTGCTTGCAAATTCGTGAAGATAAAATGAGAAACCCTGTAAATATAGAGGAGTCGGAGTTGGTGGTACCAGAAACTGAGGAGTCGGAGTTGAAGGATTTATCTACCGACTCCACTGCCCTGCTGATAAATGACCCTTCAGGAATCCTGAATGATTGATGGCCCTAAACAATTTATTCCCTTTGTTCTTATTACCTTAGACCAGTGTTTCCCAACCTTTCTTAGTTGCGGCACTTATTTTACAATTAGAAAAATCCCACGGAACACCACCAAAAAGTCAGACACGTAAATTAGCTACCTGCTGCCATCTAGTGGAAGAGTTTTTTTTGGTTCTGCCTATCACTATACATCGCTGGTATAGACAAATGAAGACAATTTTTTTGCAGTAAATAAATCATTTTGGGACCAATTACCTGAAATTGGATAATTTCCCACGGTACACCCGAAGATCTCTCAAGGCACACTAGTGTGCCGCGGAACAGCGGTTGAAAAACACTGCCTTAGACAAAATGAGAAACTCCACTAGTTGTACATGATGTTCACCCAAACCCCCCCCCCCCCCCTTCTCACACACACACACACACACACACACACACACGATAAAGTAATTTTCCTTCTCAGCAATGTGTGCCCCCTCCAGGTCTCTGTTAAATGTTAAAATATTGATTAAGCACAAACATAATAAATATATATATACACACACACTAAAAACAGGAACTGACAAGGCACTAAACAAAGTGCAGTACATAAGAGTAATATAAAATTAGCATTTAAGAAAATGCTTCACAGTCAAATTTATTCTGATATAAAAAAAACTATTGATATTTAATAGTGTTCCCCAAAAAAAGTTGAAGCAATTTTTGAAAGACTTTCTTTTTCTGTATTGTTACCCGAGAAAGATCAGTAAAATTTGTATTGCATGACCTACGATTGTGACCTCAGTAAGGGGTTTAACTGCCCTCATAACGTTCCTGACTTGCTTTGAAAAAAGTCAGGCATCATCTGATATAGCAACCCCATCTGATATAGGAACCACTAAAGGTTCAGTTAGTAGCTGCTCAATAAAATCTTTGGTCAGTGTCTCCAGGTTGTTAACTGATTTAGGTATACCTCAGATCCAAAAGTTACGTCTGTTGGACTGATTTTCAAAGTCTTCAATTTTGTTTTGTGCCATCTCTAGTTTGGTATCAAGCGTGTATATAGAAGGGGTATTTTGAATAACCCAACTAACTTTTTTCATCTACTTTATGCAATCAAGTTATTGGCCCAAGGATAGAAAAATCATACTTAAATTCAGCAGTTAATTTGTGAATAGCTTTGTCCAGCTCCTTTAAAAAGTCAGCAAAAGGAGCTAACTAAACATCATCAACCAAATAGGTAGTTTCCGCTTGGCGACCTCCAGAAGAACTTGGGATTGGAAGCACTTCAGTATCATATGGATGGCTTAACTCCCTGAAAAGGCTATTAGTTTCATGTGAAGATGAAATGAATGCCGAGTCCCCTATGTCACCCATAACATGTATTCCCAAAGACATCCTATATGGACTTGTTTCCATTACATAGTTTTATGTGCAAACACAGAAATGGTACTTGAAATCCCAAACACAATATCAATAACAAAGATGTTAAAAGCAAAATGTTCCCAACACTGAACCCTTGGGGTACACCTCTAATAACCTTAGACCAAGACTAATTACTGAACCTTTATACCCTAACTTGTACAATAACCATCCATGGGGTACTATGTCAAATGCTTTTGCAAGGTCCAAGGATACAAGACCAACTGCTACTCAACTGTCTACTTGCTTCATCAAAAAAAAGAAGTACATTTGTTTGACAACTTTAGTCTTTCTTGAATCCATACTGGCCATCACTTATATTATTATTTTCCAGCAAAATTTTAGAGCAAAATGTGGTTCTTTATTAAACTTTCTAGGATTTTTCAACTATAGAAGTTAAACAATACCAGTGTATGGTTGACAATTACTTTGCTGCCCTTTATAAAGATAGGTACCACATTGGCTTTATGTCAATCCAACTCAGCCATTTAAGGACAAGTGGGTGTAATCCATTCATCTTATATATTATCTAAGTGCTGCTCGATCATATCAATTTTGAGCCATTGTGGTCCGTTTAAAGCCATTTAGTGGCATTGCTATTTTTATTTTGCTTGTGAGCGCCACCATTTTCCTTTGTAAACAGAGAGCTAAAAAAAAAGTGTAGTAAAACGCCTTTTCTTCATCCCATTACCAACCCCAGACATTTACGAGCCAACCACGTGATAGAAGGGTAGGTGTCCTTTTTAAATTAAAAATGTAATAATCCTTTACAAAAGTAAAAGGCCTATGTTATTAGACGTTATTAGTCATCTGGTATTTTTTATATTAAAATATTTAAAGCATTTTTTGGGGGTCTGCATTATTTTCTTTGGAAATCTGTCTTTTGTTTTTAATTTTTGCACATTTGATTTCCTTCTTAAATCTTTTGTAATGTTCATATTTTGAAAATAATGAAGGTGACACTTCATGTTTATATTTTTGGAATGCACTTTATTCTTTATGGCTTTTTTGTAGCCATGAAAGAATAAAGTGCTGTTTGTGTAGAATAGACATTCCCATTTCTGTTCAATATTCTGTCCAAGTCAATGAAAAATTTTGCTCTCTTATCCCCCCTGGCAATCCAGTTATGTCCGTATTTTTGTCAAAAACGGTACATTTTTTTGCGTGGAAATTTGTTAGTTTAATATTTTAGGCCTTTATTTCTTGGGAATAACTCCCGGGTGTGATAAAGTTTGAAACACAAATCATAAATTATAAAAATTGCTTAAAAAAAAAAAATTATAAATAAAATAAGCTTTATTAAAAAAAAATTTTAATTTGTCCAAAGGGTACAATAATAGAATAATTTTTTGGTTTTATGATTTGGATATATTTTTACGTTATCACTGAGATCAATGTTTTAAAAGCACATTACAGTGTAATCGGCTTTTAAATTTCCAGCCAAGCCACGCCCCCCCCGACCCCCCTCATCCGGCGTATTGACGCTTCGCGCATCACATCGATCACACCAGGGATGTGATGCAGAAGCCGGCCGTGGATCGCTGAGGACGCTTCTGGATCGAGTGAAGCAGGTAGGATTTTTTTTTCCCTACCCCAAGTGCGGTTCGGGTTTAACGCTTTTGGTATGTAAAATTCACCACGAGCCACACTCGGGAATACTGCCAAGGTAGTTAAAATGTAATGTTTTTAACTTTCCTGTTTCTGCCTGTTTACAACTTACATTAAAATAGGTTGTTATGGTCATTTCTACCCGGATTTTCTAGTTGGGCTTTTATAAACTGTACAATATCATTGTCTTGTATTAAATCCATAAATTTACAGTCCTTTCTGTCTGTGTAAGTAGAATCAAAAGGTACTTCAAAAGAAGTAATAATTTGAGAGTGTGCATGGTTATGCAACCAGTTTATCATATGTTTTTTTTTTTTTGTTTACATTTTTTTTCTCCTAAGAGAATTGTTTGTTTTTCATTTGAATTGTACATATGATGGGTAACATTTAAAGGTGGGAAAATATTTGAAATTATTTATTTTATAAAAGACAAAAATTGTGGTAATTTAACAGGGCTGTGTATATTTTTTATGTTCACTGTAGTTTTGAAATTACCTTCCATATGGATCCTTTTCAGATGGTGCAGGTAATTGCCCCATATTGCAGGGGAAATCTGGTCCAAGAGCCCTCACTTTAGAGAAAGAGGCCTGAGCCAGATCTAGGAGGCCAGGAGTCTAGTTGCTTGGCATCAGGTACCGCAGAATGCTTAGGTGCCATGTTCGTCCAGTATTGAAACTGTCTCCACAGTGCATTCTTAAAATCTACATTTATTAGCCAACTACTAAAGCTGGCTGATTGAGAGGAAGGGTTTAACCCAGAGGGGTCACCAAATTGTTTGCTTTTCTAGGTGCAGTGACTGAGCACATACCTTGTGGTCTACCATGCCCACCAGTGATTTCTTAATTTTTTTTTTTATGATAAATGAAATAATTAAAAATGCATCCAACTATTATTGTTTATTTGGGAAGAAACTAGCATGAAAAATGGACATTGGTTTAGTTATGGTTATAATGTGTATATAGTATATACATAATGTCTTCCTTATCTCCCTTGTGACTTTTGTTGTATGTTGGCTTTGTGTGAATGTGATTCTCAGTTTTTACTTGTGCCCCAGAACATCGTATTGCCAAAAACATTTTCAAGTCCTTCTAGTTTTAGCATTGAATGAGCTATAAATAACTGTAATTTTCATTTTTACTGTCATCATTACAGGGGTTATGGACGTGCCTATTTTAGTTGTACTTCGGCACACACATGCACAGGAGATGGTAATGCAATGGTCACACGAGCAGGGCTTCCTTGCCAAGACTTGGAGTTTGTTCAGTTTCACCCCACAGGTACAGTTCCTTTTTATGTCCAACTTTGGACATGAAATATCAGGACACTCAATTATTTTGCTAATGTATAAGAATTATTTTGCACAAAAAAATCCAGATAATAAAAAGTCCAAATAGGATGTGCAAATTATGTTTCTAAATATTTAGCTTTGGTATATGTGTGCATATCTTTTTTGTGTCTATATAAAATGGCTTCAAGAAAGTTTTTTGTTTTTCTTTTACCTTTTTGTTTGAGGATAAGCGTGAAATAACCAAAACATACATTAAATATCAGTGACATGAACAAATGTGACGTACAGATGTCTTATAGATAACAGGGGTTTACAGAAAATATAAAGAGAAAGATGAAACAATGTAATCAATACTTGCACAATAAAAGGTGATACATAATGAGTATGAAAGATTTAATTACCCAGGTCAACATGTCATTTTCATAAGATATAATTTTATCAGGGTTTTGTTGTACTTTTGATGTGAACTTCAAATCTGTGTTCAGTTTTTCTCTAGCACGTCTAGTTTTTGGAATGCAGCGAATCAGCCTAAAGCAGCAATGCCATTTGCAATCCTGATGGTCTGGAGAGAACTGGGAGACTTGCTAATCAACTGCTATTTTTGCCGCGTCAACAAAAGGGGATTCTCAGGTAAAATTAAGCACAAAATTGTATATCCCAGCCTCGATTCTGCAATTAGGCTTGCTCCCCATGATGATTCATTGCCAATTCCGATACCGCCACATGATGGACTTGCCTCTGTAGAAGGTGATGAGGAATGCACTGGAGTTGCCCCCAGTTACAACCCTGAAATATCTGATACGGACTACTTGGCTGATGAAGATTCAGAACCTTTACACAAGCAGAGCTGAATGATCTTGTTCGTAATCTAAATCTCACCAAAGACAAAGCAGAACTTCTTGCTTCAAAGCTTAAACAGAAGCACTTTGCTTTCGAAGGGTGTAACTGTAACTCACTACAGAAAACGAAATCATAACTTGACAACGTTCTTCACTAGTGATGGCTCACTGTGCTACTGTCATGATATAAATGCACTCTAACAGTTTTTCACAAGAGCATGTTCTATCGGAATGTCGTTCATTGATTCCTTAAAAAAAAAAAAAAAAAAAAAAAGCTTGAAAGCAGTCTTACTGCATAATGGTATTTCCAAACCAAGTTTACCGATTGCCCATTCCGTTACCTAAAGTAGTCCCATGACAACATGAAGTTACTACTTGAAGCAATCCAGTAAAAAACACACCAGTGGAACACCTGTGGGGATCTAAAGGTCATTGGCTTGCTGTTGGTAATGCAAGAAGAATTCACAAAATATTGCTGTTTCCTATGCCTGTGGGGCAGTCGATCTACGGGAGACCATTATGTCAAGCGTGATTGGCTACCAAGAGATACCTATAAGCCCGGAACAAGCAGTGTCAAGTTTCTGCCTTTGGTTGATCCACATAAAATATTTCTGCCACCTTTCCATATCAAGTTAGGCTTGATGAAGAACCTTGTAAAGGCCATGGGTAAATCAAACTCCATGGGTTTTCGGTACCTCATTGAGAAGTTTCCAAACATAAGCACTGCAAAAATAAAGAGAGAGATATTTATAGGGCCATAAATCAAGTCTGTTTTGCAGGATGATGTTTTCAAACAATCTCTAGAATTCTTCCCGGAAAATCCTGGTATGGTAAGTGACGAACAAGGAGAACGTTTTCACCAGGACATTCAGTTAATGGAGCACCGGTATCAAAGTTTCTGGAACAAAAGTATGATGGCTGACTACTGCTGGATGCTGTACCGCGACAATCCAGACAGAGTACACAAGAAAATCCATACTCTAAGAATTTCTGAAGAAACAATGGTACCTGACTGACAGTGTTCAGTAGATCCCTACCACAGTATGCCTTATTTGACTTCACACTGAAGATGTATTAACATATACTTCAATAGTGCTTACGTTTTAGTACAAAATACATGCATGTAAAATGATAACTATAATGGGGAAAAACTAAAAAACGATCTGAAATCTGCTTGAAAAAACGTTTTTAGAAAAGTTTGCTGTGGTTTCTGATGATTATCGAAACTAATTTTTTGTTGACCTGTGTCATTATCATCCACTAAGACTTCCAGAGGAGTCGAAGTTATTCTAAGGATATACCATGATGTATGTTCAAAGATTCCCGGGATATGTTGTTTGATAGAATAGGATGGGTTCTCTATAAATGATTCCCATATCTCAAAGAATTTTATCCGAGGTGGATTCAGTCCATGGCATTCGAAAAACATGAGCCAATATTTTTGTAAAAACGCAAGGTTGGTGGAGCTTAATATAGCTACTGGTGCAAGATAGTTTTTTGTGTTTTTTTTCTTGGCCACCAAGAAAACAATAGATAGCAACATGTGACTTCTCCTGGTAATTTGTGCTCCGAGGTGAGTGTACCTAATATTGCCACATAGGGGCATATTTAACTAGGTAAGAGGTAATATAGCTACTAATCATCAAAATCATTCTATTTTTGGAAAATCCCAAAAAGCATGGTACAAATCTGCTCTTTCCCGTGCAAATTTGGGACAATGGGAGGAGGAGCTAAATTCCAGGGCAAGGTGTGGTGGGATTTATGCCCCATGAAAAACTTGAGACATTTCACTGTAGATCGTTGTTGGGAGGATTGGCAATGCTTTTAAGAAGGCACTAAAAATGTCTGCTTTCAATTTTGCAGGGCAATGTTTGGACCATTTGATAAGACCTACTCCCTAGTAGTGCAATCTAAGGTTATCCTAATTCATTTTAGATATGTGATCGACTTATTACGGGGGTTTCGTACTGTGAGAGTAGGTGATCCAGAGGGGTTTTCCAATTATTTGGAGACCGAGATTTAAGCACAGTTGAGGTATAAGATTGCATTTGCATGAAAACATATATTGTCGATCTCAAAAAGTGATACTCTTCAAACTAGAGGGGATGCTTCGTATTCATGTTCACTAGTGATTTGATGGTTAAAGTTTGGAATAAGGATTCATTTTTCGTTTTTATTTTTTTATTAAGATGTAAGTAAACAGACAGTGCAGTAGCAGTTGATATAGTGTACTTGGACCACAGACCGTTAATATGCAAGTTAGGGTCAATAGGTTTAGAAAAGTTAAGCCAGTTCTCTATCCATGTACAGATTGAAGACTGCATCCAGAGAGCTAGAGATTAATGATTCATACTCTGAATCGTCTAAGAATATTGGTGGTGTACCCCAGGGTTCAGTGTTGGGACCTTTACTGTATTACATCTTTATAAATGATAAAGAGTTTGAGATTAAAAAGTACCATTTCTGTGTTTGCAGATGACACCAAACTATGTAATGGAATTAAGTCCATACAAGATGGGTCTATAATCTACAAGCTGACCTGGATGCACAGTTTGATTGGGCAGCCAAGTGACAAATGATATTTAATATTGAGAAATGTAAAAATGGGGGGCTAACAACATGCATGCTTCGTACTGTCCAGGGGGGGGGGGATACATTTGGGGGGAGTCAGAAATGGAAAAGGATCTGGAGGTCCTGGTAGATCATAGACTTAATAGCATGCAATATCTAAAGCTAGCAAAGTACTGTCTTGTATTAAATGGAATAGACTGCAGAGATGGAGACACAATCCTGCCCCTGTACAAAGCATTTGGTCAGACCACATCTGAAATATGCAATCTAGTTTTGGGCACCAGTTCACAAATAGACATTGTGGAATTGGAGAGAGTGCAGAGAAGGGCAACTAAACTAGTAGAAGGAATGGAGGAACTCCAGCTATGAGGAGAGATTAGCAGAACCTAATTTATTCTCCCTTGGGAAGAGACATTTAAGGGGAGAAATGATCACCTCGTATAAATATATAAATGGTCCATGTAGAAAACTCGCTTACCAAATATTCACTTTAAGATCGTTACCAAGGACAAGAGTATACTCTTTGCTTCTGGAGGAAAAGAAGTTTAAGCTCTGCAAAAGGAAGGGATGCTTCACTGCACCGTTTATAAAAATGTGGAATAAGCTCCCTCAGAAGGTAGTTTCAGCAACTACTATAGATTGCTTTAAGAGAAAGGTGTATGTAATTCTAGAAGCACAGAATATAACTGGGTATTAAAGCTTTAAAGTAAAGATAATGGGCTATTGATCCAGGGGACATCCAATCGCCTCATGGAATCGGGAAGGAATTTTTTTCCCCTGTTGCAGCAAATTGTACCAGGGTTTTTTTTTTGCCTTTCTCTGGACCAACTATTTCCATATAATTTTATATCTAGGATATGTTTATTTCCCTAGTTGTTGAGCTTGATGGACTTATGTCATTTTTTTCAACCTGACTTACTATGTAACTATGAAATGCAGGCCATTTCTGTACTTTTAAGAAATATCTTAAATGGGGAGCTGGTTTCCTGAAAAAGATGGGAAGAGTGATGAATGGCTATTCAAAGTCTCTGTTTTTTGCCAAATATGCCAACAACGGTATAATATGGGATTAGAATCAATTTTTTCAGGGAGCAGATTTCTATGTATGTGAAGAATATATTTTAAATTAAAATTAGGGGTGGTCTGTTGGTCTAAACCAATCTTTAATATAACGCAAAATAGTTGCCACATTATAGAGTTCAAAAGCTGTTGTACTGTTGACTGTTGAAGAATGGAAAGCCTGAGTATATGTTATTTTTCCCAGGTAGAAGAGTCATAAATTAGAACAACTGCAAAGCTGTTCACCTAGCCCTTTTAGGATCAGCAATATATTTTGAGAGTATAGTTTATAGGGATTCCTAATAATTTGGACTCCTATGTATGGGATCTTTTTCTTGCACCATATGAATAGATACACTCACTCCATTCTGGTCTTCTATATTTTGTCAAATATAACACCCTGGATTCAAGATTGATAGTGTGGTCAGGTATCAAGTAATGCTGCGTAATCAAATCCAATATAGGTGTTAGACTATTTTTGGGTTAGATAAACATAGGAGGAGATAAACTGCAAAAGCTGTTTAAAAGTATTTTTGCCCACTTTAATGCCCTCAAAATCTTGTAAAGTGTCAAAAAGTCTGAGGAAAGGGGGGTCCAGAGCTATATTAAACAGGCATGAAGAATGAGAGCATCCCTATCCAGTGTCCCTGGACATTATAATAGGGCCTGATAGGTCACCAATAATATAAAATATTTTAGTGGATAGACAGTGGTAAATATATTGTATGTAAGAAGAAAATGTCTGTCCTAAGGCTGTACCAAGACATAATGGCATTCAGCAGCTGCCATTCAATTTTACCAAAGGTCTTTTTTGCGTTTAAGCTCAACGGCATAGATCTGTAGTTAGGATGCTGGGCGGCTTGTACCGTTGCTATAACAAGCAGCTCCAATACTTTTGTGGAGTGTTTGTTACAAACATATCCAAGTAAATGTTTTGTCAAAACTGGCAGCACGGTGGCTCATTTGTATATCTAGACAACCCTTTTATGTAATCTAAAAATTCTGTTTTGTTTTTTAAGTGCACCACCCTTTTTAAAAAAAAAAAAAAAAAAAAAAAAAGGATCTAGCTCTGCCCTCTTAATTTGAGAATGAATGGGAGTTCAGAGCCTCCCGGAATACCTACATCACGCATCCCGGGATGCTCTTTGATGCTCCTTCTGCGCATGCTCGCAGAAAGAGAAGGAAATTGCTGATCTCACGCATGCGCAGTTTTTTCCTAATCTACCTCACCCGATCTTTCGCTTGCGTCAAGTGACATAGAGAGAAGTACCCGGTAGTACAGAGAGAAGATGGCGTGCCGGTCCGAAGAGGACGCGGGACCCGATGTAAGAAACCTCCAGACGGATTGATTACTCTGCGGGATTAAAGGTAAGTGTATTTTTTTTGGTTTCGGGTAGTTTTTTGGTTTAACTTCCTCTGTCGATGTCGACATCAATCCACAAACCTTGATAGGGCTGCAATGTAATATTTTAATAAGTTCGGAACACCCAACCCTCCTGTTAACCTAGAGCACATAATTAGAGTCCTATTTAATCTAGGGAACCTATTTGGCCATATGAATTTTAATATACTGGGGGTCAAAATTCTAAAATGAGAGTCATGGATCTGCAGCGGAAGGGTTTGAGGAACGTGGTAGTACGTTCATTTTTCATTTTAATAATGTTTATTCGACCTAGCCAAGAAAAACTAGTTTGTCCCATTTAGTCAGGTCAGAATTTAGCTTACTTTAATAATGTTTGGAATTTCATGGGCACCATTTCAGATAGTACCCGAGGTATTTTTGTACTAAGGTAAGTGATTGAATCAGGTTCTCAATTGATGCTTCATCTGGGAAAGGATTTCTGATGGGAGTGAGATATTTAGAGCTGCTGATTTGGAGAATATATTTTAAAATTAGGTAAAGAACCATAAACCTCTAGTTCTCTCAGTATGTTTGATAGTGATACAGATGGGGTTGATATAGCTAGTAGTGGAAGATCATCTGCATAGGCAGCAGTTTTTTGTTTCACATTACCCATCTCCAACCCCTTAATATCCTGAGCGGCACAAGTTTTCCGTAACAATGGTTCTAGAGTCAGAATAAATATTATAGGGGACATTCTTGTCTTGTGCCATTAGAGATGGTAAATAAATCAGAGTGATAGCCATTCACCCTTACCATCGCTGTTGGATGTGAGTAGACTGTTCTTATCCACGAGAGCATTTGAGGGCCTAGTCCTGTATGAGAGAAAGTCTCAATCATGAATACCCAGTCTACGCGATTTAAAGCCTTCTCTGCATCTGCATTGGTAGACAGTAGCATCATAGGAATATGTTTAGTTTTGGCATGATGGATACAATTTAATACCCTGGTCGTCTTTTCCCTGGCCTCCCTGAAAGGCATGAATCCCACTTGCCATATATCTAGTATGAAATCTTTTTTTTACCCATCTTCTCAGAAAGAAACAGAACAAATAAACATGTTCTTTGTTCCCTAAGTGCAAATATGGCTGCTCTTGTTGCCATTTTCCTAGAATACTGTCCGGCACTTCGCCAGAGTGGCTTTAGCCGAGGTAAAGGGAGGAAAGCTTTTCCCTAGGGGTATGGAGCTCTTTGACCTGAGCCTCATCCCTGGTACTTTTGTGTGAGAGTTCTAATGTTTGGATTTGGGTAGTCCTCTGGCGAGCCTGTTTTACCTTAACACCATGTTTTATGAGAATCCCTCTGTTTTATGGGCCTCCCATACCAGCATGGGATCACTTTCCAGAGTGTTACAAACAACTTTTTATTGAAAGGTTAAAAGTTTGCATTTTGCATGCTTTTGAACAATTAATGTGATTTTTGCTGGTGTGTGCATGCTGATAATTTTGAAATACTTTGTAAGTTTGAGAGCAACACATGCAGCACTCAGATCATCTGTTAGTTTGTTTTTGGCGCCAGATTTGATATAATTCAAAGCTGAAAACAGCTGCTCACAAGCATAAAAATAACCAAAGTAAGGAAAACAAACCCAAGTGCTTTCATTGACTTTAATTAATTGGCAGAGAATTCCACAGATGATTTTATTTTCAGAACTAACTGTGCTGTCATTTCTTATCCCTTCTGTCTTCTCAAGTGTTTCACGCTGGTCATAGAATTTATTTTTCCAGATAGAGGATTCTTGAAATTCCAATAGCTCCATTTCCACATTTCCTAAATCTAACCAGTGTAAGCATGAAAGATCAAGTTCTTCAAATTTGGCTTTATAGTGAAGTAAGAAAACACAGGGTTGTCTCCATCCTATGGAACTGTAAAAATCTGTTACTAAAATTCACCTTTGCAGCTGCTGCAATGCTATGAATTTCCTTGTAGTTTTCCTGATAGCTTGTAGGATTGTCTGCAAATGTAGAATTTTTTAAATGCATTTTTAGATTTGGAAAATATTTCAGCAGCCCACTTTCAAGGTCTCTTACAAAATCTTGCAGTTTGCTCTCAAATATTTTGATATCACAAAACATCCTTTGTGTTGTTTTGCCTACAACTTGTAGTTGTTTGTTCAGTACATTAACCACCTGGGCGTTTCACTGTTGTCTAGATTTCTGTACCAAAAGCGGTACACTGTTTTTCATTAAATTTTTTTTTAAATTGTAGACCTGTAACTTACAGAAATATGTCCGAACAAGGGTCAAGTAGATATCATGAATATAAAAAACGTTTGAAACACACAATCATGTAAAAAAAAAAAAAATTTACTTTTAATAAAATTAAATAAAAAACACAAAAATCAGCTTAAACAAGAATACATAAATCAAAAATACTGAAAATGCAATAATTTAGGATACTGTATAGTAATATATTTTTCTAAAACAGCTCCCTAGTGTGGTAAATTTTAAGAGTCCAACGTCACATACCTTTAGACAAAACCACATAAATATATGTGTTCTAATTCTTTCCGAACTTTATTTTATTACCCAAAATTTATTTTAGATTGTAGGCTATAACTCACCGAATTACTCAATAATTACTTATAATTCCCCGAATTACCGCATAACTCACCGAAATATGTAATAATAAAAATTTAATAATAATAATTTTTTATAAAACAAAAAAAAAATCTTAAAGTGTATAATGTAATGTACCTGTACAGTAGCTTATATAATATATATATAATACAATTATATATATATATATATATATATATATATATATATTCTATATAGATTTCTTTGTATTGGACTCAATACAGCTTTTTTGTATTGAGCTCAATATAAAGTTATTTGAATTTCCTGCCCCGCCTCCCGCACCGACGCACGCAGCGACGTCACTGGGAAACCCCGGAGATCGTCACTCCATTCGCCGGGAGAAGACAGAAGAGGACAGACGTGTCCGGAGGAGCTGCGGGGACCGGGTAAGTATATTCTTTCAATTGTAATCCGATTGTCATACAATGTATGACAATCGGATTGCAATATAATGTTTGTTTACCCACCTGAGAAAAGTTCGGGTTTTTGCAAGTGTTTTTACCCCGGACCAAGGTCGGGTTTAACAGCCGGGTGGTTAAGATGTAGTGTAAAAAAAAAAAAAAATGTGCCTAAACCTCCTCAAGAATTGCTTGTAACTTGAAAATTCAGAGCACGAGCCATGATGTAATTCACCATTTTTGTGACTTTGAGGACATTGTCAAATTTTTTGCTGCTTTCCCTGACACGAAGAGCTTCTTAATGTATATTACAATAGTATTAAATGACTTGATGTTTTCTTTACCAAAGAATTATATCAAACCAAATGTTGCCCCACCATAGAACGTGCCCCATCGCTAGTAACTACATCCACCTTTTCTGCTCCTATGTCTTGTGACAAAAAAGCCTCCATCACAGCATTGTAGATACAGTTAGGTCCATAAATATTTGGACAGAGACAACTTTTTTCTAATTTTAGTTCTGTACATTACCGCAATTATTTTAACTGAAACAACTCAGATGCAGTTGAACTGCAGACTTTCAGCTTTAATTCAGTTGGTTGAACAAAACGATTGCATAAAAATGTGAGGGACTTAAGGCTTTTTTTTAACACAATCACTTCATTTCAGGGACTCAAAATAATTAGACAAATTACAAAGCTGAAAATAAAGTGTTCATTTCTAAATCTTGGTTGAAAACCCCTTGCTGGCAATGACTGCTTGTAGTCTTGAACTCATGGACATCACCAGATGCTGGGTTTCCTCCTTTTTAATGCTCTGCCAAGCCTTTACTGCAGCGGCTTTCAGTAGTTGTTTGTTTGGGTGTCTGTCCGAAGTTTAGTACTCAACAAGTGAAATGATCAGATGACTGACTGGGCCATTCAAGAATATTCCACTTCTTTGCTTTAATAAACTCCTGGGTTGCTTTGGCTGTATATTTTGGGTGGTTGTCCATCTGTATTATGAAACACCTCCCTAACAATTTGACTGCATTTAGCTGGATTTAGCTGGATTCATTCGGCTGCTTCTGTCCAGTTGTCACATCATCGATAAACACTAATGTCCCAGTGCCACTGGCAGCCATGCACACCCAAGCCATCATACTGCCTCCGCCATGTTTTACAGATGATGTGGTATGCTTTGGATCATGAGCTGTTCCACGCCTTCTCCATACTTTTTTCTTGCCATCATTCTGGTAAAGGTTGACCTTGGTTTCATCTGTCCAAAGAATGTTTTTCAAGAACTGTGCTGGCTTTTTTAGATGTTTTTGAGCAACGTCTAATCTAGCCTTTCTATTCTTGAGGCTTATGAGTGGCTTGCATCTTGCAGTTCACCCTCTGTATTTACTTTCATGCAGTATTCTCTTTTTGGCAGACTTGGATATCGATACGCCTACTTCCTGGAGAGTGCTGTTCACTTTGGTTGGTTGTTGTGAAGGGGTTTCTCTTCACCATGGAAATGATTCTGCAATCATCCACCACTGCTGTCTTCATTGGACGTCCAGGTCTTTTGGCGTTGCTGAGTTCACCAGTGCTTTGTTTCTTTCTCATGATGTACCGAACTGTAGATTTTGGCACTCCTAATATTGTAGCAATTTCTTGGATGGGTTTTTTCTGTTTATGCTGCTTAAGGATGGCTTGTTTCACCTGCATGGAGACCTCCTTTGATCGCATTTTGTCAAAATCTTCCACATACAAGCCCCCCCCCCCCCCCCCCCAATCGACTCCAGGCCTTTCATCTGCTTAATTGATAATGACATAACGAAGAAAAAACCCACACCTGCCCTTGAAATAGCCTTTGAGTCAATTGTTTAATTACTATTGAGCCCCTGAAATGAAGTGATTATGTAAAACAAAAGGCTTTAGTTCCTCACATTTTTATGCAATCTTTTTGTTCAACGCCCTGAAGCTGAAAGTCTGCAGTTCAACTGCATCTGCATGGTTCCCCCCAGAGAGTTTTGGGCGGTTGCTTCGCCCTGCTGCTGTGGTTACCCCGCCCTGCTGCTGTGGTTACCCCGCCCTGCTGCTGTGGTTACCCCGCCCTGCTGCTGTGGTTACCCCGCCCAGCTCTCCTCGGCAGCTCTGACCCTCTGCACAGATCTCAGTGAGGCTGCTCTGTGCTCAGCTGTCATCCGTTCAGAGGATTGCTGCTGCGATGAGAGGTTAGCACACGGTCCAGGGTTTTTTGTTTTTTTTTGTTTTGGTTTTTACACTTTTTTTTGGGGTGGACCTCTCCCATTCAGTATTCCATTTCGATAAAGACCAAAGGGGAAATCCGCAGCCTCCTGGGATGTTTGTGTCACATATCCCAAGAGTCTCTGGGCTACTACTTCTGTGCATGCATCTTCAAAGGTTTTCTTATAATGTAAAAAAAAGTGTTTAATCTCATGCATGCGCAGTGCAAAGCAGCACTGGACGTACAAGTGAGGATTAGAGAAAAGGTAGAAGCTGAGCCAGCGTGGGCCTGCTGGGCTAAGTTTGTAAAAGGATCAAGTGGGAAAAAAAATGTTTTCACAAAAGTTAACTTTACCTAAATATAGCCTTAGGAGCACATCTGAAGTTAGGCTGAATCCACACCGGCAGTAAGATTACATTTGTCCATTCCACATGCCAGGAACCACTGCTACCTAAAAAACTGCTAGCTCTGAAAAAGCCCAGCACTTACCGCCTGTTACCAATCTTAGGTGCCTAGCAGTTGCCAGAAGTCACTCAGAAGGGGTAAATGTTTTTTGCTGCTAATATGAACTAAGCCTATTTTGTTACACCACATTTATTACACTATTACACTACTACAAAGGATTACACTCTTAAAACTTAAAACACTAGGAAATTGGGTCACAATACGTGGCATAGGACAGTTGTGGCAAAATACATAGAATGGAAAAATTGGATATACTAACAGGACAGGCATTACAAAGTTGGGAGACGGTTGAACAGTGAAACAATAAGAGGTTACTGGATACCCATGGCATAAACAACTGGGAGCACTAAATTTTCCATGTTCTGCCACATCCCCTTTATGACCACTCGGCTACAGCTTCCCACCACCTGGCTGAAAAAAAATTTCTGGGGCGAACACTGATCTGAGTTGTTTCATTTAAAATTAATTGTGGTAATGTACAGAACCAAACTTAGAAAAAAAAGTTCTCTGTCTAAATATTTATGGACCTAACTATATCTATCCCTTGTGTTCTTTCAGGCAAAGACACCCGGTTCACCATCTCTTCTCTCATGATGTCACGAACAGCATATCACAAAAGTACTGCTAGCCTTGCATGACTATTTATATCTGTGCTTTCATCCAAGCACATGGAGTAGCAGGCTGTCTTTAGCAAGTCCGTGGTGAGCTTCTGACTAACATCACCTGCCATGCGCTGAACTCAATCTTTAACAGTATTTCTGCTAAGTGGCATCCCAGAGATGTGTTGAAAAAATGTACCCTTGTTTGGAAAATCATGAAAAACGGAATTACTCTCAGAAAACATGAGCTGTTTTGATAATATCCCCAACAGAGGGGTTTACCATGTTTTGCTATGCACAATGAAATGTGAAAACTAGCAGCTGTCAGATGATTTGTTCTAGAAAGATAGTTGCAAAAACCTCAAGGGAATTATATTCCCTCAAGTTCTCTTCAAGAAACTCTTTTCTTTCAGTTTCACCAAGTTAGACTGAACTTTGGCAAAAGTGTCAGACATTTTTATTACACTTTTATTACACAGAATACATAACACTTTCCCATCGCATTTATTCACTACAAATGACTGTCCAGGCCTCTTGGAATTATCTTCCACTATCTGGTTTTGCATTTTTTTGCTGTACTAATTTTTGGGTGTTAAAGATTTGGAGTCTACAAAAACACAAAATTAAAAAAAAAATGAAGCACCGAAAACAAATCTATCCCCATACCAAAATTGCTAACACTATTACAGTGCTTAACCCAGAAATTTTTTTAAGCCGGGGTGGGAAGAAATTGTAGGCGGGTGGAAGCCCATGAATTGTGACCCAACTCTTCAGTAACCACCCAAAATCAGGCGGGGAGTTGCTGAAAAGTGCCAGGTGGTGGACCCAGCTAAAATGGGCTGGGGAGAACACTGCTATTAGTTAACACTAAAGAAATGGAGATTCCCTGAATCAACAATCTATGGCAGTGATCCCCAGCTGTAGTTCATTTGCATTTTCTGACCACCAGCGCAAGGGGGGAATGTTCTACTGACCAGGCATCTTAACTGCATTTCCTACCTTTGATTCACCTCTGTTGGACCTACTTCTTGGGGAATTTGCAAAATAAGATGAAGTGGAGGTGTAGCGCACAATTTCCATACAGAGGAGGCGTGCAGACCTTGATCATCCATACAAGCTCTCATTTTGCCATTAGCAGGAGCCCAGGTTGGTTCCTATGGACAGCATTTAAATAAAAGACAGAGAAAGATAGTTTTTGGCAAAAATTTTGAAAATATAATTTGTAGTACAAGTTTCCAAAAATAATTATGAAAGAAAATTAAATTATATCCTTTTTTACCCATGTCATAATATTCTTTTATGATCTATACAGGATTTGATCAATTTTCACACAAAGTTACAAAAGACAATTACAACCTTTTTCTCTGTATGTCGCAATAGTTTCTTGCGATGCATACACTTTTTTTTTCAGGCCTACTGTGCACTATACTGATATTAAATATACATCACCATAAAATGGTTTCATCCAATTTCGTTCAAATAGACTTATTAGAACGTAACACCAATAGTATAATAATTTAGTGAAATGGAAACGGATAAATTTAACTTTTAGAAAGATATACTACATACATAGATCATATAAGAGTAATGGATTCAAATCATGAAGTTACCAAATATATATAAAATAGGAATAAATATAATTATCAAACTTACAAATATCAAAATATAGCTTAATCTTGGAGGAAAAGTTAAGTAAACCCCAGGATAGAGATGATCCGTTGAAAAGTTCAGAGGAAATAGGGTAGTGTAGTAGAACCCCCCTATATAAGTATAGTCTCTACAATTTAGGAAGAATTTCTGTATATCTTTATATGTAATCATAATATATATGTATAAGTGAGGTAAAAAGTAAGAATTGCTGTCCTACCTGAAAATAAAGTAGACTCTAAAGCGAATCCTATGAGCATATTAACACAATCAAAAATGGTAAAATGGTCACTCCAATTAGCTACCACATAGTAACAATGCATAACTTTGACCTACATAGTATTTTATTTGCAGCATTAGAAAAAGTAACCCTGAATCCTAGGGAGATATGCAAGGATATATATATATATATATATATATATATATATATATATATATATATATATATATATATATATATATATATATATATATATATAATATAGCCTGGGCATACATTTAAATATTTCAATTTACTTTCAGTCTAATCAGTGCAGGACATCACTGGGTAAATCAAATATCTTCCCAGAGCGAAGCTTAAAGTTAAAGTGGAAGTAAACCCAAAACTTACTCAAAATCAAAAATCACACTTTAATCCCACAGAGCAGTCCATTTGTCGGGAGGTTCCTTCCATCGGGTTCTGTGTCGTCCCGGTATCCGTCTTCCGCCTGGTGCTGAGAGAGCGTTCTTCTTACATCGCCTGCGCAATGCGAGGTTGGGTGAAGTAGATTGGGAAAAAAACTTGCCAATCTCACTGAGCCTTCATGAGATCGGTAATTTTTTCACCTATTGATGAAAGGGCTCCTTCAGCGCAGAAGGAGCAGCCAAGAGCCTACCGGGATACCTACATCACGCATCTGTGTTCCCATTCATTCTTGATCGCCTAAGAAGAGAGTGGTGCAAACAAATTTTTTTTTTTTTTTTTAATAAAGGAGTTGTCTACTCTTTTATATAAAAAGTGAAAATTCTAAGTATAGGTGATTAGCTTCGCTTTAAGGGCTCGCTTACATTACAGCAATGCAGGGATTTTTACTAAACACATGCCAATTGCATTGTAATGCGGTACATTGCACACAACATTTTTAAGCACAATGGACAGCAACACACAGTTACCGGGTTCCCAGTGGCATATTTCAAAGGTTTGTATGGAGGGGGCATTAACAAAGAATGGCAACCTAGCATAACCTAAACGCAACCCACCATTGTAACGAATATTCATTTGTTTTTTTCTTAAGTATCACTATAACCACAGAACAACTCTACTGCTGCTGCTAATTGTTTAAAGTTTAAATGATTTGTTTAATTTTGGGTTCTGCATTTCTTCAGTTCACTTTATATAAAAAGTCTCCGCTAACCGGTTGCCGGTTTTTACATTATATTTACAGCCTTCACGGTTTTCCAAAGAAATATTACATTTACCAGGCACACCTTCTACCACAAGCATTGTGTTCACCTGGTCCTGACTGGGTATAGCCCACAAACTGGTACTCCTGTCCCTGGGCTGTGTAGCTCTGTTCAGGGTCTTCAGCTTAGTAGTTCATACTGTACTTCCCGTAACTAGGACAGAGAAAAACAAGATTCCCCCTCTGTGTGCCTACCCCCTCCCTCACTTTCCTCTCTCCCTCTGTTCTTTCATCCTTTCAATTCTGGTTCAAGACACCTCAGCTTCAAGATGCATCAGCTGCCTCTCCTCCCCACAGCCTGGTATTCTGAGGGTTTATTGATGACTCCAGAGAAGGGAAATTCCGCAGCCAGCATGGCCTGACAGAGGGACAATGGCACAGCTAATGGGAGGCCAGCTGAGGTGGGGAGCGCGTGCCCAATTGAGAGTGCTTTGAGTGCCCCCTATGGTGTGTGTGTGCCATAGGTTCACCACCACTTGCACAAAAAGGTATCTATTCATAGGAATCAAACTTGTGGAGATAATTATGTATGGTAACCTCTTTTGTTTTAGTTCTGTAAGTCGTGTAAATCACATCCCCATTCCAGGGGGTTCTGAAAAGCATAGCATTTCCCTCCCTCCTTCCCTCTTTCCAATGTGTCTCCTGTAGAAACACAATGTCAAGGGCTTGTTTTTTGAGATGAAGAAATAGCTTTTTGCATTTCAGAGGACTGTTTAGGCCTGCAACATTGTCATGCTGGAAGGTAAACCAATGGCCCAGGGGTCCTAGGTCCTGTGGAACAGGTTTTAATTGGGGATATCTCTGTACTTTGCCCTATTAAGCGTTCCCTTAGCCAGACCAATCTCCCAAGCCCTGTTCCTGACCCCCCCCCCCCCCTCCCACACACACACACACCCACAGCATGATGCTGTCACCACCATGCTTTACTGTTGGGATGGTAGATGAACAGGTATTGAGCAGTGCCTAGTTTTCTTCAGACATAATGTTTAGAATTGAGGCTAAACTGCTTAATTTCATTTGACCGGAGAATCTTATTCCTTACAGTCAGAGTTCTTTGGGTGCTTTTGACATAACTGTTTGACATTTCACAGTGTATGGGTAACAATGTACATACGTATATTCAAGGAATACAAAAAAGGTTGATGAAGACTGTGCTTAAAGTGTAATGAATCCAATGCGTTTCGCCACGAATGGGCTTCCTCAGGGATATGATAGTAAGCACGCTTAATGGTTTGTATATGTACATAGAGATTGATTAATGAAAAAGAAGATTGAAATAAATACATTGTTTACACAGCAAGATCAATAATGCATATAGGTATGTCAAAAGGCTTTTTTCAGTTTAATATCATTGACACAATTTATGAAATTTCTCATCAAGTAAAATTTAAAGTGATTGTATCAGATTTAACAAACATTATTTAAGTGATAAATGAAAAACTAAAATTATACAATGTTTATGGTAGATATATGTATCCATAGTGTGTAGATGCATCATAGACTTTCTTATGCATTTATAGTATGTATATGCCTTAGAAAATTGATAATCTACTGTGCAGACAGAAAATGGAGGGTATAATCAATTTCTTACTCGGGTATCTAATTTGATAAAGGTTGTAAGGGTACAGTGCTGGAAATTAGTGATATCTAAGCGAAGCTTTGATTGTGGTAAAGGCTGTATCTAGGTAAAAATGAGTATATTAGTAATACAAATAGCACTACATATAGGCTAAATAGGATGTCTGGTCATTAGGGGTACATACCCCAGGTCAGGAACACTTTGAGTATTCTAATCAGTTCTAGGACTGGGTGTGGGGGGATATAGGTGACCCCAAAAGAAAGATGGTATCATCCAAACGAGCTTTAGAGCAGGTCAAAAGCAGGGACAGGCAATTAGCCTTCCCATTCCTAGAATAGTAAAATAAATGTAACAAATAACATTAATCTAGAAAGGACTGTGTAACAAATGACACTATTTAAATCTTAATTACTAAAGAGAGAATAAAAGGGGATTGATATCTATGAGTATATCAGAAGGGGATCAAAGATCCAAAGGATCTTTATTATAATCAATAAATACCACAAATACCTGGAAACAGGAGTTGTAGATAGTTGCAGAGATGTTGAAAGTATCATAAAGCTCCAAAAAAAGTAAGATGCTGTAAATGTAAATAATGGTCATGATATAGGTATAAGTACTGGGAATTGGGTCAGAACAAGTCCATGAACAAAGAACTGATCCTACCTACAAGCAGTATGCAAGCAGTATCCAGATGGAGAAAAAGGAAAAAACTTTTAAAACGCCATGTGTTGGTCTACAAACAACCAGAGAAGCTGTGTGTTGCAGGAAGTGTGTCTAATAAAGGCTGCTCTTTCCTAATTAGCAGGAATGCAGGGCGTGCCCGTCAGTGTGGGGGCGTACACACTGCTCCTCCCCACAGTGAAGGGTTACCCTGTGATGTCATCCTGCCTCCAGCTCCAGACATCATAGGGCTGCAGCCATCGCTTCAGTCCTCTGAATGTATGGAGGGTGATGCACCCAGAAGGGGCGGATCATACGGGGGGGACAAAATGACTCATGCGGATAAACTGCATATAAGCCTTGCTGGCTGCAACAGTGCAGCCCCCGTCCCCCGCTAGGTGGGGTGGACAGCATGGGTATCTTCTAAGTAGGCTGCATATAAGCCTTGTTGTTGTCCAGCGTACCTGCATAAAACAAAATAAAAAATGTATTTTAGGATATGTTCTTTTATAGTGTCAAGGTAATATGTTAGCAAACAAAGAGCAGCATATATGTTTGCATAAAAAAAAGCAAAAAATTTCAAAAAGTTAGCAAACACAGAGCAGCATACATGTTGGCATAAAAAAATTAAAAAGTTAGCACAGAACAGCACACATGTTGGCAAAAAAAAAAATTTTTTAAAAATTAAAAAAAAAAGTTAGCAAACACAGAGCAGCATAAATTTGCATAAAAAATATAGCAAAAATTTTAAAAAGTTAGCAAACACAAGAGCGTCTTACCTGTTTGTCTCTGCAACAATTTTTTCGATAACTTCATCGGTCAAAAACAACTTAAGGTATGCCAGGGGGTCATCGCATTTAGCCTCAATTTTCATCCCAGGTGCGCCGGTAAATGGAAATCTGGGCGGTGCTGCCTGGTCCACATCAAGGTCAAAAGGACACCATGTGCATACAGCACTGACCTCAGGTCCAGAATCGTCGCTCAGTTCACTTTCGCTGTCCGATGACAAATTTCCTGGTGAATCACTATCGCTCGATTCCACAAAGGTCTCCAAATCGCTATCGCTGCGTTTGAATTCCTCCAAAACAGCGCTTGCGCCGGCGAGATGCATTTTGGATACCATGTGGTCTCCAGCAATAAGTCAGGAACAATCAAGGTCAAAGACAAAGTGATCAAATGATACATTCAGGAAGTGATCAAAAAGTCATCAAAAAGTCAGATCAAGGTCAGGGCTAATAGTGGGCAAAATGTAAATCGGCACTGGGCAACGTTGCTTGGTGCACTACAATATGTATTTATACTTTTATTTTATGTTTTGATGTTTTTTTTACTGTAAAAAAAAATGTAAAAGCAGATTACATAGTAATCTGCTTTTAAATTTCCCGCCCCCAGAATCCATCACTCCACCGCATCACCCGCAGCGTTGCGTGGGGCAAAGGTAAGGGGGCTCTTAAAGTTACCACGAGTGTGACTCGGGATTACCGCTTTTTGCATGTAAAAGCCTCCCCGAATCACACTGGGGATTACCGCTAGGGAGGTTAAAACATCTCAACCAAATACTCATTCTCAAGCCCCAACCACACTTATTACGACATTTAATCAAAAGCATGACTTTATCTTTAAAACTCTTAGTCACAACTGCCATATTCTCCAATCTGACCCTAGGGTCAGCAATTCATAAGTGAGAAACTACTTATTACATACAGAAAATCTAGATCGATCAAGAATCAGTTTCCAGTCATTATCACGGTGAGGATAATGACCGAAAACAAGACACAGTACATGGTACTTTCAGATGTGGCTATTGCAGGCAATGTGCTTAGATTAAAGAATCTTCAGTGATTACCTTACCTGACGGCATGATTCATAGGCCAAACCATTGCATTAATTGCAAGACAGCAGGCGTGTCTTATATAATTACCTGTATTTGTGGCTCATTTTACATAGGGAACACTAAACGACCTTCTAAGCAAAGAATCTATGAGCATATTCACTCAATTGGGGTAGGCAGAATCACTACACCACTATGCCGCCATGTTGGAACACGTCATCAGTATAACACACAGGTCCTACAGTTCTCTGGCCTGAAACATCTACCCAGTGATCAGAGAGGTGGGGACCTTGACAAAAAAATTATTACAATGTGAGATTAAATGGATAATGAAATTAAGAGCCACCCGGGTTGAATGAGGCTGTCACCTTCAAATCTTTTCTTTAAAGTGTACTTGCCTTTATATATCTTCAGACACATTTTCTCCCCCCCCCCCCCCCAATCTCCAAAGGCAGATATTGAACATATTTTTTTTTAATCAATTTGATGTTGCACTTTTGTGTCACTGTATAAAAAATATATTATCTTTTATTGTTTTTGTCATTATTAATCATGTATTATTCAGCTTCCCACCTGTGATCATCCAGGCATATTATTTGTACTTTTCTGTATCAGAATCATGTGATTGTAAAAAACCATGTATATCATTCTGTAACCAGAGCTATATTATTATCAAATTACTCTATTCCTCTATGTATTACCTGCACTTAACACCTTACCCCTATTCAAGTGTGATCTATTTGATTTCTACCTACATCATGAAATCATCATTCAACCCTACTTAGAGGATCCCCTCTGCTGTCCACCCTGCCTTGCAGGGGGCGGGGGCTGCACTATTTCAGCCAGCAAGGCTTATATGCAGTTTATCTGGGCGCATCACCCTCCATACAATCAGAGGACTGAAGCGATGGCTGCAGCCCTATGATGTCTGGAGCTGGAGGCGCACCCTGCACTTCTGCTAATTAGGAAGGTGCAGTATTTATTAGACACACTTCCTGCAACTCATTTATCACTTGAATAATGTTTGTTAAATCTGATACAATCACTTTAAATTTTACTTAATGAGAAATCAAATTTCATAAATTGTCAGATATTCTGAAAAAATCCTTTTGACATACCTATATTTATTATTGATCTTGCTGTGTAAACAATTTATTTATTTCAATCTTCTTTTTCTTTATTCAATCTCTATGTACATATACAGACCGTTAAGCTTGCTTACTATTATAACCCTGAGGAAGCTGATTCGTGGCTAAAATGCGTTGGATTCATTACACTTTAAGCTCTTCTTCGTCACCCTTTTTTGTATTCCTTGAATATACGTATGTACATTGTTACCCATATACTGTGAAGTGTCAAACAGTTATGAGGTATAGATCTGTCTGAACTTGTTTTCTTTACTAAATGTGTTTAAATACTACAATTTCGTTTCTCAAAACTATCTGCGAGCCCAAAACCTCTTTCTTTCCCTCCTTTGATTTGAATGTTCAATTTAGACTAATCAAAGAGGTGGCACAACCTTCATTGTAAAACTCTAGTAAGGGGAACACACTTCTATTCTTATACTTCCATAAAGGGCTGCAGTTTTATTATTATTATTATTATTAAACAGGATTTATATAGCGCCAACATATTACGCAGCGCTGTACAGTTTTATATGTTTTTCTGGAACTTCTTCACACAGTGCCCCTGATTCAACAATAAAATCCGCGCTCGCTGGAAGCACGAAAGTACTCGCGACCAGCGAGCGCGGTTTCCCTCGGTCCGGACTCGAGTGTGCTCGTAAACTCGCCTCCTCACTGCCAGCCGGATTCCTGCCTTCATAATAATGAGCAATAGGGGGCGCGATTCTGCCAATTAAGGCCATTAGATTTCAGCTGCGCGATTAAGGAGGATCTGTTAAGCTCAATGGTGAGATCATAGCAATTAATTACCGCACACCTGCTCTCTGTACGGCCGCGAGCTTTTTCAGTTGCTGAATAGCGCGACGGCGTACGATTTCGGATCGCGAATACGAATGCGCGAACGATCATCCGATTCTGCTTGATGAATCAGGGGCAGTATCTCTGGAGCTCAGTCAGAATGACCATCAGGTTCTTGGTTTCCCACGAAGGTCCTTTTTCCCTAATTGATCAGATTGTATTTAAAAAAAATATTTTAAACTATTGTAGTATCATATGCAACATAACAAAACTGGAAAAAGTGAAGGGGGCATACACATTTTTGTGTGTATAATCAATCTCATGGTTAATAGATTGCCATCTCTAACTTTGTCTGTAGCATTAACTGTGTTTTACATCTGTTTTATATGTAATTTACTTTGAAGTAAACTAAAAATGTTGGTCAATTGTTAAGCAGAACAGGGCTTCTATGGTGCAATTGTGCCTTTTGAAACGTGAAAATGTAATTCAGTTTTTTTTTCTCAAAAGTAACAGCAACTTTTTTTCCTGCAGTTGATAGAAGTGAAACCTTAGTTAAACAAAATTCAATTAAGGTGAGGAAAAAAAACCCTATCTTTGAAACATTCTGCACAGCTCTACAAGACCTTCACATTATCTTGTTCAGTGTATGCCTAACTTCCATTGTAACATCTATATATCTTCTATTTCTGCAAAATGGTGCTGCCTTGACCTCCAAGGGCAAAGGCTCTTGAGGGATCATTAGGGTTCTGAGGGTGTGCCTACATTTAAGAGGAACTGAGCTGAAAAAGCTGTATACATTTTCAAAGTACCTGTATAGTGCTTTTTCTTGCTACAGGAATACAGTAAAAGAAAACAAAAGTTATATTTAGGTAATGCCTGGACGTACCTTTTACAATTTTAATGTTTTTGGTAATTTTTTTATAAATGGTTTGTTGATTAGTAACATTATTAGCAATACGTTTTTTGCTTTTTTTTACACTGCAGGTATATATGGAGCAGGTTGTCTGATCACCGAAGGATGCCGTGGAGAGGGTGGTATTCTAATTAATAGTGAAGGTGAAAGGTTTATGGAAAGATATGCTCCTGTTGCTAAGGACTTGGCTTCTCGGGATGTAGTATCTCGTTCTATGACTATAGAGATTCGCGAGGGAAGGTATTCACTACAGTAATTCGTTAACATTTTTCTATGTTCTGTAGTAATGCACATGCTTTAATTTCAGTGGCTACCAAATTATTGTACACTTTTTTTTATATTCTAGCATTAGGAGTTCCCAGCTATTTTATTTAAAAAAGTACAGAAAGGCTGCATTTAATGTTTTTTTTGTTTATATAGAGGAACTCATAAACAACTTTCAGGTTTTGATCAGTGGGGAGTATGCTTTAACATTGCTGGTCAGTGTGAAGAATGTAACCTATACAGATCACCAAAAAGATTATTGGTATCACTTAAAGTAGAACTAAATCATAAAAACTACCTCTTCTTTTCTTCTATTTACATTTTTTGGCCATCTTGATTGTCTGTGCTGGGATGACATAATGGGGGTTCCTTCATTCCTGGCACACACAAGGAAAGTCGGGATAGCTGGGTTTCCCTGGCAACCACCGCTGAGTTCTTGATACACAGCTCAAGTTTTTTTTTACATTTCTCTAGTGGGATCAGTGCCTGATCAGGTGTTTTTTCAAAGTGGGCCTTTTGTTTAAACTGACCTAAGGGTCACAAACTGCTCATTGCTCAAGTAAACCTTGGGGAAGCCTAAAGTTCCACCAGGCTAAGAAACACTGATGAAAAGGATTGGTTTAGTTAGATTGGGACTGGTGTCTAAATTTATTTACTTTGGAAATATTGTTTAGTATAGCTAGAGTGCTGTAGTAAAGTCGATGTATTTAATTTGATATTGGTCTGTATGCATACATTTACTAGAGACAGTACACCAGTTGTATTAGCTGGGACATTAGAATTTTAGAAAGCCTGTTTGTTGTCTACATTGCAGTTATGGTTACAGTATCCTGTTTGTGAATGAACTGTCTTAGGTGGCATCTCTTCATTATGCCAGTTTTAAAAAAATCTTTCTTATAGGGAATGTTAGTGAATATTATATATTTCTTCAATATTTACAGGAATATGTTTACATGCATGCAAATTTTGCCATTTGATGAGCCTCTTCCCTGCTTTTCTGTTATGTTTTAATTTCTGTTTATTGATGTCTGTCTTTAACAGAGGTTGTGGGCCAGAAAAAGACCATGTATATCTACAGCTTCACCACCTTCCCCCTCAGCAGTTGGCTATGCGTCTGCCAGGCATTTCAGAAACGGCTATGATCTTTGCAGGTGTTGATGTCACTAAGGAGCCAATACCAGTCCTTCCTACAGTTCACTATAACATGGGAGGAATTCCAACTAACTATAAAGGACAAGTACAGTTGTGCTTACTACTTTACTGTTTTGATACAAGAAAATTATGTGGATGATCAATCAAATATTAATAATCAGTAAAAACAGCAGAAAAGTCCAGTAACTCACCACATCAATATTTCTTCTTAGTGTGAAATGTGTATGCACTAGTAAACTAAGAACAGTAGCCCATACTTTGTTCAGGGTTTTTGTCCCATTTGGGACACTGTATGAAGTGTAAAAGATGGATATATTTATATTTTTTGGTTTCTGTAGCCATATTCCTAACATATATTTTGTAACCTTCTGGAGGCCAGTCCCCGGCTAAATCCTCAGTGCTGAGTTAATGTGAAGTAAACAAATTGTGCTATAGCCCATTTACTTATACCCCCAGTTCCCAGTTTGTGTAAGTTAAACTTCCTAAGCTCCCAAGTTTCAGTTACTATGTAGTAACCCCTAATTGCCCAGTCCCATTTTTTTTTGCTTTAGCTTTTCATTACCCAATTCTCAGTACTTGTGCACCCAGTCCTTGGAGTATGTACTGTACTTAAATACCTGTGCTAGTGAAAGGGCCTCTGGTAATCTCAAACACCCAGTATTCAGGACATGTGCAAAAGTCCGTAATTGCCCAGTCCAAAATGCATGTGTTAATATTTCAGTCCCCAGTTAGTGTGCAATACCTAATCTGTGTCCACTCCCCACTTTTGAGTATTAACCCCCTCAGAACTCAGTATACTCAGCACTTTAGCAGCCAATGCCCACCACATACCAGTCCTTAGCCCATGGTCCATACCCCTACCGTGAGGGGCTGACATATATCATGTATATTAACCCCTCAGTACACAATCCCCACTTTATTTATTTGTAGTTAACTTTTTTACAAGACTACAGCAATCTTAAACTTCACCATGCAGAAAATTGCCCAAATCATACATTTTTGATAGTTTTTGTGTGTTTTTTATATTTAAAGATTGACTTTATTTTGCCTGCATATACAATTAGCTCCAATAAGCTTTTTTGTGTTCTTTCAGGCTGTTATTCATGTAAATGGTGAAGACAGAGTGGTGCCAGGGTTGTATGCTTGTGGTGAAGCAGCATCAGCCTCTGTACATGGGGCAAACAGGCTTGGTGCAAACTCCCTCCTGGATTTGGTTGTATTTGGGCGTGCTTGTGCACTTAGTATTTCTGAGACCAGCAAACCTGGTAACTCTAAATCCTATTATATTTTGTTTGTAACAAATACTTTGAATATTATTTTTATTATTTGGCCGTATAATGAATGTTATGTTGATTTTATGTATAGGAGTTTATTAACTTGCATGTCTAGTAAACTAGTAACATTAGCCCATACTTTATTGTTTTGATAGAAGCGGAGATAATTAACTGTTTAGGGTTTTTTTTAGTCCCATTTGGGAGCTTGTCTCTCCCAGAAAATAAATATATTTCCTTTTTTTTTTTTTTTTTTTTTAGGAGAGCCATTACCTCCATACAAACCAAATGCTGGTGAGGACTCTGTCGCAAATCTGGACAAGCTAAGATTTGCTAATGGAAGCACTAGAACATCAGAACTAAGAATAAATATGCAGAAGGTAGGTTTGTAATGGGTTAAAACCCTTGCCTTGCCAGTTGAAAAACTGCATTTATATCATTTCCTTTTATGCTGATGACCAGGGCAATCATGTTGAAGACTCCAGCAGTAGTGTGGCATCATGTGTCTATCCCATTTACCCTGATACCTTTCTTCTATCACCTTTATATCTTGATGGAACCTCTCCCCTTGTTCCTCACTGAAATTGCCAAGGTTTTCTGGAAATTTTTGCAAATGGCTATGGAGATAGTGTACCTTTATGCTCATAGTAGCACCCAAGTTTCCAAAGTTCAAGATCAAGTTTTGTAAGTAGGAAGTTCACCATTTTTTAATCAACACATATGGACCATTGGTGTTCATGATAGCAAAGCTTTTGTAGGACCATTTGGATATTTTCATATTCTTCTTTAGGTTTTGTAGAGTGACCAATTGGAATTGATGCATAGCAGTTGCCAATATGCAGTAAAATGGATTTCAAACTTCGAGTGGAACTGTCTATGAAAAGCCGCCAGTCTTCTGCTTGGTATTCTGGTACTCCTTTATGGGCCAGTAGTCCAGGGATGTTACAACAGTACAAGTGTAAAAAAGTCTCCATCTTCACTGAAATATGGTAGGAGTGTCACCTCTCTTGCCCTGTAAACCGTTATTTTAACTTTCGGTCTCAGACGGTTCTTTTCTTTTAACCTGAATGCTAAAAGTTTAGATGCTTGTTTTGACTTAGATTTAATTCACGTATTAAATCATTGAACTTGGGAGTACTGCTGGTTTGATGAAACACTTACTTCATATTCACTTCCACTGCTAACTCCTGGATTACACTCCAAACCCCCTAAGTCCTCCATGTTATATACAGGAAACTCAGGGAGAATACTGAACACTGGAATGGGAACATTAGCATTATGCCGCACAGGTCGTCTTGCTGAATCCAAATCAGGGTACTCCCACTTGTTTTTCTTGTAACGATTGAAACCTTTTACATTCACAGCACAAAAATAACAATTATTATGATGATTTTTGGGCTCTTGTCATACCATAGGTACACCAAATTTGAAACTTTTCAGTTTTTCCATTTTTCCACCAATGTAGACACTCTACACAAGTTTTGCATACCATATGGGGAGCTCAATACTTATCTTGGTCCCCAACTTTATTACTAAAATATGCAAGATATGCTTGTTTCACAAATTCTGTAATGTTTCTTCTCAGTCTTTGCCACAAATGGAGCAAAATAGATTAGGGTCATTTAAACAACTTCTTGAAGAACTCATATTTCTGTAAAAAAAGAAAATGTATGAATAAAAAGAAGGCAAATGAAAGTTTCATGAAAATAATGCTACATTTATTTTATAAAATGCAGAACATCTGTGTAAATAAAGATTGATAATAATATGATGTTTTATCATTTGTTGTTGGTAAAATTGTCTATTCTATTTCTGTATCACAAGAACTAGAACCAATTCAATGAAACTGATATTTCTAGATTCCGCAGACCTGAAATACACTAAATATTTTGAAAAATCCTTAGAGATGAAAAAAATGTTTTCTTGTTAAGCTATACAATATAATAAATACTTATAAATATTAATTATAAAAAATAATAAAAAAATTAATGTGATAATTATATTTAAAAAATTGTCCAAACAAGGGTACTATAATAGAATAAACTTTAGGATTTATTATTTGGATTTATTTTTTATAACTTTATCACTGTGATCAATGTTTTAAAAGCAGATTACAATGTAATAGGATTTTTTTAATCTTTTAAGGCTTCAGACATCAGAACAGCACTGTAGTAAATATTTTATTTTATAAATTCACAAGTTCCCTTTGAGACCATTTGGCTGATCTTGTTTTATGTTTCCCAACCTCAGGAGATTTAGGCAGGAGCCTTAATCTACCTGACCGTAAACAGGTATATTCACCTATCAAAGGTGTCATGCAAGTTAGGATAGAGAAGTTCTAGTCACTAGAAAGGTTTATTCAATAAAAATGTTACTACTTTTGAAAGAACACACAAAAACTGCTGTGAAAGTCAAATATATGCTAATATACTGTACCGTTAGGTCCATAAATATTTGGACAGAGACAACTTTTTATCTAATTTTGGTTCTATACATTACCACAATTAATTTTAAATGACTCAGATGCAACTCAGATGCAGTTGAACTGCAGACTTTCAGCTTTAAAAAAAGATTGCATAAAAATATAAGAAACTAAAGCCTTTTTTTTTTTTAAACACATTCACTTCATTTCGGGGGTTAAAAGTAATTGGAAATTTAAAAAGCTAACAATAAAATATTCATATCTAATACTTGGTTGAAAACCCTTTGCTGGCAATGACAGCCTGTTGAACTCATGGACATCACCAGATGCTGGGTTTCCTCCTTTTTAATGCTCTGCCAGGCCTTTACTGCAGCGGCTTTCAGTTGCTGTTTGTGGGCCTTTCTGCCCGAAGTTTAGTCTTCAACAAGTGAAATGCATGCTCAATTGGGTTCAGATCAGGTGAATACCTGACCCATTCAAGAAAATTCCACTTCTTTGCTTTAATAAACTCCTGGGTTGCTTTGGCTGTATGTTTTGGGTCATTGTCCATCTGTATTATGAACAGCCTCCCAATCAATTTGACTGCATTTAGCTGGATCTGAGCAGACAGTATGTCTCTGAACACCTCAGAATTCATTTGGCTGCTTCTGTCCTGTGGTACATCTTTAAAAAAACACTAGTGTCCCAGTGCCACTGGCAGCCATGCATGCCCAAGCCATCACACTGCCTCCGCAATGTTTTACAGATAATGTGGTATGCTTTGGATCATGAGCTGTTCCACGCCTTCTCCATACTTTTTTCTTGCCATCATTCTGGTAAAGGTTGATCTTGGTTTCATCTGTCCAAAGAATGTTTTTCCAGAACTGTGCTGGCTTTTTAGATGTTTTTGAGCAAAGTCCAATCCAGCCTTTCTATTCTTGAGTCTTATGATTGGCTTGCACCTTGCAGTGCACCCTCTGTATTTACTTTCATGCAGTATTCTCTTTATAGTAGACTTGGATATCAATATGCCTGCTTCCTGGAGAGTGTTGTTCACTTGGTTGGCTGTTGTAAAGGGATTTCTCTTCACCATGGAAATGATTCAGCTATCATCCACCGTCTTCAGTGGACGTCCAGGTCTTTTGGCATTGCTGAGTTCACCAGTGCTTTGTTTCTTTCTCATGATGTACCAAACTGTAGATTTTGCCACTCCTAATATTGTAGCAATTTCTCAGATGTTTTTTTTTCTGTTTTTGCAGCCTATAGATGGCTTGTTTCACCTGCATGGAGAGCACCCTTAACGGCATGTTGTCCACAGCAAAACCTTCCACATGCAAACACCCCCCCCCCCCCCCCCCCCCACCCCCCCAAATCAACTCCAGGCCTTTTATCTGCTTAATTGATAATGACATACGGAAGGAATTGCCCACACCAGCCCATGAAATAGCCTTTTAGTCAATTGTCTAATTACTTTTGAGCGCCTGAAATGAAGTGGTTATGTTAAAAAAAAAAAAAAAAAAAAGCTGAAAGACCTCAGTTGAACTGCATCTAAGTTGTTAAATTTAAAATTATTTGTAATGTACAGAACCAAAATTACAAAAAAGTTGTCTGTCAAAATATTTATGGACCTAATTGTATATTACTCTGAGGTAATAGACACACACGATTTTACTTACTTTACTACAATAAAAAATAAAACAAAATTTCAAAGCTGTGGTAAAATAGCTGTTGGTGAAATATATATTAGTAACATGTATTCTTTTAAAATGTTAAACCATGCCAAAATGTGGAAAACAAAAAACAAAGTCTGAAAGTCGGATTCATATCTTCAAATAATGTAAAAGTGAGTAGCAAACCTAATGAAATGATACACTACTGTTTGTGATCCTGAGTACACATGCCCTAAACTGTCAAGGCTGATTATTTTTTTTTTATGTGTGTATATATATATTTATAGACAATGCAGAGTCATGCTGCCGTCTTTCGAACAGGATCAGTATTAAAGGAAGGATGTGAAAAATTGAGTGCAATCAACTCTGCCATGGATGACATCAAAACGTTTGACAGAGGTACAATGGTGATGTTGTTCTTTAAAGGTTATCTTTGTGGATCTAAATTTTGTGATTGCTTATACCCTCCAGACAAATCTGTTTTGAACAAATTGCACAGACTCAAGGTGTGCAACTAAATCCACTTATTAGTTCAATCCCCCCCAACATGCTCGCAAATAAATACATTCAATCCTGCACACTGCGGTGTGATGCCTGACGTGAGATGCAAGGCAAAGGCACGTCTCTCACGTTCTGCATGACCTGCTATACCCAAATAGATTACCAGCATAACCTTTTATATACAACAACTTCTACCCTCCTAAAGAGCTCTCAGGCCGGAAGCTTTATTTGACCTCTTACATATATCTAAAACAATGTCAACAGGCATCCAATAAAGACAGTCTGTGAGAATGTTCATTATCCTCCAAGCTCCATCGATTTCCTCTTCTGTGTATTTGCTGTGGAACAGATCATACAACATAGCAAAGTGTGCAATGGACGTCCCAGAGACGAATTCATTCATTCGATTCCTGTTCCAAGGTCTTAAACACAGCTTGGGCGTAGGGGCACTGCCAGAAGACATACAGGGCCATCTGCTTTTCGGCGATGCTGAATGAGCAGTGCCTGTATCTACATAAGTTCCTGGCATGTATGAACGTCCTAAGGGGTAGTCCTCCTTGAACTGCAATCCAGGCCATGTTCCTGTGCCTGTTGGTAAGTCTCCTGGACCCGGGTAGGTGACTGCATTCCTACCTGGAGCAGGTTCCATAGAGTGCTTTCCACGCATTATCTTGTAGAACCAAGGGGTGTCCCAGTTGTACTGGACAGAGCTGTCCCACTTGTCCCATCCAAGACTCCTCCATAGTGGGAGGAAAAAGAAACGTGACATGGAGTTTCCTGCAGAAGTTGAAGATCCTTCCACCAATGTCCCTCATGGTGCTGCAGACAAAGAAAATCCTCAGCTTCGTTGCGATGTCTGGGACTTCCTTGCCGCTCTTTTGATGTTCTTTGAACATCACTGTTCTCTAAACTCTGTCCATTTTCGAGCCCCAGATGAAGTGGAACACTGCCCTTGTGATGGCCTTGCAGGTGTTGGTGCGGGGTGGCAGGGCCTGGATGAGGTACTGCAACACAAGAAAATCGCTGCGGAGTACCAGTGTTTTCCCTTCGACGGTGAGGTCTCTGAGGCTCCAGAGGCCGAACTTCTGCCGCATTTTCGACAGCCTCTCTTCCCAAGACTTCAGGGCTGCCTGAGCAACACATATTAGTTCATGTGTTATACTCGCTACAACATATTAGTACTGTTGTTGTGATGGCTCCATTATTTTTCCTATTATGTTGACCTGGCAGACTGCTAATAACACACTTTGAACTTGGAGTGAAAACACTCACCATACTATATCTATGGAAGGGCAGAACTGTCACCCTAGAAATAAAGTGTTTTGGACTACAAAACCTATCCCTCTTTCTACTTTACTGTAAGCTAGAGATGCGGTGTTCTGTGGATGTACAAAAGGTTTTGTGAACAGGGATGATTGATAAGTCACTAGAGACCACGGGCACAGGATTTTTTTTTTAACTCCCAGTACAAACAGATATTCTTTTGTACGTATAATCCTAATAGAACACAAAACTTTAAAGTTAATTTAATGTACCTAAAGGATTTCCATTTTTATAGTCACTGTAATCATTCTTGATTCATATTATATGTTTTAAAAGTGTTCTATTTTGGATGTAGATGCACCTGTCAAATATGTTGGCTGCTATTGTTCACCTTTCTAAAAAAAATACTAGTTGACTGCCTGTTTGTGGTTTTAGTACTACTTTTATACATTCAGTACTAACATGAAGGTTAAAAAAAGCTGGGGACTCCCAACATCTATACAGCAAGTCAAAACAGCTTGACAATGTTTTCAAAGAATCAGCCTTCTATTTTCTATAATTACTGGGTAAATATTTATAGGTGAACATGATCTGGCCAGGAAAAGAGGGTAAGGTCTCAAAAATGCTGAAATTCAGTGAATGTTACAGGACTTGCAGCAGCCATTCTGTCTCGACCATTTCATTGATTCCCGCTTCGTCATCCATTATGTGCTTTGTTTCAATGTCAGTACCATAATAGTTGCAGACTATCACTGGGCACTTGTTCTTCAAATGTTATTTTTAGTGCAATACAGGTATCAAGCTTAGCAGGTGCAAAATATTTTAATGAACTTTTAATGAGGCTTGTCTTTATTTCTAGGGCTTCCTTGACCCCTTTTGGTAATGGGTAAAGGCTTAATGTATCTAAAAAGTTTAAAAGTATTTTCCTGAACGATTGTGTTAAGAGAATATTCTGTTACTGCATTCTAAATTTTACTCCATTCTGAAAAATCTAGAGATTCCCCGAGTACCATTTTACATGTACATGTAGTAGAATTTACAATTTACAGAGTGGGTAAGGATGTTATGTATTAGGAAAATAAGGCCAACAAAATCTGGGTTATGAGTATAGCAAGACTCAAATAGGTTCAGTGGGGTGGTAAAATGGCCCCTCAATAAAGATAGAAGGTGTTGCCAAATTTAAAGTCAACAGTGAAGTTCTGGTGAAGCTAAATAACAGTGTTCAGAGGTAGGGGAAGTATTTAACATTATCAAAGGATATTTATTTTATCAGGGCCGTGAAAATATTTGACAGGACAAGAATAGCACCCTCGGAAGGCATAAGGATTCTGACATACTGGGGGAAAGAAAGGACAATGAACAATGCTTAATACAGGGTGTGGGAGGGGGGGGGGGGGGGGCGGCGCTCACCCCTTTAGATAATTTTTATTTTATCCCACAGTTAAAGGAATTGTTTCAGCACTGGATCAGACATATAGTGGTAGTGGACTAACTGGTGTGTCATGGGGGAGAGAAAAACATAGATACAGTGAGGAAAAGAAGTATTTTATCCTCTGATGATTTTGTACGTTTGCCCTCTGACAAAGATATGACCAGTCTATAGTTGTAATGGTAGGTTTATTGTAGCTGTGAGAGACAGAATAAAAACAAAAGAACCTTCAAAAACCCAGTGCTCAAAAGTCAGAGCTTGATGTGCGTTGTAATGATCTTATGGAATTTGCAGCAACTCCAATCGTCCACAAAGGTAATTCGTTGGGGTTTAAGGATATTTCCTTTAAATGACTTATCTCCTCCCTGTAGGATGTAATCAAAGGTGTGTAATAAGTCTATTTTTTACTATTTAAAAGGAATGTAAAAAAGGTTACTTTACAAGGAAGCATTCAAGAATGACATTGTTTATTGCCTTGCAAATTACCAGTTACCAGGTCAGTCTGTGTGCGTGTGTTTATATGCTCAACATCCAGGACTACAATCCCCAAGGCCCCAATTCTGACGAGAAAAAAACTATAGAACCACAAGATTAAATCAAATGCCTTGTGCACATCTAAGAATAGGAAAATCATTTTATTGCAGAACTAAATTTCTACTTTGAAAAATATATGAACAGGCAGGTCATTTTTGAAGTAGGAGTCAGGCAATGTCCTTTCTGCAATAATCTGTCGATGTCTGCACAGGAGTAACGTCATCCTGGCACAGCCAATCTAGATGACCAAAGATCACAAGAAGGAAGAAGATGGTAGCGTGTTGCGATGGAGAAGGGAGAGAAAAGTATAGCTGGTTTAGTTCCATTTTATCAGAGCAAGCTTGAGAAAGTAAATAAGTTGGGGTACTCTTTCATGTAGTCTCCTGCTTGTTGCAGTGGTTCAAAGCCAATTTGGTCTATCTGAATTAGTCGGGAAAAGAAAGTGATTCATTGTATTGGACACAAATGTAACAAAGATTTTCGCTAAGATTTTAATGTAAGAATTAAGTGAGGGTCTGAGGAGGGATTAGGTAGCATGGATATTGTGGTTCTAAGGGATTGGTGGTTTGAAGGTGAATATTGTGGAAGCCATGGAAATGTGCAAGAATTATGGGCAAGAATGTGACCAATACCTCTCACAAAAAAACCACTAAACAAGGGGAAAAGGAAAAGCATTGACTTTGGCATTGGCAGCATCTCAAAATATCCCACCTATGGGTCCCACAGCCATTTAGGTCTCAATGTTTTATTAACCTATCTTGACAAAAAATTCAACGCTCCCTAACTTATTATAGAAACTGCCCTGGCAAACATAACCTCTAACACCAAGCAGATTACAGAATTGGAACAATGTGTGAACAACTTGTAGGATCAAGCAAGGCAAATTAATTGTACAGGCCACCCTTCTCTCATTCATAAAAGAAAAGGTGGAAGATCTGGAAAACTGTAACAGACCTTCTAATCTGTGTATCCCTGAGGAATACAAAGGTACTCCTCGGGTGGGGTTTTATTAACGTTTGTGATAGTTGATCTCATGTTGGGTAAACGCGATAGGTCCTGATCAACATTCCACGAGTCAACACCGGAGACTTGTCATCGCAAAATTCTTTCATTGTTTAAACGAAGAAACTGAACTTTTAACTTATTTTTGGCAAATAGAATTGAAAGTTGGAGAGGTTAAGATATTGGTTTTACAACATGTTCTGCAGTTGTTTCCCAAAATCTAAAATTATTCGTCCAAACATGCTGCGGTCTGGTGGAATGGGCGGCACGATTTGCATTGATGTAGCCAGCTAAACTATGCATTACTTGAACAGGAAAGACTAAAATCTTTCAAGATCCACAATAGGCACGCAGCATTCTCACAGCAGGCAGAACATAATTCATCGTAATCATCACCACACATGTGACAGAATTATATTTCTGGATGAAATGGGTTTGTTGGTAACCAAAGTGCTAACCTCCCTATTGAGGGAGCACTACTCCCAAATATGCTTGTATGGTTCAATTTTATCCTCAGAGTGCCATACATATTCTGATGTTAAAAACATTTCCCCACATTTTTGTATTATTGTTACTATGTTTTGAAGTTTTGTCATTTTTACCTTGCCCTCTGGCCAGGGCTCAGAAAGTTAAAAAGAAGGTAAATATTTATTTGTTCTTTGATTCTTATGTTGGTTTATACTTAACTTTTCATTCAGCAGAGTGGGATTATATTAATTGTTGGTAGGGAATATTTGGCAGCAAGAAACAGTACCAGGCTTTTTATATATATTTTCTGCTAGGCTATGGCTGGTTGGCGCATTTTTGGTATATTTCAAAGTAAACTTGGTGATCAAGATATTCTTGGACCCCTCATAAGGTGTGCAAACAGTGTGTTGAGGGTTTACGGATGTGGACAAAGGGAACACGTGATAAGAAGCCATTTGGTATACCTATGGTTTGGCAAGAGCCAGGAGATCATTTCAGTGACCGTTAGTTTTGTATAGTGAACACTTAAGGATATAACAAGAAAAATCAATGTAACATAGAGTATCCTAGTCTACCATCGGCTTTACGCCCAGTGGCTCATTTAGATAAAATCCCAGTGACGGTTTTGGTTACACTACCCTATCTTGAAGAACATGATTAAGGTGAAGAACTAGGTGACAACAATGATGAAGAGTTTGAAATTGAAGCGGTCTCTCTTCGTAAGGGATTTGATCAGCATGAGTTGAGTGATTTGGCATGTGATTTGGGACTCCTAGCATCAAGACTACGTGAGAAAAACTTACTTGAAAAAGTAACAAAGGTATTGTACTTTCGAACCAGAGAAATTGCATTTCTGCAGTACTGACAGTGACTTTGTATATTTCCATAACATACCTGGTTTAATGGGGGGATTGGGAAATCCAATCTATAACTCAACTGAATGGCGACTATTCATCGATTGCTCAAAGCGGAGCTTAAAGTATGTCCTCCTGCACTATGGCAATATATTTGGGTCAGTCCCAATTGGCCATTCAGTTTCTCTTTGTGAAGAATATGCAGATATAAAGAGTCACTGAGTTGTTTCAATATCACCAACACAATTGGGTCATGGGTGTTGACCCTAAAATGGGATCCTTCCTTCTTGGTCAGCAACGCGGATATGCCAAGTATCCTTGTTATCTGTGCATGTGGGACAGCAGAGCTCGTGAGAGGCATTGGGTGGAAAGGAATTGGCCTCCAAGATCTGCCCTAAAACCAGGTGATCCAAACATTCTACATGAGCCACTTGTCGATAGAAAGAATATTATATTCCCGCCTGTGCACATGAAACTGGGTCTGATGAAGCAGTTCGTTAAAGCTTTGCCAACTGAAGGAGACTTTTTCAAGTACCTCATTTTGGCATTTCCTAGCCTGTCATTTGAAAAAATAAAAGTCGGTGTGTTTGATGGTCCACAGATTTGGCAGATCATCAAAGATGAACATTTCATTAGGACAATGTCAGAAGTCGAAAGGAATGCTTAGTTATCATTCAAAGCCATTGTCAAGGACTTTCTTGGAAACACACGAGCAAATAAATACACAGAAATTGTCCAGAAACTCTTGGGGAGCTACAAAATGCTTGGTTGCAATATGAGCGTTGAAAAGGAAAAATTTATATATTTCGTAATCCCCCTAGTGAAATTCACGAGTTTGACTCGGAGTGGATTTTACCTGCAAATAGCAGTAAATTTTGAGTCGCACTGGGGGTAGCTTTAACCTAAAAAAACAAAAATCATCCTGCTTGTCCCCACAGGTCCTAGGGATACGTCCATCTTCGTTCTTCAGCCGCGCAATGCAGAGACGATCTCCGGTGCGGGCGGATCGACGGGAAATTCAAATAATTTTGTATTGGATTCAATACAAAATAGCTGTATTGAGTCCAAGTTCATATAATATATATAATTATAATAAATATATATATATTATACATATTATACATGCTACTGTACAGTTATATTACGTTTCACTATTTTTTAAAAAAAACAGGTTTTTGTTTTTGTTTTTTTATTTAATGTTTATTATTAAATTTAATAAATTTAATAAATATTGGAATATTTTGGTGAGTTATGCCTAAGAATTATAGCCTACAATGTAAAATAAATTTCCATGCACAAACAATTTAACCCTTTTTGCATGGAAATTCGGACAGAATTAGAACGCTAGAGGGGTTAAAGAAATGTTAGGTTAATATTAAGGTCGTATGGGAACAGACACCAGTTCAGTGTTATTCATACAAAGTAAAGTAGGTGGTACAGAAAGGTAATTAACACAATATGGAATCTATGATTAAGACCTTTCCTTCTCATTACCCACTTTTGGTCATTCTACTGACCACACAAACACTTACTTTAGGCATAGCGCCTGTTGTGGACACCCTGCCCAGGGCAAAACCATTCAGCATCTGGAGGTCAGAGAACTAGGTGGGTATCTTGTACATAACTGAAGTCTCTTTCTGTTATGTATATTTTCTAATGCCAAAGAAAAAAACCTAAATATGACCTAATGAGAGTGAAAAAAATAAACTTGTATGTATTGATTTGAGCTAGGCCCAGAATATTCCCCTAAACAAGTTATCAGGATTTAACCAGGATAACCATGATACATCCCAATCATACTGTTTGGTTATCTGGACCATGTGTTTATACCACATATTGTCTAAAAACAAATACTCTGGACCCATCTCATCCCAGCTCCCCACCACTAGTAAACTATATATACATGTTTCATGCTTGATTCTTCAAATGACTTTCTTGCAGTGAGAGGCGTGTCTGCTGCTGTTTATGAGATGTCTGTGTTGAACTTGGTAGGGACCATCAAACTAGGGTTCATCTGGTGTGTCTTTTTATTATTACCCAAATCTCCTGGTTTAAACTGTTGGGATCCAGGAACTGCATTTGGATCTGGAATAGTACCAAACACATATTTATGCACCTTGTTTTGACATTTCTGCAAAGGGGCCACATAACCTGCCATATCAGAATAGAGTTTTTTCAGCTGTTGGGGAAAGTACAGTCCTGTTCTAGGGGTATTCCAAATAATATGTTATAAGGTGAGAGCCTATAATTCCCTTTATCAGTTTGTATTGAATACAATACAATAGGCAGGCATTCATCCCAAGGTTTCTCAACTTTATCAGCAATTTTAGCAGTCCTATTTTTGAGCAGTTTCCTACTGCTTTGAGGATGATATGGTGTGTTGAAGACTTGTGTAATATTTAAGGCATTCATTGTTTCTGATAGGACTTCCCTATTAAAATGGGATCCTTGTTCTAAATCTATTACTTTAAGGCCACAAATCTGCAGACAAATTCAAGTCATTTCCTTGCTGCTGTTTTAGCAGTAACTTTAGCTATTAGCCAGGCCTCAGGCCATCCAGAAAACATGTATACACACACACACAAGCAGGGGTACTCTGGTCTAGGTGAGTGTCTACTAGGGGCCTCTACTAGTGTTGGTTGAATATCTCACTATTCGATTCGACAGCTATTTGATTGAATAGGGAGATATTGTTTGGGTGATTGAATGCCGAATTCAAACACCCATCAAAGTCAATGGTGGGAGAATTCGGGTTATTTTTAGGAACTGTGAAGAACTGCAAAAGCAATCAAGGGAGCGGAGCTGTCAGCCCTTTACTAGTTGTATGTATTCTTGGATAGAGTTTCTCTATCCAAGAACACAGGGAGTCCTGTGTTCCTGGATAGAGAAACTCTATCCTGGAATAGGGATAGTGCTTCCTGATTGGCTGAGGAAGGTATTGGGCTGCAAGAAGCTCTCCCACTAATTAGGCATTTCTAATTGGCTTACCTGTAAATGTAATGTAGGGACGGTAGTCTTATGATATGCCAAATGCATAGTATAAATCTGTCCAGACAGCATCTCTCCTACCTTGGCCACAGTACATGCTTCAATCAAGACTTACAATTCAGCTTCCTGAACTAACACATCAGAAAGTAAACTCTGTTGGTTTAATACACCATCAATTACCACTGCATTTCCAGTGCATGGCTTACCCATCATCAGTAAAGTATCAGGAACCATCTATAAACATCTTAAAATTAGGATTAATTACATATATAGTTAGATGATACCTGGCTGCTGACAAATGCTTTTTATCATGCTTAATATTTTACATATTGTGTGTGATCCAAGACCAAGTCTGATTCTTTTTCCAGCATTCACATGCTGCCACTGATCTAACATAACCTGGTGATCCCTTTATCACATGAATTAACTGACAGGACAAATATGCCTATGGTCCCTCATTGTTTTCATACTCCTGTAGCATGGACAGCATTCTTATAACAGAACAGCAAAAATTGTTTCCTGTAGCCTGGAAGGGGAAGTGGAGGCTGACAATATAGCTGTTTTCAGATCTTCCAAACTTGGACATGATCTTTTAAGAAATTGGAAGTGTTTTTTTCTAAGTAAATGCATCATTGATTAAGAGGTGTTTGGGATTTACTCTCAGTGGTACCCTTCTAGACGCATTCATCAAATGTTTGCTAAAAAATACAACTTTTACAGCGTACTTTAATTTGCTTTATTACCTTACTTAGCTAGGAAACCTTTACTTTCCCTCATGTTTCCCCATCATCACAGCACAGAAGCAAATCATCCACATACTGTAGCAATATTGTACTACCTTTTTTCTGGAATCCAACCATTCAGTACCTCATGCAATATTTGTTTAAGATGCATCCAACATCTTTGCATGTTCTCAAAGACAAAAAGATAATACGTATCTGGGTGCAAAGGCACAGAAAAGAAAACATTAGTTAATCACAGAGAAGCAAGCAGCAGTTGGAGGTATCTGACCCAACCTAATGAGGGTTTGGTACCACTGAAGTGTCTGCCTCTACTTTTGTCAACTTCCCCCTAGTTTGTGTTTCAGCCACTCCTCCGTAAGTTGTATACAACACTTTTTCCCAGACTCTACAGATTGTCTTAATCCTTAGTTCTTAACAATGAAGAATAATCAAAGTACAAACAAATTAATTACAAACAATCCAAGCAACTATTTACTCTCAACAAATTACAAACAGCACAAGGAACCAATTGTGCACCAAATCAAAAATCAGCATTGCCAAATATAACATCTCATTCAACAAACAATATTACTATTGACACAACATAAACGCTTGAGATCTCACAGATCATAACACTAGAACCATTCTCACAACTTGCTAGATTTAAATAAAACAGACAACAAAAATACCACCATCTCAATTTTCACACATACATGTCCTAATTTTTTTTAGTGCAGAAGACATATCTACCTTATTCCTTAAATTTCCATACTATAAGCTGCAATCTCTAGCTTAGTTTTGTAAACTCTACTGCTAGTGGTGTATTTTATCCAGCCTGGGGTGATATAATGTGTTTTGTCTACTTTTTTATTTTGGTGGGCGGAGGAGCACCAGCTACTTCTGTTCAAACTCTCACTTGGCCAGATATTAGCATATTTATCAAATGTTTCTTGTTCAATCCCTCTTCATTGTTAACTTTAAATTGTTTTTATATACTGCTGTATCTAACCTGCTTCCTGGAGACAGTCCTTTCCACAAGTTTGCTCACTAGGCATAAATCTGAATCGGTAATTCCAAGGATTCCCAGATTCCAGCGATATGTCCTGGATGTACCAGTTTTAATCAGCCAATCAGTTGGCTCCCTGAGCCAACAACACAGAACCCAGTTATGTGTTTGGAATTACCAAAGACTTTCAAAGCAAATTCTCACACAATTACACCCTACACACACTCAGACACACAAAGACATCCACAGACCTGCACCTCACCAACTCACCACCAATGTGCTCACAATTGAATAGATCAGATGTAATCCTATTATAATATTTTACAGAATATCACACAAAACAATAACATCTTCATATAGGCTATTATACCATTGTACAGAATATCACCTGACACATTAACATCTTCATACAGGCTAACAGACTAAGCAGACAATGTATTTAAAGGCATTTGTGTATACCAAATTACAAAGCTGATATTAGTTAACATTTTGTCTGCAGTGCTCACTGCGTCCTGCGAGACAGCACTGTTTACCAAAACGCAGCCATAGCTCACGTTACTGCTTGTCCGAGACAACCACAGTTGTGAGGATTGACCCAACCTCACTCTTGGCAGCCTGGTTAGTTAAGAGAAATGCATAAGGACATTTAGACTGATTACCCACACAGGTACAAATTACACATACACGTACAGATCTCACACACATGTAAACCTCTCACACACGTGAACACATCTCCAGCTGAGGCTTGAGAGATGGAGTTTGACTTACCAGACCAGATAATGTAACTTAGCAATGCGTAGCAAGGAAAGAACCCTGGTAAGCTAAATCGGCTTCATCTGCCGGCTGGGCAATTTCTGATTGCTCCAATGCAGTTACCGAGGCGCTGGTCCAATCGTCATCTGTCCATCCCAGGTTCGGCACCCTCGGCACCAAATGTCAAGTAACATGGAATCTATTTCCTAAAGAAACGTCAACTGTTGGGTTAAGATTACAATCGTAGGAGAACAGACACAGAGTTCATATAGAATTGCTGTTCTGATTTATTCAGAAAAACATAGTGTTATTTATACCAAGTAAAGTAGGTGGTACAGAAAAGTAATTAAATGTTTGAAGTGATAAGTGACTTCAGGAATCGTGAGTGAATAATGTTCCTAAACAATATATGGCCTTGATATCTTGGGAATCTCTTCACCCCCCCCCCCCAGGTGACCAGTTCCTTTGTTCTTAACACATTAGACAAAGAAACTACACTAGTTGTACAGGATGTTCACACCCATCTCACAGTAAAGCAGATTGCTTGTTATATTTCCCATGGATAGTTCTGCTACAAAATAGAGACCTGAAAAACAACATGGAATCTGATTAAGTCTCTTCCTTCTCAAGCATAAGGGTGCATTTTCTTCATAGCCATTTTTCTAACTTCCCGGAAAACCTTGGTGTAGTCAGTGATGAGTAAGGTGAACGATTCAACCAAGATTTATCATGGGAGGACAGTATCAGGGTAGATGGGATGTACATATGATGGCTAACTATTGTTGGAGCATCCGGCGGGATTGTCCTAACACTGAACACTCCAGGAAAAGCTATAAGCGTAACTTTTTACCTTAATCGGTTACCCGATTAATTTTCAAATGTTTTACTGTAAAAAAAAAAAAAATGTCATAGAGTAACAATAAATCCTTTGTATGAACAAAAAAAATTTAAGGTTGAAACACTCAGCAGTTGGGGTTCCTACTGCAATAGCGGCTTCTATTGTGGTGACTAATGCTGTGTGGTCGAGAGGAAGGCTTTTGATAGCATGGAATGGCCTCTTTTTAAAAAAGCCATTTTTGCCCACCGCACATTTGGACAAAATTTTACCTCCTATGTTCAGTATATTTTTAGATCCTTAGAAACTAAACTCTTTATTAATGGCACCTTATCCAGTCCATAGGACTAGGGGAACCCATCAACAATTTCTATTGCCTCCAATATTATTTAACTTTGCTCTAGACCCCGTGCTATGACTTTTGGAATACTCAAGGAATTTAAAAGAATTCGCATAGGTAATAAAACAGACAAAACCACAGCCTTTGCAGATGACCTGCTTTTCTACATTGCTAAACCAAAACCTAGTCTTCCAGTCATTATTCAGCTTTTATCACAATATTGCACTGTCAGGCTATGCCCATAACCTGGAGAAATGGAAGGCCCTCCTATATATACACAAATGTATTAGATCAAGCTAGAGGCATCAATATCCATTTGTGTGGTGTAAGGATAAGCTAAATAGTTAGGAGTAATGTATCCAAATTATCCCTCTGATTTGTACCATTTCAACATTCTCCCCTTGTGGAGCTTAGTCAAGGAGCAGTTACAAAAGTGGACTCGCCTAACTCTTTCCTATATTGTATGAATTTGTTTATTCAAAATGGTTGTATTCCCAAAAATGTTATATACCCTGCAGACAGGCGGACTTGCAAGATATCTATAAAATGTTTTGCAAATTTATCTGGGCAGGCAAGAAGGTTTGAAAATGTCTTGTGTATACTTCAACAGCTGGTAAAAAACAGAGAACTTAATTTTCCGGATGTGGACTTTTATAACTGGGCAGGAATTACTAGGTACATTGGTGACTAGATACATGACATGGCTTGCTATGCGGATTCTTTCTTGGGATACATCTCCTTTACATACGGTATATGTATGGAGAAATGATCCTGTTGGAGATTATCCAGAACCCCTATTGCACTCTTTCTGGTATGTTTGGCACAAATTAAGAATGAGAGGTTAAATAGCCATTCATTGTTCCTTATACTGTGGCGTAACTTGCTTTTACCATCGGCAATTTGTGAGCCACAGGGAAAGGTCCAGGTGGAACTTAGTACTTTCAGGGTTTAATCATGTGTGAACTGTCCAACCAGGAAAGTAATGTCAGTTTCTGCGATATCTTCCCTGTACCCTCTTTGGAGATTCAAACTTTGTACATATTTAAAGCTTAGTTCTTATTTTTCCAGTTATTAAAAATCTTTCCCCCAATGACTGTTCTAACTCCCTGGATAAATTGTTATCTGGCCTTTCCTTCCTCTATGTATAGGGAAAGGACCCTTAAAATGTATCACTATACATTTATCTCACCACTGCTGTCATTCCAGATGGGACTCAGCTCTCCACCACAGTGTTTGAAATGTGGAGCACTGGAGGCTGAATCATATATTGATAAATTACCATTGGATATTAGAAAGCGTATTGTAACGACCTTTGAATGTTTATCGTCTCCAGTAGTAGTTTATGGTGGTCATTTGTTTATACTTCTCTCTATTTGCTGCAATTAATCCCATTATTATTATTATTATTATTATTATTATTAAGCAGGATTTATATAGCGCCAACATATTACTCATTGTTGTACATTAAATAGGAGTTGCAAATGACAGATGAATACAGACTGACACCGAAGGAGAGGACCCCATCCCAAAGAGCTTATAATCTAGGAGGGGGGAGATGTAACACACAATAGGAGGGGAGATATATAGTGGTGGGAAGTAGTGACTGTTTCAAAAGACAGAAGAAGATGGGTAGGCAAGCTTGAAGAAATGGTGCTTTAGGTGCTCTTTTAACCCCCTAACCTTCTAATTCTCAACGTATTTCCATGCAAAATGCGTTACATTTTTTTGCATGGAAATTTATTTTACATTTTAGGCTATAAATCTTAGGTATAACTCACCAAATGATGTCCCATATTTAATAAATTTAATAATAAACTTGAAATAAAAACACACATCTGTTAAAAGAATAAAAAAATAGTTAAACATGTAATATAATGTATAAAAAATATAATGTATATATAATGTAAATATATAATAGTATAATTATATATTAATTATATCAAGATTTATTTGTATTGGACTCAATACAGCTATTTTGTATTAAATCCAAAAATTTCCCGCCGATCCTCCGGCTCCCACCGACGTATGCCCCGACCTCCCACCGACGGAAACCCCAGAGATCGTCTCTGCAGTCGCAGGCTGAAGATCGAAGAGGAAGGACGTGTCCCCAGGACCTGCAGGGACCAGCAGGACACCAGGGGACGCCAACGGAGCAAGGTAAGTGGATTTTGTTAAGTTTTAAGCTCCCCCGAGTGTGATTTGAGATCACCGCTTTTTGCATGGTAAATACACCCAGAGTCACAGTAGAAACTGAAAAAAGCCGAGTAGGATGAGGAACACAATTGCAGAGAGTAGGGGCAGCTCTAGAAAAGTCTTGGAGCCGTGTGTGTGATGAGGTTGAGTGAGGAAGTCAGTAGTAGGTCATTAGAGTGAAGTGAGCAGCTAGGGGAGTATTTTTTAACAGGTCAGCAAGGTAACTGGGACAAGAACTGTGGAGAGATTTAAAGGCAAAGCACAGGAGCTTGAATTTGATTTTAAGGTAAAATGGAAGCCAATGAAGAGAACTACAAAGAGATGCAACAGAAGATGAACGATAGGGAAAGATGGATGAATCTGGCTGCAGAATTCATGATCAATTGAAGAGTTATGAGTTGGGTTAGTGGAATACCAGAGGGGAGGATGTTACGGTTGTCCAGATGAGAGATAAGAGCATGTACAAGGTGTTTGGTGGTCTCTCGGGACAGGTAGGGGCGGATTTTGGAGATGTTGCATAGGTGAAAGTGACAGGACCTGGAAATGTTTTGAATATGGGGGGTAAAAGAGAGGGCAGAATCAAAAGTGACGCCAAGACAACGTGCCTGAGGAGAGGGACAAATAACAGTGTTGTTAACAGGAATATGTCAGGGGGACATTTGGAATTTAAGTGGGGAAGATGATGAGTTCTGTTTTATCCAGGTTGAGTTTCAGAAATCTGTCAGGCATCAATGATATGCCTGACAGGCAGCATGAGACCTTATCCAGGAGTGAGGAAGACAAGTCAAGGGTGCACAGATAGATTTGAGTGTCATCAGTATACAGATGGTACTATAAGCCAAAGCAGGATATAAGACTACCGAGAGAGGAGGTATATAGAGAAAAGAGAACCGGTCCAAGGACTGACCCTTGAGGATCACCAACAGGGAGCATATTAGGGGAGGAGGATTTACCATTGAAAGAAACTTGAAAGGAGCGGTTAGACAGATAGGAAGCAAACCAAGAGAGAGCAGTGTCACTGATACCAATGGAGCACATAATTTGTATTAGAAGGGGGTGATTAACTGTGTCAAAAGCAGATGAAAGATCAAGGAGATGGAGGAGTGAAAGTTATCTTGAGACTTAAGCTACGTACACACTTCCAATAATTATCGTTGGTAAACGAACGACCAATGATCCTGCACGATATTTTTGAAAGATCGTATAGCACAAATCCTGTACATGCAGATAACGACACGATCGTTCAACGATATTGTACACATGATAGATGCGATCGTTTGAACGATACAGGAAGTGACGTGCACCAGAGGAAGTGAATAGTGTGTACGAACGATCGGGTCAAACGAACAACATTCACCACACTGTTCCTTTGTCCCTCTGTGCAATATGCCCTTCAAAGTGTTCTCAAGGAAGAAGAAAGCAGCTCTTGCTTTGATGTGTCTGCTTAGTGCTGAAGAGGAGGACATTGAGAGGAAGCGGGGAATGTGGTGTAAGGATTGGTTGTTGGACCGAGACAACAATTCACATGAGAATCTGCTACGTGAACTGCGCCACTCATTCCCAGATGACTACAAGAATTATCTTCGTGTGTCAGATGTCTTTTTCCAGCAGTTACTTTCAGCAGTTGGACCTTTTCTGCAGAAACAAGATACCTTTATGAGGAAGTCCATTACACCTGAGCAGAGGTTGATCGCCACACTGAGATACTATGCCATTGGAAGATGGAAAAAAATTAGGACCTTTTATATTATTATTTCTTTTTTAATAAAGTTTTTATATTTTTTTAGTAAAAATATTAAAAAAAAAAAAATGTGTGTGTGTGTGTCATTTATTTATACTTGACTGCCAGGTAAGTTTTAAATTTGAACTACGCTGGGACAGGATGTAGAACTGTGCTGGAACAGGATTAAGAACTCCGCTGGAAACTGACCAATTTATTATTACCAATAAAGAGGACCTGTCATATGAATGATAAAGAATAATGACAGGTCATATTTAATATTTATATGACAGGTCCTCTTTATTAGTAATAGATATATATATATATATATATATATATATATATATATATATATTTATATATATATTTATATAGAGAGAGATGAATAGACATAGATAGATAAATATATAGATAGATATTGAAATATATAGATAGGGAGAGAGAGATATAAATATAGAGAGAGACAGATTTGCCACGCCCATTGTTCATTTCCAACGACTATCCTCGTTCGTCTGCGTTGTTGGTCACTTTTTTTTAGAACGATTTTTGGTCAATCGGTTGTTTGTCGTTCGTTTCCAACGATAATTATTGGATGTGTGTACGCAGCTTTAGCTCTGATGAGGTCATTGGCCACTTTAGTAAGGGCTGTTTCGGTGGAATGAGCAGCTCGAAAGCTAGACTGGAGAGGATCAAGGAGATAGATGGTGCTCAGGTAATCGGTGACGTTTGAGGGAGGCACTCAAGAAGTTTGGAAACCAATGGGAGAAGGGAGATAGGATAGTAGCTAGAAGGTATGGAGGGGTCTAGTGGGGGTTTCTTCAAGATATGGAGAATAATGGCATGTTTGAAAGCAGGGGGGTAGATACCAGTAGAAAGGGAGAGGTTGGATAGTTCAGTTAGGGTGGGGGCCAGGGTGGAGGAATGGGCACGGAGTAGATCAGAGGGAATTGGGTCAAGCAGACAGGTAGTAGATAGAGATGATGATAGAGGAGACTTCATCCACAGTAACAGGGCTGGGGGCGGCAAATGATGGTTTACAGGTGGAAGGGGTGGATATGGTTGGAGTGGCCCAGTGAGCAGAGACATCATGTCTGATTTTGTTAATTTTTTCTCTAAATTAGGTGGCAATGTCTTGGGCAGAGAAAGTAGTTGTGTGGGGAGGCAGGTTTGGGGTTTAGGAGGGAGTCAATTTTTAAGAGGCTGCGTGGGTTGGAAGCTTGAAAGGAAATGACAGCACAGAAATAAAGTCTGACTTTGTAGTCCATAAAGTCAGCGCTGAGGCCAGATTTCTTACACTTGCGCTCAGCAGTATGAACACTATGTGTTGTTATATTGCAACATTTGTATTTAAATATTTTGATATTAATTTTTTTCTTATTTTTTTGGTTTGTTTTAGCATTGTTTTGTTTTCTTTTTCAAAAATAAATAAAAAATATATTACAAAAAGGAAGAAAAAATGTACACAGAAAAGCAAATTATATTTAAATGGGCCTGTTAGCAAAGATCTGGTTTTAATCATGAATGATTAAAAAACTATCTCAGGGTTTTTTTTAAAAAAACTATCTCAGTATTAAAACTATCTCAGGGTTTTTGGCTGGCGATAAAGAAAAGGTAGATTTACTAAACACTTTTTTCAGCTCTGTGTACACAAAGGAAAATGTCAAATAGTAATAGCATTGTCACAACCCTAATGAAACCACAATGTCTCAAAATTGATATAATCGAGCAACATTTAGATAAAATTAAAGTGGAACTTAAGTTCCACTATGAGGAATACATAATCAGGCAGATCATTATTGCAGAAAGAGACTGCTAATGTTCCTTTTGTTTTTTTGGGTGCTGAATTAAAAAAATATATATATTTTTCCTCATTTAAGGGATTTGGGGAATGAATTTGATTTGGAATTTGAAGGGGGAATGATGATAAGTTCTGTTTTATCCAGGTTGAGTTTCAGAAATCATGATGAGATGGCTGACAGGCAGCATGAGACCTTTTCCAGGACTGAGGGAGACAGGTCAGGGGTGGACAGATAGATTTGAGTGTCATCAGCATACAGATGGTACTGTAAGCCAAAGGAGGATATGAGAATACCGAGAGAGGAGGTGTACAGAGAAAAAAAGAACCGGTCCAAGGACTGACCCTTGGGGGACACCAACAGGGAGGGGAGTGGACGAGGAGGAGTTACCATTGAAAAAAACTTAAAAGGTGAGGTCAGACAGATAGGAAGCAAACCAAGAGAGAGCAGTGTCACTGATACCAATGAAGCCCATGATTTGTATTAGAAGGGGATGATCAACAGTTTCAAAAGCAGAAGAAAGATCTAGGAGAAGAAGCAGGGAAAAGTTGCCTTGAGACTTAGCTCTGACGAGGTCATTGGCCACTTTAGTAAGGGCTGTTTCAGTGGAATGGGCAGCTCTAAAACCAGATTGGATAGGGTCAAGGAGAGAGTTGGTGCTCAGGTAATTGGTGAGTCTTTTGTAGACAAGGTGTTCAATAAGTTTGGAGACATATGGGAGAAGGGAGATAGGACGGTAGTTAGAGGGTAGGGAGGAATCCAGTGAAGGTTTCTTTAGGATAGGGAGAATTATGGCATGTTTGAAAGCTGAGGGGTATTTACCACTAGAAAGGGAGAGGTTGATTAGTTCGGTTAGGGGGGGGGGCCAGGGTGAAGGAATGGGCATGGAGTAGATCAGAGGGAATCGGATCAAGCAGACAGGTTGTAGATGGAGATGATGAGAGAAGAAAAGAGACTTCGTCCAGAGTACCAGGGCTGAGGGAGGCCAATGATGATTTACTGGTGGAAGGGTGGGTATGGTTGGAGTGACTTGGTGAGCAGAGACATCCTGTCTGATGTTGTCTATTTTATCTCTAAAGTAGGTGGCAATGTCTTGGGCAGAGAAGCATGTTGAGGGGGGAGCAGGTGTGGGGTTTAGGAGGGAGTCAATTGTTGAGAAGAGGTTGCGTGGGTTGGAAACTTGAGAGGAAATGACTGCGGAGAAATATTTTTGCTTGGTGACAGTGAGCTCTGTGTTAAAGCTTTATAGCTTGGCTTTGTAGTTCATGAAGTCAGCACTGAGGCCATATTTTCTCCACTTGCGTTCAGCTGCACAAACAGTCTTTTGTAGCTGTTTGGTGTGATTGTTGTGCCAGGGTCGAGGGTTGGCAGGGCGGGGGTAGCGGAAGGTTGCAGGGGCAACTTTATCCAAAGCCAAGGAAAGAGAGTGGTTTAACATGGTAGCAGCTTCATCTGAGGAAGTGATTTTGGAGAGGGCGGTGGCTAGGGACGCAAGGCAGTTTGAGAAAAGGTTGTTGTCAAGGTTACTGATATCTCTCTGCCATTGACCAGGTCTGAAAAGTGGCAAGGGAGGGCAAGAGTTCAATAGGTCGAAGGTGTAATTCCCTGGATTAGCTCCCATTGCTCATGACCAGGGTCCCAACGTGACCTTGCCTGTTGTTTCAATAGAAGTGCTTTGGGCCCTGATTATGGATGAAAAAGCAACTAGATTTTGCTTATAGTAGTTGCCTAAACTACTTCCTGAAGGAGGGGATTCCACATTTTCACAGACCTTACTTAATTATCCGGAGATTAAATTTCTTTTCCTCCAGACGCAAAGAGTGCCCTCTTGTCCTTAATGAGTAAGCGAGTTTTCTATATGGACCATTTAAAATTATACCTTGTAACAGTCTTTATCAGCCAACACCATTAGGAGTCACATAAATACCTTAATTTATCCAGCCTAAGTCCTGCAGCAAACTTTCAACATCTTAAATCTACTGATTTTAACGAATTGAACATAGTGTTACTGAATATTTTTGCTATTGGTTCTCCAGATCCCCTGATGAAGCCCTTCTGGGCGAAACGCGTCCAAAAGAGAAACCTGTTTTTATGCTATTCATCTATATAAGCATATTGAAGTGTAACTATATATTGTATCAGTGTTCAGTTTTTTGTATTAAGATTTATGTATGATTTTATTACTCAGTTGATAAGTATTTTAATATTTAGTAAATAAAGCAATGATTTTTTCCTATAACATGCAAAGGAGTGCCACATAAAAGCCTTCCTTTTTTCTTCCTTTTCTCTGTGATGGTATCCTGTATTTCAGTTATAAGTTGAAAATAATTACTAAAGTTGGTAATGACTCATGTGGTTGTTAATTAAGGAGAAAGCCTTAGTTTTTTAGACTTACTATAGTATTATATAAGATTGTGGTATCAAGAGCTTTCATGGAAGGTTTCTTGAATGTGTACGCAGAATATTATGCTTAAATTTGAAGAAGGTATGGTTGGAATGTTTTCCTTAGGGTCTAAATGTGGAATATGCACTGCAAAATATCACTTACATGATTCTTGAGTTTGCAAAAGGAGAGGGAGAGAGTCCAGGCCAAGATTTTAAATTGCTAAATATATAGAGAAGCCTGCAAAGAGGACGTATATGAAGTATTCCTTTAATTGTTTAGTATAGAGTTCTAGTATTAAAAATAGTATTAACATGATGTTAATATGCTACACTGTAATAATAGATGATTAGTAAGTAATTTGTTTGAGACAAAGGGTTACTTACAATTTACTTACAATTAGATGATGTTTAAAAAGGGTTCACTAGCAATGAAAGGGTTAATACCCATGAAGTTGAGCACTGGTATGAACAGTACCATAAAATGGGTAGGGGCATGGGATGTATGTGAATTGTATGGAAGGGATAAATTGTGTGTGTGAAAGGGATAAATTGTATCTTCTAAAGAATGGAAGATGCAGGGGTGTGAATGATGTACCGGTATGTCAATTTTATGTATAGTATGTTTAACTATTCACAATTGTGTCAAAGGCAGAGGAGCAGGATTCAATGATCTTAAGGGTAAAAGACATGGTGGTGAGGCAATACATTATATAGATCAAAGGACATACATACATACATACATTTATTATTATTAAATAATGCATTAATACAGTTATAATGGTTAAACAATTAAAATATAATATAGGACATGATATAAATAAGATATGTACCATGCTGTAAACTAATACCTTGATAATTGTATGTATGTGGTCAAAATAAATGTATTATTTTGCTATAATATCATAAAACTAGATAGAGATATAGCATATGACATTGTGGCAGCTCCTAGTAGTGGGAGCATGCTAGAGTATTATTGATATCTACCAGTCACAAATGATTCTACCTTCCTGTTAGGGTGCTACAGGAAAGGTTTAAAAGAAAAAACATTATTTAAACCCGGAGGAGGAGATATGGACAGGATTCTCCTGCAGCATGAAACCAAGCTGATAATCACTCTTAACGCCACTACCCCTCTGGGTTTAAACAATGATTTTTCTTTTAAACTTTTCCTGTAGCACCCTAACTGGAAGTTAGAATCAAGAATGATGTGAGTGATTTGTCTGTGCTTATTCTAGTCGATAGCTTATGACTATTCAATTTACACACTCCATCAGTTTAAATTTATAATCTATAGATTCTTTGTTACCGCATTTTAGACCCTAAGGAAAACATTCCAACCATACCTTCTTCAAATTGAAGCATATTTTTCTGCATACACATTCAAGAACCTTCCATGAAAGCGCTTGATACCACAATCTCATATAATACTATCGTAAGTCTGGAAAACAAAGGTTTTCTCCTTTTCTCCTTAATTAACAACCACATGAGTCATGATCAACTTTAATAATTATTTTCAATATTTTCTTATAACTAAAATACAGGATAGACAGGAAAGCTACCCAGTTTCAGTACAACCTATAACCAACCATACTTGGGACAATACAACCTCCTATCACCACCTCAACACTACACAAGTATACAAGTTTACCTTACCAAAATCACATATTTATATTAATTGTTTATGAAATGAACATCACAACACAACAACAATACGATTAAACAACATTTCATTGGACCTTGTAATTTATTTTTTATTTTAAATTATTTCATTCATTGTTACCAAACAACATGCTTTTAAAAATCTGTATGTTAATCTTAATTATTTGAAAAGTCAAAATATCAAACTGCTGTCATACTTTTGTCAATTTTGTTAAGTCTCAAAAATCCCCTGAAGTAACCAGAAGGCAAAATGCGACACTTATGTTAAAGTACTGTATATTCAATACTTAGTATACTCTGTAATCAATCTTTTGTGTTTTCTTTACTACATACTATTTTTGTTTAGTTGAAAAATCTGTGACTATACAACTTGATGAGTAAACTAAAATGATTATGCCACAAAAGCTATCTTTTTTCTCTTCTCTCTTTTTACTTAACATACAGTTAGGCTTGGCATAAGTTAATAAACTAAATATTACATCTTCCCCTTTCCTCTCCCTTCTCTTTGCCGACATAGACATCAATTTAGCCAGTATCTTATAGTCACAATTAGGTAAGGTAATTGGTCTGTAAGATGTTACGGAGGTGGAATATTTACCCTCCTTGCGTATTAAAGTTGTGTGCTTCCATTAAAGGCGGGGAATGGGATATTATAAATTAAGATTGCTTTATATACTTTATTTACCAGTGGGTGTAGTTCCTCCTGAAAAATTTGTCATATTCTGCAGAAAAGCCATTCGAGCCTGCTGTTTTAAAAATAGCCATTGTATTGATGGTTTTCAAGATCTCTGAACTAGTAACAGGTCTATTAACCTCTGTGGAGGTATAAATAATGAGTATATATAAATGTAAAAGCAGTACATTTAAAAATACAAATTTTAAATTTCCCGCCTACCAGCCCCACGGTCCTGCCCTCCAGCCTAAGGCTCGCAAGCAGATGCCTAGCCGGCATCTGCTTCCCCTGACCTCCTGTCCCCAATGTTCACATGCCGGGGACACAGATGTTGGCCAGCATCTGTGTAGCCAGGCGATGTGAAGCAGATGCGGGGCATCGCTGAAGGATGCTGCAGGCACTGCTGGAGGACGCCGCTGCAACGTGGGAACCAGGTAAGACTTTAAAATTCCCTGGCAATTCCACCTGGGCAATGTGTGGCCTGGGGGTTACTGCTTTTGGCACTGAAAATTAACCCTGAGCCACACTCGGGAATACCGCCAGGGAGGTTTCGAGCCTCCCACTGGACGGATGTTAGTTTAGTCAGTTTTGTCTCAGTTAAGAGCTAATCAAGAGTGTGGAGTTGAGACGATTGAGCAGCATATACCGTATTTTTAGCTTCATAAGACGCACTTTTCCCCCCAAAAGTGAGGTAAAAATGTCTGTGCGTCTTATAGAGCGAATATTGCCGGACGGCTGAAATACCTTCAGCGGCCACTGGGTGGCAGAGGTTACAAAAATCTCTTTACCGTCCTATAGAAAACAAAACGATTCTAGAGTAAGGGAGTAACACAAAGCAGAAAAAAATCTTATTCTATTTTCATAGACCACTCTATCCTCTGTTACAAGAAATTAAACCTCATATGCAATGGCAATTATTATGAACCTGTTTTCTTTGAAAAATACACATTGTAAAGAATATACCAATGTGTATTAGAAACATTACCTGAAAGTTCAACCTTTTCTCACATTAGTAACACTCCATTAGTTTTTTTTCTCTCAGATACATGTTATTTCAGGGTGCTGCTCCCCGCACACCTTGCACTGTGAAATAATCCTACCCTTCGTATACCAGCAGCAGCATTAAAGCTGTGTCTGTCCGTGCTGCTGTTATTATCCCAATGTATAAATCATATCTCCCACACCGATTGTTGTAGAAACCTGAAATTCTCAGGGTACACAAAAGACCCAGAGAGCTGATAATAAACTTAATTTAAACCTAAATAAACCTATAATTTCAGGTTTATACATTGGGGATAATGACAGCAGCAGGGACACCGCTCTCACGCTGCTGGTGTACGAGGGATAAGATTAATTCACAGAGCAAGGTGAACTGCATAGTATAGTACTGGTTCAGATTATTTTTCTTTTTCCTCTAAACCTAGCGTCTTATGGTCAGAGGCGTATTATAGTTTAAACGCTTTAGAAATGGAATCTGGCTGTACGAGGGTCTGCGGTAATAGGGTCTTTAACATTCAGTATATAGCATTTGTGTCTTGGGGGTTTTGCTAGGAGCGAGCCCACCTTGTTACCTCATCTGTAGAATTAGTTCTTTAGAAATTAGAGGCAGGTTTCTACTCTGGTGGCTACATGAGCATTAAGACCCATCACCGCTCCCTGCCAAGTTTGTCTGGCCTGGGGTGAGCCCTGCTCTAGAAAAACTCTATAGGCACTCCTAACTTTGGTCTGCAGGTTGTTATATGTGACGCAATATTTCTTACTTTTCAGATTTGTGTATTCTATGATATGTCCCCTCATCACCCCTTTCAATGTCCTCCATTGGAGTATAGGAGAGTCCCAATGCTCCAGACTGTCATTCAGCCGATTAGTCCTTTAATACGTAAGGAAATTAAAATCTTGTGATTTGGTCAGATTTGTTGGAAATCTCCAGTTATGACTTTGGTCAATCAGCTGTGCTAAAGTTATTTTCGGCAACACCTGAGCATGGTCGGAAAAGGAAATTCTGCTATCTCTGCTTGGGAGATATTAGAGAATTAGGATTCCCCAACTAAAATATAAAAAGTTTGTGAAAATGAAAGGTGTGCTTTAGAATAACAAGTTTAGTTTCGTTCTGTTGGATTGGGAATTCTCCCCTCCCTATTAGGTTAAAGACTAGGGTCATACCACAGTGTCATGCAGTCAAAGGTGTACGCAATAAGGGTTCAGGTGGTACATTTATAGTGTTTTTTTCTATTTTAGGGTAGAAAGGGTTTGATGCTTGACGTTTCGCTAAGTCCTGGAGGTCTTGTTGCTTGAAGGTTCATGATCCACGTCATTTCACATTGTAAAAGTGTTTGATCAATTGTTCCAGAGCATAAAAGTTAATCCAATCTCGGGGAAGGAGGGGAATTCTTTTTTGTGCTAAATACATTTGTCCTCTTTCTATAAAATTTGGGGTTTTTTTTTTTGTTTTTTTTTTATATATATACAGTAATTTTTTTTTTTGGATTTTTGTCAAAGTTCTGGTGTTCCTGTAACTTCCTGTGTACCAAATGGATATCCCAGACAATGTTATCAGGTTTTCTGGGTATGTTCTTTAAACTACAGAACACTAATTTTGTAATGGAAAAATGGTGTTTTTTGTAGTACAAGTTAAGAGAGAAACCTAGAATGAGTGTTGTCACCATAGGTCAAGAAGTGTGTTCCCGGCAAGATCCCAAGTTGGAAATAATAGGAAAGAAGTGCCTGAAGGAAAAAATAAACTATTGGACCACATCTTAAGACTTTAAAAAGGCAGTAATATACTCTATACTTAAATGTGTACGAAAAGACCCCTTTGTCTGTCTCTTCTCTTTGGCACTTGATTATTTCCTGCCCCCCCCCCCCCCCCCTCTTTTTTTCTTTTGTTGATTTTTGGATGTTGGAAAAAAAATTGTGTATTTTTAAAGTGTGAGAGAGACAGACATGGATATTGTAACTTCAAGAGAATGCAGTTGAAGTCAAATCTAGTCTCTAGTAACTCAATGCTCTTACTGTACACAACCTGCTGTTTGCATGCTTAGCCATGTTCTACCTGCTGTTCTTTTTCCTTAATAAGGATTAAAAAAATAGAGTACATAATAATTAAAAATAGTAAAGTTAATATAAACTATTTTTAATTAAATGGATATTTTTCCCCATAGTTTCCAATATTTTTTTACCTAAAAGAATGTCTCCTTTAAAACCAATAAATGGTTTTGAAAATCCTGGCCGCTTTGTGACTTTTCTTTAGGTCCATAGCAAAAAGTATTTCCATATGTAGACTCTTCCTTATTCGTACTGGTTTTCACACCCTTTCTTCAAAGGCACAGCAAGGCTTTTCTTTTCAGTTCAGCACATACTGCCCCAGCCTCAGTAATAAAGTACCTCTTTAAAAGGTCAAAGACCTTTTGTCACCAGCTCTCTGTTTGTATAAGCCCAGGTGTCTAGTTTATGACTTAGCTCCAAGCCTTGGAAAACAATCTTATAGGGACGTTACAGTTGCCTTCGTTAATTTTGACAAAATGACACAAACAGGCATTACATTTTTGTGACAGCACTCCGGTCTCAGATGCCTGCAGAGCTACCCTACATCCACATGTAACCTATATCTTGGTCTCTTTATGTGTTTCAGTTTTTTTGTGTTTTCCTACAATTTGGGGGAAGATTTTCCTCTCAGATGTCAAGGGTGTCAGACTGCAATCTGGCTCTGGCTAACAAGATGCAATCACCTCCATCTCTTGTTTCCCATTCCATTTCCGAATGTGCAGTCCCACTATTCTCACATAGGCACATCGACTAAGACATGCAAATGTGCACACATTTATTTCCTTCTTTAAGCCAAATAGAACAGTAGGAGGATTTTTCTTCCAGCAGAAGAAAACCATGAACAACTTTAAACATTAATAATGCTTGTAGACTATGTACACACACTTTATTACCACTGGAAACCGTCAATGACTATTATTTCCAGTGACAGTAAAAATACCTGCACTGTATGTACAGCGCTGTTCAGCTGTATAGTGAGGGAATGATTAACTGGGGGAGACTGTCTTTCATAGGAAAGAAAAAAAACCAATCCCCATTTATTTTTTGATACGCCTGGACAGATCGATAAACAGCATTTAGAGAATGTTGTGCTAGATTTTCTCCCATGAGCTTGGTTGTCTCGGGCAACAAGTATTTAACATGTCTACTAATCTTTAGAGACATGTTTTAAACCATTTGCACAGTGATTCATTTAATGAAAGTCATTTTATAATGGTCTGTAAAAAAAATCACCTTTTTAATTGATGAAAATCAACACAGCCCCATCTAGTGGACTATGTGAGAATGACATTTGCTATTTAACAAACACTGTATTGTATTTGTTATAGTTTACTTCAGTGGTCCGTTTTTGGTGTTGGTTCTTGTCTTTGTTTCATAAAGATTGTGTTGAGCCAACCTCTTTGTTGATTATTTAGAGCTCATAGTATAGATATAAGGGGAAAAAGGGCAAAGAAACAGGTTTCAGGCTCAGGAGGTTTTTGTGCAAAAATAAATCAAGTGTGTATTTTTCAAGTTACAATTAGTACATACATCAAAGGTACATATTATTTATTTTAAGCCTGATATCCAAATGCCTGTTATTGTCACAGGGTTTGGATACTTTAATCTAGACATGAGACTCCTTCCAATGTCATACAAAGTACATATAAAGATTGAAAACAAGGTAAGAAGGGGACCTGTTATGGTTGCATGATTCCCAACGCGTTTCGCCTGTTATAGGCTTCTTCATGGGTATAAATTTGTATGATTTCTATATTGTACAAATACAAGATATAAACATATAGCATATATATTGTCAAATATTATTAAATAATATAGTTTTGTTAGAGATCTAGTTTGTAATAAAACATAATCTTTCTTTTATTTGGATGTCTACAACTTTATTAAGTCCACGGTTAGCTATGGTAAACCTTCAACTGAACAATCAACATCTCATTTTAAACTTTCATATCTGATGTTTTAAAAACAACATATTGATGTGATTTTAATCAAATTAATAACAAGGGCAATAGTTTACTCACATTTGGTTGGCGTGCAGTCTAGGTAGGGGGGTAAAAGAAGCAGTATTCAAGCTGCATGCTAGTGAATGTTTTTTAGGTATATAATATAGGGTAAGTAATAAAATATAGAAACCATGAAACTAAAATAAAAATATAGATAAAAGTATGGATGTTACAAATACTATTTAGGGTACCTACCAGTTTGATATGTCCAAGCCCAAAAACAAAAAGATTGTTTGAATGTTGTCCTAATGGATTCAGTCCAGTTTTAATATTCATATATATGGTTTTTGTTTCATATACGCTAAATAGGGGTTTAGTGAGAACCTATTCTGAATATAAATAAAACTAGTTATAGGTTTCAAAAAATAGTAATCAGTGTTAAAGAGGAGATTTTAGATTAAAATCAAAGTAGTTAGCTCTCTAATTACCAAGTAGGTACAGATCTATTTATCCTAAAGAAAATGGGGAGGGAGGAGAGGAATAAGGATATCCTATCTTATACAGCCAAGAGGGCTGCTATTATCCTAAGACTTGTAGTTAGTCCATACGACCAGGAGAGGGTATGTCGTAATTCATGCAGCCAGAGGGCTGGTTGAGTTTGAGATCTGTTTTTTATAGTTATGAGTTAATCGGGTGAGGCTGCAGCTGGGACGGTGTGCACGTGTCCTGCAGGGGGGGGGCGTGTATCCTGCCCAACCAATCAGGATTAGGAGTTCCCTGTGACGTCTACATGGACTCCATCTCTGCCTGACGAGAGGCATACGTCTCTCACTGACAGAGAGGTGTCCCTTCCAAAAAAGGGGTGGGGACGCAAGGAGGAAGAAAGCCAGCCCCAGACTGAGAGTCTGTGAAAAAAACAGACACTTTGTGTGCTGGCCGTGGCGCCTGAAGCGCCGGGTCCCCTGCAAGTCCCTGCAGAGGCACAGGGGACTTACAATTTAAATCAGACATGAAAGTGCTATGAACTGATTATTCTTCATTACACATACTTTAGAGTTCTCACACTGAACCTAGTATGTTCATCATATATGTTGCATGTGATTATGAAATTTTTTGAGACAAAATATTTTTAAAAATTTCATAACATCATTAATCATTGGTAAATATTTTTATACAGTCTGTGCAGAATATTATTTAACCACCTGAGCGTTACACTGATTTCTAGATTTCTGTTCCAAAAGCGTCACAGGTTTTCATGAAATTTTTTTTTTTAAATTGTAGACCTGTAACTTACAGAAATATGTCCGAATAGGGTTCTAGTAGATATCATGAATATATATATATATATATATATATATATATATTTTTTTTTATTTAAGTTGTGTGAGTGTGCAGCTTTTTTATAGATCCATATAGGAAAAAGTTTGAAAGGTCAAAGGGGACAAAGAGGGTTTTGTTTAGTACTATGAGTTAGTTGATCAAGTTGATAATTAATTAAAGAAAAGATTTATAGCTGACAAAGTCATTAAGGCCTGGTTTGGTGGTGGCTTGGAGGTTGATTATCCATTTAGTTTCTCTTTGGAGAAGTATTTTATCAGGATCACCTCCTGATAAAATACTTCTCCAAAGAGATATGGTCCAGACCGAAGAAGGATAAAGCTTTACAGTCATATTGGTGTTGGGTGCCCACATGGTGGCATACTGGGGTGGTGATTTTTCCCATCGAGATAGAGTGGATGTGCTCATATATGCGTTTTTTGAAAGCGCAAGTGGTTTTGCCGACATAAAATGCCCTGCATTTACATGTAATCATATATATTACTCCCAGTGTGTTACAGTTGATGTGTTGGTATGGTCTATGAATGGTACCGTTTGGTAGTGTTATTGTTGAACCTTCTTTGATCCACTGACATTGTGTACACTGTCCACATTTAAATGTGCCCGATTTTTGTTTTACAGTGGAACCATCTGTACTTTCAGATTTAAAATGGCGCGATACAAGGTGGTCCTTTAAGGATCGGCCTTTTCTGTAAATTACCTGGGGTTTTTCTCCTATGTATTTTTTGATTTGAGGATCAGATGTTAGTATATGCCAGTTCTTAGTTGGTATTCTGTGCATGTGGTTATAGCTTTCATTGTATGTTGGGATTAATCGGGTTGTGGATGCGGTTGCTGTTGGATGCTTTGATTCGTTACCCAATAAATCCTTCAGTTGTAGTTTTAAAGCTGTTTGGTAAGATTTCTTTAAGAGGGTTTTAGAGTAGCCTCTTGAGATTAGTCTATCTTGGAGTAGTTTGGATTCCTTTTTAAAATCCATATCCATTGTGCAGTTTCTTCTAAGCCTCATGTATTGGCCTGGAGGTATGCTTTTAATCAGGGCCTTAGGATGGACACTGTTGGCTTTTAAAATAGTGTTCCCTGCTGTTTTTTTTACGAAAGAGGGATGTAGTTATTTTTGAGTCTGCGTCAATTCTGATAAACAGATCAACGAATGCAATTTGTGTTTTGTTAGATTCCATAGTGAATTTTATATTAATTTGTTTGGATATAATTGAAAATTTCTAGTAGCAGGGATGAGGATCCTGACCACAATATCAGGACATCATCAATGTACCTTTTCCACATAATGATGTGATTGAGGTACGGTTTCATAGGTGGGTCCAAAGACAATGTTTTTTCCCATTGTCCTAAATATAAGTTTGTGTACGAAGGCGCACACTTTGTCCCCATCGCAACTCCTTGCGACTGGAGGTATATTTTGTCATCAAAGATGAAGGTATGAGAATGAAAGTGAGTGGTTTGATAATGAAAAGGTTCTGTTCGTGTGCTTCTGGGTAGGCTTCTTCTAGGCAATTAAGTATGGTATGTATACCAAGAGTATGTGGGATACAGTTATACAGCGATTCCACGTCAGTTGTAACCAACGTGGTATCTGGAGGGACCCTCATATTTTGGGTTAGATTTAGGACATCTATTGTGTCTTGTAGGTAAGATGGTAGTTTCATAACTAGTGGTCTTAGGTACATGTCCACTATTTGACTGGCATTTGCTGCCAATGAGCCAATGCCAGAAACAATAGGTCTCCCTGTTGGGCATAGAAGATTTTTATGAATCTTTGGTAGGATATAAAAGGTAGGAGTAATGGGGTATTTATTGGTCAAAAAGTCCTTAGTCTTGTCGTTGATGATGTTATTTGTGTATGCTTGCCAGCTCATTGTATTCCACATTATGTTCTAACAGTTTGGTTTTTGGGATGATGCGATTCCATTCTTTATTATTAAGGAGGTTGTAGCTTATTTCTCTATAGTGTTCTCTATTATTATTATTATTATTATTTATTATTATTAAACAGGATTTATATAGCGCCAACATACTACGCAGCGCTGTACAATAAATAGGGATTGCAAATGACAGACTTATACAGACAGTGATACAGGAGGAGAGGACCCTGCCCCGAAGAGCTTACAATCTAGTAGGTGAGGGAATTTCACACACAATAGGATGGGAAATAAGATCAGAGGGGATTGGGTCAAGTGGACATGTAGTAGACGGAGATGATGAGAGAAGAGTTAAGACTTCGTCCACAGTAACAGGGCTGAGGGAGGCCAGTGGTTATTTACAGGTGGGAGGGGTGGGTATGGTTGGAGTGACTTGGTGAGCAGAGACATCATGTCTGATTTTGTCTATTTTATCTCTAAAGTAGGTGGCAATGTCTTGGGCAGAGAAGGATGTTGTGGGGGGAGCAGGTGTGGAGTTTAGGAGGGAGTCAATTGTAGAGAAGAGGTTGCGTGGGTTGGAGGCTTGAGAGGAGGTGACAGCGGAGAAATAATTTTGTTTGGTGACAGTGAGCTCTGTGTTAAAGCTTTGAAGCTTGGCTTTGTAGTCCATGAAGTCAGTGCTGAGGCCAGATTTCCTCCACTTGCGCTCAGCTGCACGAACAGATTTTTGTAGCTGTTTGGTGTGGTTGTTGAGCCAGGGTCGGGGATTTGCAGGGCGGGGGTAGCGGAAGGTGGCAGGAGCAACACTATCAAAAGCCAGGGAAAAAGAGTGGTTTAACATGGTGGCAGCTAGTCTGGGGAGGTGATTTTGGATCACTATATTTCCTCCTGTGTCAGAAGGTTTAGTTATTATATTTTTTTGTTTTTTTAAATTGGTGAGTGCGTGTTGGTGTTCTTTGGTAAAATTCATATTGCAGGATTCAAGCCCCAAATTGTTTTTTTATAATTTGTTCAGTAATCACATCAACGAAAGTTTGAATATAAGGGTTCAGGAATATCGAGGGGAAATAGCTTGATTTGGGTTTTTTTTGATAAAAGTTGTGAAGGATCAGATTCCAGAAGGGGTGTTCTGGATTCTGAAGTTATGTTAGGTGTAGGGTCATTCTCCATTAATAATTGGTGAAGGTCTTTGAGGACTCTAAAGTCTTGTGTATTCTTATATAGTTCTTATATAGTTCCGGTTTATAAGGTAAGACCTCAGGGTGATTTATCAAACATCAACTTCAATGTAAGGTTTCTTGCAAAACGTTTAAGATCAAAATTCAGATTTATCCATCTTTTGAAAAGGACAGAATGACAAGGCCATTTTTAAAACTTGTTTTTCTAGATAGATAGATTTACTATTTCTAGATCATTTATTTCTTGTTTGTTTTGGTGAGAAATGAATCTAGTGTGTTCTTGCGTATTGTAGGTGAGGGTATCTGTTGCCGAAGTGGCTCTAAAAAGACTTTTGTGTTTTATGAATAGCTCCTGTAAGGTTAAATGATGGTGATGGTTGTTCCCAAACCTGTAGTTTGTAATGTGGTGTCTGTTAGGGTACTGTTGCCTAAAGGTGGTGACGTTGTTGATGGAGGCGATATCTGAAAGGTGATGTGTGAGGTTTTAATTGGTTGTCCGATAGTTTGATTATTTTTGTATTGGGTTCTTGCTCCCCCTTGGGGCTAGAGGTGTTTTTATTAGGGGATGTAGTGTTATCTAGTAGACTCACTAGATTGGGTGGTGTGGATGAACAATAACTGTTCAAGTTAATCGGGGTTGTTGATATTGGGATGGGTGCTCCTTTTGTGTCTTGAGTATTTTCAGATAGATCACTCAGGTTTCTCTTTTTTGCTTTTGTGAGTAATATTTAGATCAGCAATTTGATGTTCGATGGGGATAGGTTGAATAGGGGTGGCTGGAGGTTGTTTATCCAGGGTAGTAGATTTTGGTATTGGATAAATATTTCATAATCACATGCAACATATATGATGAATATACTAAGTTCAGTGTCATAACTCTAAAGTATGTGTAATGAAGAATCATCAGTTCATAGCACTTTCATGTCTGATTTAAATTGTAAGTCCCTTGTGACTTGCGGGGGACCCTGCACCTCAGGCGCCACGGCCAGCACATGAAGTGTCTGATTTTTTCACAGACTCTCAGTGCTTGGCCAGCTTTCTTCCTCCTTGCGCCCCCCCCCCCCCCTTTTTGGGAGGAAGAGTTCTAGGTTAATTATGGTGGGGGGGGACTCTCACTGTCCCCCCCCCCCCCTTTTTGCAAGGGATGCCTCCCAACAGGCGGAGATGGAGTCCATGTAGACGTCACAGGGAACTCCTAATCCTGACTGGTTGGGCGGGATACACGCCCCCCCCCCCTTGCAGGACATGTGCACACCGTCCCAGCTGCAGCCTCACCTGATTAATTTATAACTATAAAAAACAGATCTCAAACTTAACCAGCCCTCTGGCTGCATGAATTACTACTAGTGTTGGTCGAATAGCTCACTATTCGATTCGACAGCTATTCGGCCGAATATAGCAAAAAAATTCGGGTGGTCGAATTCGAATCCCATTAAAGTCAATGGGAGAAAAATTCGGGTTTGTTTCAGCACTGTGTAGAGCTTCTACAGCCTCCAAACAAAAATTCGGTATACCCGAATTCGAACAGCCATATTCGGGTCGAATATAGGGACAACCCGAATTCGAACATCAACACTAATTACTACATACCCTCCCCTGGTCGTATGGACTAACTACAAGTCTTAGCACAATAGCAGCCCTCTTGGCTGTATAAGATAGGATAACTTTATTCCTCTCCTCCCTCCCCATTTTCTTTAGGATAAATAGATCTGTACCTACTTGGTAATTAGAGAGCTAACTACTTTGATTTGAATCTAAAATCTCCTCTTTAACACTGATTACTATTTTTTGAAACCTCTAACTAGTTTTTATTTATATTCAGACTAGGTTCTCACTAAACCCCTATTTAGGGTATGTGAAACAAAAACCATATATATGAATAATAAAACTGGACCTAATCTTTTAGGACAACATTCAAACAATCTTTTTGCTTTGGACTTGGACATATCAAACTGGTAGGTAGCCTAAATAGTATTTGTAACATCCATACTTTTATCTATATTTTTATTTTAGTTTCATGGTTTCTATATTTCATTACTTACCCTACATTATATACCTAAAAAAAAATTAAAAAATAAAAACAAAAAAATATATATTTTTTTTTTTTCACTAGCATGCAGCTTGAATACTGCTTCTTTTACCCCCCTACCTAGACTGCATTCCAACCAAACATGAGTAAACTATTGCCCTTGTTGTTAATTTGATTAAAATCACATCAATATGTTGTTTTTCAAACATCAGATATGAAAGTTTAAAATGAGATGTTGATTGTTCAATTCAAGGTTTACCGTAGCTAACTGTGGAATTATTAGGTTCTAGACATCCATATAAAAGAAGGATTATTATGTTTTATTAAAAACTAGATCTCTAACAAAACTATATTATTTAATAATCTTTGACAATATATATGCTATATATTTATATCTTGTATTTGTACAATTTAGAAATCAAACAACCAAATTTATATACCTTAAGAAGCCTATAACAGGCGAACGCGTTGGGAATCATGCGACCATACAGGTCCCCTTCTTACCTTGTTATCAATCTTTATATGTACTTTGTATGACATTGGAAGGAGTCTTATGTCTAGATTAAAGTATCCAAACCCCCTGACAATAACAGGCATTTGGATATTGAGCTTAAAATAAATAATATGTACCTTTGATGTATGTACTAATTGTAACTTGAAAAATACACACTTGATTTATTTTTGCACAAAAACCTCCTGAGCCTGAAACCTCTTTCTTTCCCCTTCTTCCCCTTATACCTATACTATGAGCTCTACTTCAGTGGTCCCCAACCCCCGGGCTGCGGACGGTTGCCAGTCCTTGGCTGGTGAGTTGGGGGCCGCAAATGACAGGCGACAGAAGTATAATGCCAGGAGGCGAAAGCTACCGCTGCGGGTGGCCCGCCTTACATTGCTCTAAAGCCGACAGACAGTGTGACAGCAGGAGCGCCGGCAGCTCTCCTCACACAGCTAACACAGGAGCTGCTGAGAATGACACCAATTAGGTAGTGCCCCGGGCAGAAATTATAGTCACATGTGTAGTCCCACATTACCCACAAGAATAGCGTCTATTGTCCTCCAGTGAACTACTGGTAAACAAACATCTTTTCAATATTCATGATAAATAAAATGAGATCAGTAAATATAAAAATGACTCTTGAAGGTATTAAGGAAATTTTGTTGACCTTTTCTAGGAATTGTATGGAACACTGACCTGGTAGAAGCGCTCGAGTTACAAAATCTAATGTTGTGTGCTCTCCAGACTATTTATGCTGCCGAGGCTCGTAAAGAAAGTCGAGGTGCTCATGCCCGGGAGGACTATAAGGTGAATTTATTTTGAGGCTGTAATTTACATATCAGAGCTGTGCAAAATATTTATTATGGGTTGTTTTTTACTCAAGGTAAATTAACTAACTGTTGCTTTGTGCAATGAACTGAACAAAAATGCAGTTAAAAAAAAACTGCATGCAGAAGGTATTAAATTGTAAATAAATTATGTTTGTTTGGCATTTTTTAATGTTAAATAGGGTTTTTGTAAATAAATTTTAATCCAAACCTTTTTTTAACATTTATTTTTTTTATTTATTTTTATTTCCTTTTTTTTTTCCTTTCTTATAGACACAACAGGAAATAAGCAAATCTTTCCAAAGTAACTGCACATTCCCTCCTAGACAGTTGTCTCTTTGCCCTTTTTTCATATCTGGTGACAACAGTATTGTGTTTTAAAGACTATATATAAAACACTTTATTACAACAGCTACTGGATTTATATAAACTCTCTCTCTCTCTCTCTCTCTTCCACCCCATCTCTCTCTCTCTCTCTTCCCCCCCCATCTCTCTCTGTCGCTCTTCCCCTCCCCATCTCTCTCGCTCCCCCCCCCCTCTCTCACACTCTTCACGTTTTGAGATTGTTCATATTTTACATTTCCGAAAGGTAACTTAGACATTTCATATTTTTTAGGTAAGAGTTGATGAATATGATTACTCTAAGCCACTACAAGGACAGCTGAAGGAACCATTTGAAAATCACTGGAGAAAACACACTTTGTCATTTGTTGATAGAAATGGAAAGGTATGGCACATTGATTTGATAAATATTCCAAAAAACAATCCAAACTAGTCTCTTTTATTTAAATAATATAGATATCTAATGTATACAGTTTCATTAGTATTTGCATTTTCATTTCAGGTAACATTGGAATACAGACCTGTTATTGATTCAACTCTAAATGAAGAGGATTGTGCCTCTGTCCCACCTGCAATCCGTTCCTATTAATTGTAATAAAGTTATGCTTAGAATATTCTGCTACTGAATGGCATGTGTTTCCTTTCACTTCTTTACAAATATTAACCGTGATGTCAATTTTAGGTATTTGACTTCCTAACTTCAGTTCTTTTTATGGTTTTGTAACCCACTTTAATAATGAAATTAAAAATATATATTGTAACATTCTTAACACTAAAATATTAGACTAATAAATAATTTTGTTAACTAATCTGATATTACATTCAATTTTCACATTAGAATATAAATGTTGATGTCAAAAATAATACAAAACATGTAATGTTTTTATTAATATTATCAAAAAACTGCTACCATAGATTAATAGGGGTAGTTATAGGTTATAGTACAAAATGTTTGTGTGTTTTACCGGAGGCTTCTTTACTCTTTTTGTGAAAGATGGGGGTCAGGAGTCGAAAGTATCATACATTCTTTTAAAAAAAAATGCCAAAAAAAAGCCCCATATTCTACAGTGCTACTCAGTCTGCTTATCCTCAGCATTGAGTGGGGGTGGGGTGCGAGAGAAATTGAAGGAAAGAAAGAATTGGGGGGGGAGGGACGGTGAGGGAGAGGGGAGAGATTGGTAAGTTTTGAGGTAGGGCGAAGGGTGACGCATAAGAGAACAGAGGGGAGAGAAAGAACTAGGGTACAAGTGCGGAAAGAGACATGAGAGTTGAGAAATAGGGTTCCTTGCTCTTGTCTGCTTCTATGTAGCGAGGAGTAACAAAAAAAAAATCACAAATTGTAAAATATTCTTGTGTAACAAAGTGATTATTGTAAGTAACCAGTTATTTTACCAGTATGCCTACTTTCTAAAGAAACATTTATCACACAGAAACCAGCATCCAGCACAAGTTGTAGTCCTATTTTGCTCTATAGTCAGGATCTCAAAAGTATTAGCTCCTAGGATGCAGCCTACAACAATTGATTCACTTGAAAAAGGCTGACTTTAATTCCGTACACATCAGCTCTAGCTGTGATCTCATATCTAGTTGAGGATTTTGTTTATGTTGGTGGATTAAGTTTCGATACTCCTTTCATCTTTGATTAAGTATTTCTTTGCGCTGATTTTTTTAACCCTAACCCATATTTTTATCAAAATCTCTTATGTGTACTTGCCAGTAGGGGAATTAGATTCTGGATTGTTATATTTAAAGTACTCTTCAATAGTTTGAGCTATATCACTGCAAATATATTCATTGGCAAGTAAACACACATTCACTCTTAACTCTGTATTAAATAGTCGTTTATTCCAAGTTTTTTAAGACAGTTTGTAAGTCTTGAAAGGACTGAAAAAAAACTGGTATTAGTCTGTTACTCTCACTGTAATCACAATACTGTCCTTGCGTAAGCTTACCATTAGGTTAAATTCTCACTGAAGTGCAAAGAGTGTTTACCTCAGTATGCTGAGAGTTCATTAAATAAGACAATATTCTGTGCTGCAGGTGCCACTAGCTGCTATGTGCTATTTACTGAGGGTCCTCTATGTCTTTTGAAGTCATTAAAATGTGAAGAGATTATGGCCTTGTCCCTTTACAACTCTTTAAAATGGGGCTGGTATAGCAGTAGATTGTTTAACCAACATCCTGTAAGGCAGTAGCATTGGTTTTTCCTTTTGCTCTAATCAAAGACCCTTGACTCAAGATGCACACAGCACTCCAGTGCCAACTCCCAACTCCATGACAGTTGGGGGGCTGGGAAAGCAGAAAAAAATGTAGGTTTCTCTAAATGGAAGGTGCTGGTAGTCGAATGTACCTGCAAAAGTTTAAAGGTTAATAGTGTTGGTTTAATTTGTATGTAATATGTGTAACTGCAAGAGTACAGCCATTTCAGTGTTCAAGGTGTGTGCCTATAATAGTGAAATAGATAACAGTCCTTAAAGTGATCATGCACAATTTGTGAATGTGTACTGCATAAAATAAGTGGCTGGTTAAAACATATTACATAGGGCATGTATACATGGTGACAAAATGGGCAGCATGGAGCCATTCTGTAACAAAGACCAGCATAGTCAGAAAAGGTAGATGGCTCACTGTACCTGCCTTTTTGGTTATGAATATTCCCCCCCCCCCAAAGTTTTTATATTGATTTTTTTCGTAGCTCACCAAGCTAACATGTTTCTGACCACATCAGACCAGAATGGATTTGGTCTGTCTCTGCCAGCCATGTACTCCCTTCACCATGTCTTTTTTTTTATTTTTGGGTTTAATCATTCAATAAAAAAAAAACTGTCTAGAGGTCATTCAGAAATTGGCAACATGTTAACACATTGAAGAAATCCAAAGCTGGTCTCCTATCTCAGGCTGTCATCATGTGGTACCTTGCTGCTGCTGGATAAGTCTGCGTCAACCTTAGATGTGCAGCCTTTGGCTTTGGATCCTCCTGTGTCTGATTTTCATGTCTAGCATCATCTACAGGCCTTTTCCTTGTCCTGCAGTGGGCTCATTAGGAACTGTAAACACCATGCCTTCAGATTTTATCCTGTCATTTTTTTTAGTCACTGCACAGTAGCTTATTCAATCTTATTTCTGTCTTTTGGATGCCACCGTAGAGATTAGACCTGCCCTGGCCCACATCTACAACATGGGTGCAGGCTTTTTACTTCAGACTGGGATATCTTTCCAGATTTCTTTTAATACTGACTTAAAACCTATATTTAGGGAATTCTGCCTACTAAAGATCACATACCGACCATGAAAATGTGAAAGGTTTTCTCATAGCTATATTCAATCAGCTTTTGGGGACCCCACCACATAAACCTTTTAAAATTGGTAGAGGTCACTGGGCACTTGGTCTCACATCTTCTGCCCCCACTCACTGCAGATGTAGTTGTCAGACCCATGTCTTTAACGTGAATAAAAAATGAGAGCTAATTAGCAAAAGGATCCCATGGAATTTTCTGGTGCATAACTTACCCTTCTAGCTTTAAGTATGTCTAGAAAGGTCCTATAAAATCCAGTAGATTACTTACTAAGATTTACTCGATTAATAGAGCCAGACTTGTGGTAAGCTGCAGCTTTCTGGTGCAGGTTCAAGATCTCCCATTCAAGTTAATAAGAACGGGTGGGGATAATTTTTTTGTACATGACTATCAGAATCAAGCCACAATCAGCAACATGCAAATGACCTGTGTTGGGGTGTATAACAGAAGTTTTCCCTGTGTCTGGGTGCAAACCATGCAGTTTTCTGCCATAGGTATGAAAGGATCCTTAGTCTGATACTAAAAATAAATTTATATTTCCAGAGAAATGCAATTCATGTGACAGATTTTCAAGCGGTACATCTTCAGGGCCCTACATCTCCCCGTTCCTGAGAAATTAGGGTTCGCAGAAGGTAAGTGGCCAGCTATGTGTGACAGGATGGCTTTGTATGATAGGTAAAGTTTTTTGATATCTTGTGATGGCACTGCAGCAGTAACATTTTGGGGGCAGTTTGCCACTTACCCTACATTTTAATATACAGTTCCCCGGGCATTTAGGTGTCACATGGCACCATGGTATGGTAGGAGTGATAACATTGGGGGGGGGGGTCACAAGAGTCCCCTACTTATTCTACATCTCTATCCTCTACTGTTAAAGAGAAAATTGGGGTTCACAGAAGGTAAGTGGCCAGCTATGTGTGACAGGGTAGCATGGTATGGCAGGTATAGTTTTTCTAAATTTAGTGGTGGTGCCATAGTGATGAAATCCAGGTACATTTTTCTTCTCTTACAAAGAAATTGGGGTTCATAGAGAGTAAGGGAATAGCTATGTGACAGGGTAGGCATGATATCATGGGTGGGAAGGATCAAAAGGGGTTTCCTACTTGCTTCTACATTTCCAGTTGTCAACATCCTCTGTTCCAGAGAAATTGGGGTTCACAGAATGTAAGTGGCCAGCTATGTGAAACAAGCAGCTGGTCAGCCGCTCAGTCCCTTGCACTGCAGTGTCTGCAGATTTAACTGCAGGCGGCAGTGATCAGTACTGTGTGTATCAGCCAAACTAGGCTTCCATGGTACAAGGAAGGGGTAACCGCAACGCAACCTAACCACCAACCTTAACGCAGTCTTGAAGTTTTGTTAACTTTAAGGGGCACCTTAGCACGCAGACAATGTTCAATGCCATGAGAGTGGCCCCCAGGGGTGTCTCCAACATGCAAACTCAATTTGGGGACCCTGGTCTTGAAATAGCTCTCCTTAATGTGTAAAGGGCTTAAATTTGGTTTACTAGCAGCTCTTAGGGTCCTCTGTGTACCCTGAAAATTTCACACTATGACAATCAGTGAAGGAGATTAGATTAGTGAAGGAGAGTTTGGCTTAAGTGTATTATACATATACATTTTTACCTTGTTTAGGTTTTTCCAGCATGTACTAGTTTCCAGGCCTATCTATGTGGGAACAAAAACCATGCCGCCTAATGGTAGTTATGAGGTAAAGAATTAGAACAGATGTTGAGAGTATAAAGGATAGGGAAGGGGGTTTGAGGTATAGGGGAAATACCACCAGGAGAGCTGACTTTTAGGGGAAAAGAGATTTCAACCCAGGGGAGTCTTTGAATAAAAAAAAAATGCTCATGCAGCTTAGCACAAGTTTAGGAAACCTGGTTTCAGCTCTGACTTCATAGACTACAAAGCCGGACTACAACACCTTAACACTGCATTCATTGTAACCAAAATTATTTCTCGGCTGGCATATTCGTTCCTAACCCATGCAGCCTTTTCTCAACAATTGATTCCCTCCTAAACTCCACACCTGCCCAACTACAACTACCTTCTCTGCCACCTACTTTAAAGATAAAATTGTCAAAATCAGACATGATACTCACTGTGCCACTCCAATCATATCCACACCTGTATATCATTACTAACCTGACTGAGTTAAGGGCTGACTTTGTAACTTTGGATGAAGTTGCCTTTCTTCTCTCTCTCCCCTTATTCCTCCAATCATCTCCATCTACTACTGGCCTGCTTGACCCATTTCCCACTGATTTACTCTACATGCTCCCACACTAACCTAACCATTAGCCACCTGCTAATTTTGTATTTCAATATTTTTTATTGTTCTCAATAAACAGGGTGACAACATTTTTTTAACATATATAAATATACAATGATATAGTCTGGCCTAAACAGACCCAAAATAACTGAGTGTAATAAACACACCAAGGAAATTTCCCATAATAATGCTTATTCCAACACAATCTAAGAATACCAAATGATTACAAATGTCTTTCCTTTCCAACACTTAGTGTCCATTGTAAAGATTATTCATATGCGCAATTCTAAGGTGATAAACTTTATTATCTTTGTGACAGGTGATTTCCATAATACATTTTAACATAGTGCTTAAAAATTCTTCTATTACCAAGTATCCATTTTAAGAAACTAACTTTCTTTGAGCTTTTTCCAAGTTCTAAAATTGTGGTATTATATTAATTGACAAAAATACTATAATACAGTGTCATTAACCTCCCTAAAAGCGGTACATTTATTTTACAGTATATTATAATAGTATTAGTATAATAAAGTTTGAAACACAAAATCATTTAAAAACAATAAATTGAATAAATTAAAAAATCTATATGTTAAAAAAAAATTAAAAAAAAAATTTAATTAAAAAAAATATATACATATTATACTCATACTATTATAGATACTGTAAAATAAATGTTCTTGAAAACAATGTACTGCTTTTAAACATAAAAATCCAATGTATTGCATTCAGTACAGTTATTTTGTAATGAATGCAATACAAATAGATTTTGAATATCCCGCCCACCCGGCCGGGACGTACACACGCACCGACGTCACCAGGTCGATCAGGTAAGCGTTCTATTTACTAACCTTCCCTAGGTGTTCCAACCCCGAGTTTTTTCTACCCCGAACCACACTTGGGGTTACCGCTAGGGAGGTTAATTAATATAAATTATTAATCTAAGGGCCAGACCACCAAGACAACCACATACAAGACACAAGAGGGTTGCTAAAAGGAGAGATAAATAATAATAAAAAAAAAAACTGTTGTACCAATTGATTACTATTTCAGATTTTTATGTTAGAAGAAGAAAATTTCCTCTATGGTTCCCAAATCTGTTCGAATTTGATGAATGTATTTTCAAGAATATGAGTAATTTTGTCATTGACCATAATCTACTTTATTTTGGTTTTAAATAACTCTATCTGTATGATATGAGATTTCCAAGATTTAGCCAAGGAAATTCGGGTAGCCAATAACATTAACTTCAAGAGTTTCTTGAGTTTCTTAAAAGGCTTAGGGATTAACAAACCACATCTACTAAACAAAGCCATCTTTACATTTCCAGTTATCTTTTGTTCTAAGATCTCTGAGATTAATCCAAAAATCTTATTCCAGTAGTCTTGAGCAACTGGACAGGACCACCACATATGTTCCATTGTACCGCTAATATTACACCCCCGAAAACATAGGGGTGATGATGCAGGGTGAAATTTAGAGATTCTATCAGGAAGCAAATACCATCTAGGAAAAACTTTGTAATTTGCTTCCACTAAGGCTGTATTTAAGGATACTTTAGACAAAGAATAGGCAATATCATTCCACTCTGTTTTAGAGAGAGATATATTTAGCTCCCTATTTCAGGATCGCATATACTTTAACTTATTAGAAGTCGACATCAGAGCAGAGTATATTATTGATATTTGTCTCTTCATATCTTTTAATGAACTACATGATTTTTCAAAACTCATAGAAATCAAAGGATATGAAGCAGAATGAATTTTAGCACATATAAAAAGATCGAAGTTGCCTGTATCTAAAGTATTTCTCTTTGAGTTTTAAAGAATTCTAGGCCTAACATGCCCTCCATATCCAGAATGTCACCAATACATTCAAAACTTTTATTTATCCACCAACCAAAATTTTTTGAATTTTCTCAAGGTGAGAAATTTTGATTATTCCATAATGGGGCAATGGGAGTATGCTTTGAGATCAGTTTAGAATTTTTTTTTTTATATCAAATAATGACAGGGAATGATTTAAAGCAAAGCAAGCTCTCTAATGTCTATATTTTTTGGAGTCCAGATTAATGAGGCTAAACTTCCTCTCTTAACAGCTGTTTCTTCTATTTCTACCCATGTGGTCTCGGCCCTTTCATCATTATACAAGAAATTTGTGATAACTGAACTGCCAAATAATAATTGTTTAAGGAAGGGCACCCCTAACCCTCCTTGGGACTTGGGGGCCCACATAGTCTGTTTTTGAATCGTATCTCATTTACCATCCCATAAAAATTCATAACCTTATTCTAAAGGTTAGATAAAGTTAAGGGGGGGACAAGAATAGGTAATGTACAGAATAAATACAAAATGCAAGGAAGAATATTCATCCTAACTGCTGCTATGCGTCCCAACCAAGGGGGGGGGGACTGGACATCTAGTCCTCAACAATTTTTCTGCAGAGGGGAATATAGTTAGCTTGGTACAGTGAGTCATATGTGGCGGTCAGTTGAATCCCCAGATAATGCAATGTTTGGGTTTCCCAACAAAATGTAAAATTGTCTTAAACCAATGAAATTTTATGTTCTGGAACATTTATATTGAGAGCTTGAGATTTAGAACAGTTGACATAAAGACCCCAAATTACCACAAACTTATCTAACAGTTTGAACGGGTTAGGTATGGTAACATGCGGGGATGAAATATACATCAAAATATCGTCAGCAAACAAAGCACATTTAGGTTACCTTTTGCCACACCAAATGCCTTTAATATCCGGATGTTCCCTAATGGCTATCGCTAAAGGCTATATCGCTAGTGCAAATAAAAGTGAAAGTGGGCATCCTTGACGTGTACCCCTTTTAATAGTGATGTTATCAGAAAGAAGGCCACCCAAAGATATATTTGCCAATGTTTTGTCATATAATGTCTTTAAAACATTATTAAAATGATTACCAAAACCCATTACTGATAAGCTCTTAAACATATATTGCCATGACACACTATCAAAAGCTTTCTGTAGATCTATAGCTAGTAACATAGCTTCGTTCTTTTTGCCATCATCCCAATTAGTGTGCAGTAGGGATATTAAATCTATAGTGTGTCTAGTTTGATCTGACGCTTGTCTAAGGGGTCTAAGGATGGATGTATTCACCTATGAAAGCGTTTATTCGAACTGATAGAATCTTTGTCAATAACTTTGTCACAGTTAATCAGAGATAAAAGTCTAAAGTTACTTATATCTGAAGTATCCTTACCTGGCTTTGGGATTACACTTTTAAAGCCTTGATTGGCTTCAGGCGGGAGAGAATTACCCTCTCGCAAATATTTGAAATATTCTGCCAGATGTGGGGTTAACTGTGTCTTGAAGGCCTTATAGTAAACATGTTAATCCATCTGGGCCAGGTGCACTACTTGATTTCATTGATTTTAAGGCTTTACTCATTTCCTCTATTGTTATAGCTTGATCCAGTAATTCCACATGTTTAGATTGAAGTTTTGGTTTAATTTCGGTTTAATTTCGTCAAAAAACGCATCCAATGAGGCTTGTGTTGGTCGTGTCTGTTTACCATAAAGGGTACAATAGGATTCTTTAAAAGCCAAGAGAATTCTCTCTGGGTTTTGAGGTATTCTACCATCCTTTGTTTTAATTTTAGGAAGAACATTGTTTCTGAGTTTAGGGTTAACTTTATTTACTAATAACTTTCCAGGCTTATCCCCCCATGTATAAACCATTTCAGTGATTTCTCAGCCTTTGTGGTCAACAACAGGTTCAAATCAGTTCGCAATATTTCTATTTGTGATCTATATTCAGGCTTTGGGTTACTTTTATGTTGTCATTGTAATAGGTGATATTCCCTCATTTTAGTTTCTAGCACTTTATCTTGGGTTCTCTTATACTGGGTTCCCAGCTTAATAACTTCCCCTCTAACGAAGGCCTCCTAATTATTGACTGGGGAGGTGTCTCCTGACTCATTGAAGAAGAAATATTCTGCAATTGAATGCTCTATTTCATCTTTTATTGCTGGGTTCAAAGGCAAACTCTCATCTAATCTCCATCAACCTCGGTTTTGTATAATTCTGAGACCACTCCGTTTCAACAAAACAGGGTCATGATCCAACCAAGGGACTGGGAAGATTTTAGCTTTACGGGCCATAGGTATTCATTTAGATTAGAGAAAAATATGATAAATTATGAAATATTGGCCACTGATAAGTATGTATAGTCTCTTGCAGTCGGGTTCAATTCTCGCCAAATATCTATGAGATCATATTTATGTAATATATTTAAGAATTTATAGCTCTTTTTAGGTGGGTTTCCGTATTTAGGGATACTGGTTTTGTCCAAAAGCTGATCCAGTGCTATATTGCAGTCACCCAATATTATCAGAGAGCCTTGCACAAAAGATTCTAATGTACAAAAGATTATATATGTAATAACCGGATAAAGTCTGATTTTCATTGGGGGCATAGTATGTTACCATCATTATTTTTTGTCCTGCTACATCACCTCTTACCATAAGGTATCTTCCTCCATGGTCCCAAATTATTTCCTGTGTTGAAAAGATAAGATGCCCAGCAAAGCACAACATTACTGCACCCTTTTTCCTGTCAGAATTTGCACGTTAATTTATAGGGAACCTTTTTTGGAAAAAGTGATATAAAATTCACAGAGAAATGTGTTTCCTGTAATGCTAGTATATCTATCTTAAATGAGCTATAGTACTGAAAAGCTTTTGACCTTTTAATGGGGGTATTAAATCCTTGAACATTATAAATCATGAACGAAACCAAGGTGGATTGTTGTAATTTTTGTGACATCTATAGAAAAAATTTTGATAGAACAATTGAGAGCCTCTATTTAGCTAAACACTTATTTGGGGGTAGTAGATACACTAGGACAGTGATGGCTAACCTTTTTGAGTGCCCAAACTGCCGCACAAAACCAAAGAATTTCCTCAAAGTGCCAGCACGTCAATTAAACCTTAATAACAAGATTTTAGTATCTAAAAACTCTTTATAAAGTTGCCTGAACTATGTAACATCATTTTTAAAGGTTGGAATCTT
>NC_092862.1:86177193-86277339 GCF_032062135.1 Pyxicephalus adspersus | reverse complement strand
GTCCCCATAAAAAAATATGTGATTGGGGAATTTTACTAATTGTAGACATCCGTTTTGGTCAAAAAATATACTGTCCGGGTGAAAACCAGACTTGTGCAACCCTAACCTGGACACCTTGACAAATAGCCAGATAATTTAATAGGTTTTTAAAAAGGAGCCCAGGTAAGTTTATAATTAACATTAGTATTATTGGTCCAATTAAACTTAGGCAGCACAGGTAGGGCAAAGTAGAAGTTTACCTAATAATAAATGATGTAGAATGCAGATTGCGTCTCCTGTTCTCCTCAAGTCTCCCGCCAGAGTGGGAGGGCGTGACAGAAGAACGCTCGGTGCTGTAGGCGAGTACCTGGGCGGGTTCAGAGGCGGAGGCGGGGAGTGAGACTTGGCTTCTCAGACTACGACTAAAACATCTCTTCTTAATCCTCTGCTGTCACACAAAACTCCCAAAGGAATGCTGAACACCCAAAGATCCTCCAGAAAACAATGTATTTAAAGGAAGATGCACAGGAAAGATAATCGTGCGATATGTTTAAACGTTAATGTTCTATAAAAGCAATGACAGACTCTCACCTTTGAAACAAGGCAGCTCAGCAATGCCAGCTGCAAGGCCTTCGCGTGTCACAGCTGGCACGCGTGCCATAGGTTCGCCATCGCTGCACTAGGATAACGACAAGACTGAAGACAAAGACAAATAACCAAGCGACAAAACATTTTTCCTTTTTCAAAGTTTTCAGGGATCCTGAGCCACATGTGACACTCAGCTCCCACATTGTAACTGAGTGCATATAGACTGCCCCAAGAAAACCCCTGCTTTTAGAACATACCTTTGTTCCAAAATCCTATGGGGGACTTAGTAGGAGTTGCACTATGAGCCCCACCCCACTAAATTGTCTTTTCAAAGAAAAAGGGGTCACATATTACTCCCTTAACTCTTCCCACCAACTTTGAATAGCGATATGCTACCGAGTTAATAAGACATTTTATTCATGGTAAGAACTACCACTGCATCATGACCAATATGCTTAATATGCTTAATATGCCTCTCCAGTTAAGTAACATAATTCTTTCAAAATAATAAAGTACCTAGTGGGGGGCGTGGCTTGCACATAACTGGGTAGAGACGCGAGACTCGGAGCTCCAGAGTGCTTTTTCCTCGGGCTATTTCTCCTCATAATGCCACCGTAGACACTGAAGACTGGGCACAATAAGAAGGGGATTCCTCCTACTACACAACGCATGCAACGGTCACCGCCAGTCACTGAGGATCCAGGAGGGAAGAACAAGATGGTAGATGCACCATGCGGTTCTACTACCTCACAGCTATCTCATCACTCCATAGATGATTCAGAGCCTCCTTCCTCGCCCTTATCTACAGATGAGCAAAAACCCCCCTCAGCTTTAAAAGAAATAAGGGCTTCTTTTAAACAAGAGCTTTCTGAAATTAGGCAAAGCTTGGAATCTACATAATCACATGTATCATCCTTACAAGTGGAACAAACGTCCTTATCTCTCAGATTGTCTAAGATAGAGGACCAAGTGGCCATTCATACCGCCAACTTCACTCCACTGTTTATTCTTTGGATGATTTGGAAAATCGCAATAGGCGAAATAATGTCATAATCCGCGGTTTACCTGAGGCCACTACCACTCCAGATCTAATGACCACTGTACAAAGGATTTTTCTCTCTTATTGGACAGGCCTGTAACCACTGAAATTCTTGTTGATAGAGCCCATAGAGCGCTGGGTCCCAGGCCTTCTGATGTATCACATCCGAGGGACGTCATATGTAGAATACACTACTTTCATGTTCGAGAAGACATCATGGTGGCTGCAGGGAGGAAACAGGTTCTGGATTCTGATGGCGCACAGTTGTCATTTTTGCCAGACCTATCCAGGCGCACATTAGCAATCCGCAAAGCTCTTAAACCACTATTGGAGGAATTAATGTCAAGAGATATCCTCTATAAATTGGGTTTCCCCTTCCAGTTATATATCCGCTCCCAAAGGCAGATGTTGACCTTTAAGAATTTTGATTACCTCCCAAAAATCATTCCAGCACTTGACATACCACCTATTGAGCTCCCTCAATGACACCAGGCAATTGCTGGTTTCTGAACTGTTTTGGGAAAATTATGTTTTCAGTTCATATTTGCCTCTTTTGGAATATGATGGTTTGGATTCACATTGCCTTCTCCAAGTCTTTCTTCATCCTAAGAGGTATACTATCTACTATACCCACTGGCTTTGCAGGACTACTTCTAGGAGAGATTGGTCTAGGCTGTGGATCCTGGCTCATGACTACGATCTCAACATGTGACTGTAGGCATCAGGAAGCGGGCTATATTTACTGCTGATCCTACTGTATACCCGTTTACGCTTTTGCTGCAGTTGACCCAGATTGCCTTCTGCTGAGAATGTTCCCAGTATGTGTTCCAATGTTTATTTTATTTTTCACTCACTCTCTACAAATAGACCTTTTGGAATGACTATTTGATACGGGCTGCGACATCATTTGGACATTGGATTATATCCCAGGTTTCAATTTATGTCTATATGCAGGCCTATTTATGTTAGATGTTTTTCTTAGAACTTTCATACTGTGCTCTAAAGGGGTATCTATCGGCATTCATAAGTCTGTTCCATACACTGTACTAGATCAACAATCAGACCCAATGGGTAGATTTTTATTTTTAAAAATAGGGCTTCATGGAAAAACATACACCCTAGCAAATCTGTATCTTCCTAATCATGACCCGATCCAATATGACATTGATGTATTGCACAAATTTATGTATTTTAGAGAAGGTCAGGTCATTATTGGGGGAGACATCAACTTTGTACTAGAACCCTCCATGGACTCATCAGGAGGTGGCCCGTATTCAAGATCCAGGCTGACAAGATTAAAGCAAGCTCTCGCCTAGTTTTCCCTAATTGATGTGAGTAGAGTTACCCATTTAAATGATAAAGATTATTCTTTTTTCTCCCCGGCAGATAATACGTACCATCGTTTAGATATGTTTTTAGTATCCCAACATATCCTGGTTACCCCACATGAAGTTTCTATAGAGAACTTCATCTGGTCAGACCATGCACCGTGTTTTTTTTTATCTCTGGGGGTCACAGATGTACCAAAATTTTCCTTTACATGGAAGTTAAATGACGATCTGCTGTTTGACCCAGATTGTGCGCAGAAGCTCCCTAACATTATCAAACATTTTCTATCAGACCATGACACAGATGATACGCCCCTACCTATTCAATGGGAGGCACTTAAATGTGTACTGCGAGGCCATTTGATCAAACATGCAGCTAGGCTTAAAAAACACAAATCTGCAGCTATCAAAGGTCTGTTGGCAGATATTGGTTCTTTGGAAAACCCTATAAACAGAAACCTAACACAGGGCTCCTGCTATCTTTGTCCCAGAAAAAGCACAATTGAGATTGCTTCTGGGTGAAGCCGAGAGATAGAACCCGTAACTTATTTTATCACTAGGGTGACAAACCTGGGAGGTTGCTAGGTAAGGCATTACATCCTAGAATTAAAAGTATCACAGTGCCTTGTATACGACAGAGATCTGGACAGAAAACCTTCAACTCGCAGACAATTGTCTCTTCTTTTCAGGAATTTTACTCAGACTTATACAATCTGAAAGGGAAATTTGCTGATATGGACCTGGATCTTTTTCCGTCCAAGATACATGACTATATCTCTGACACGGCACTACCAACTAAACCTGCAGAAATTAAATCCCAATTAGACAGCCCTTTTACGGAAATGGAATTACAAACATGTATCTCGTCTTTAGTACCTGGTAAGAGCCCGGGCCCTGATGGGTTCACTCCTAGGTTTTACAAGATGTTCCAGAAACCTATTTCACCATTTTTACTTTCTGTATTTAACGCAGTGTCGGCCACCTCTGTGTTTCCCGTACAATCTTTGGAGGCTCTCATATCAGTGATACCCAAACCAGGTCGGGATCATACTATGTGTAGTACTTACTGACCAATCTCTCTAACTAACCTGGATATCCGGCTCTATTCCATGTTATTGGCCAATCGATTGAAAGCCTTGCTGCCTCACCTTATCCATCATGACCAGGCAGGTTTTGTGATGGGACAGGAAACATGAGACAATACCCTAAAAGCAGTCTCTCTGATAAATTGGGTTGGAAAATCCGCAGTCCCTACTTGTATTTTATCGGTTGATGCTGAAAAAGCTTTCGACCGGGTACACTGGGTCTTTCTTCAGGAAACCTTGAAACAGGACTAGGTCCGAATATACAAGGTCACATACAAGCTCTATACACTGGCCCAACTGCCACAAAGACAGAATTACCTGGTTGGTGTATTTCCAATTGTGAGATTTTCTCCAATCTCAGCACCCATTAACCAACATTTCTAGACCCCTTACGACTTTTGAATCTCTTAATTTGCAAAATGATAGAGTGACTCATGGCATAGCACCCATATAATGATATCCTCTTAACGGAACTCGGGACCACCACACCCCACTTTTTTAAATACTGGGAACATGAATTAGGATGTAGGTTAGACCCTGCTGAGATGGAAAAGTCTTGTACATATGCACATAAATTATCTAGATCAGCTAGTGACCAAGAAAGAAGCTATAAGCTCCTTGGCAGATGGTACAATTGTCCAATATCTATACATAGATTTAACCCCACATACTCCCCATTTTGTTGGAGATGTGGACATGACCCTGGCTCTATGTTGCATATATGAAGTTCTTGCCCGTCTATTGCTACATTGTGGAATAAGATATTTGCAGTCTACAACAAGATCATGAATGAGGATCTATCCCCAAATCCATACATTACTTTGCTCGGTATTCTTCCTGGCTCTAATGAAGCTATTAAAAGAGGTCTTTTGCTCCACTTTATAGTGGCGGGATAGAGGATTATTGCTCGACATTGGGGTTCCTCCGAAGGCCCTACTATGCTGGAATGGATTACAGAAATGGATAGTATAGCGAGCTTTGAATGCCAAATACTCCAGGAGGAGACTGAGCCATGTCACAACATAGAATGGGATATATGGGAAATGCTTAGGCTGTCCCTCGATGTTCAAACATACCTCCAGTGAACAAGACATGTAGTATGCTTCTCATAAGACTGTGTTACCTTTCCAACTCAATATGATGACTGGGTGTACCTGAGGTAATTTACTACATTCTGAGTCTGCAACAACTTATGGGTATAATTAACAGCAGACTTTGTATATCCTGACTAGTCATGTGATCTGCCGCTTTCTATGTAAAATGATTTTTGAATGCGTGTGTGGTACTATTTAATACTAATATTTTGTGTCATTGCTTTTTTCCTGATACCCCCCCCCCCCTCCACGTTTTTGGTTGTCTATTTCCTAATTATGTTCTTCTGTCTGTAATGTTGTTGAAATATCAATAAAGACATATTATACATAAAAGTACCTATTGGTTTCCACCAGTGTAAATTACCAAGCTAGTCTATTTTGCCAAATCTCCAGAAATTTCCAAACAAAATCAACCTATGCTATTAGTCTAATTTCCCCTAAGCTCTCTAATTAATCTATTACATTGTTTGATAGGGCGCACCTATTATAACCTTTAATCAACCTCTCCTAAAGGATCCCCACAAGATCACTAAACAGAAAAATACAAGAAACAAAAATAGACCACAATATGTTGTTCCAGTTAACATCAATATCCCATTAAGTAGATTTTTAAGCTTTTTTAGGGCTCTGATTCGCCCCTTGCCATAGCGGATATAAAGAAATTTGGTCTGCGGTTGTTTCTTGATTTTGGGTAGACGTCAAAGGAGATAGCTAAAGTTCATGTAACAACTGTTTGCCTTCATCAAGTGTAGAGAAGGAAAATGTCTTGCCTTGAAATTCAAAATCCAACTGCAGTGGATAGGCCCAACTTTATCTTATGAGATATAAGGATTTGAAGTAATGGTTTCCAAGTCCTCCGATATTAAATAGTGTATGTTGAGAGGTAAGAGTAAATTTGAACTCAAGCACACTCCAATATCACTGGATCTTCTCCCACTAAAATTTTCATTAACCTTTCTAGTGGAGTGATCATGAATTTTCAATAATATGTCTCTTGGAAGGCATTGTGCTTTATTTAGTACCAATGAGCTCTATCAATTTCAAGATTTATTTTTGGGATATCAGGCAAAAAGAACTTCTTAAACACAGTTTTTATATCTGTAAAGGTCTCTGGTAATCCTCGCATACGAAAGTTAGATTGTCTTGAATGGTTTTCCAAATCGTCTATTTTATGTTGTAATCTTTATCTTGTCTATCTAGTGCCGATATCTGTTTTACATTTTGCGAAACTTTAATATTAGTATTATCCATACTCTGTTCAATAGCTTCTAATCTGCTTCCAATCCCTTGGAGATCTAGTTTTATTTCAGCTGTAATAACCACTAAGGTTTTCACCAGTTAATTTTGTATAATAGTTGTCAGGTGTTCCAACACTCTGGATTCACTTTCAGCTGACAAGTTAAAAACAGCAGGCAGGGGGTTATTTTGAGATGTTATATTATGTCTGTTTTCTGAACAGGTAAGTACATTATCAGATGAAATCTCACTATTAGCTGTAAGGGAAAAAGCTGGACTTTGTGGTAAGGATTGGCTCTGTGAGATATTACCACCATGCTGTGAGCTTGAAATACCAAAGCCTTCCAATTTTGCCCCCTGGGAGGTTGAAGGGGAGATCACCTTCCATTACCCTGCTTCAATGCCTTCTCTCCTACCTGAAGCGCCGGACTGCTGACCCGCTGGAATTACTTGCGGTGAGTTCCAGGCAGGCGTACAACCATCTTCCCCTGCTCTGGGTGGATCTGTGATCTAGAGGAACGCTCCTTCCCAGTGTTTCTTCCTACCATTATGCTGCTGTAATTTCAGTCTCATCTCACTGCACGTTTCCTGGAAGCTGCTCAGCCTGGATACACATCGGTGTGGGTAGAGCCTTCAGGGAGCCGGCTTGTCTAGCAGCTCACTGCCATAGATGCTGGCGCATGCGCCTCTTTTACTTTTTTTTCCCACCTGCTAATTTGGAATGAAATAGAACCTTTTGACCAACCCCAACGACTGCCAGATACATTTTAAAACCTTAAAACACAATCTGAGAGGGAAATGAGATGGGAAGAACACTCATGGGTCAAATTAGATTTTTAATGGCATTGATATGGCTGAATCAAGACACATTGCCCCTGATTCATCAAGCAAAATCGGATTATCGGTCGCGCATTCGTATTAGCGATCCGGAATCGTGCGCGATCGCGCTATTCAACAACCGGAAAAAGCTAGCGCACGGAGCCGCGCTTATCCGACAGCTTATTATCGCGCTTCCAGCGATCGCGGATTTTAATGATGAATCAGGGGCATTGAGTTGGATCAGGTAACATAGGAGGGTAGAGAGTGAATGCAACAAAGCAGGATAGTTTTTTCTTTTATAGTTTTATTGTAACCTAAATATGAACACTCAAGTATGGTAAAGCAATTATCCATCGATGGGGATATTCATTATATGTAAGGAAACCCCAGAAAATTAAAAACTATTGCATATGGATTGCCATATTCCTAGCAATTATTAACAAATACAAAAAGAGGGTGGTCAAAGGAGAGCTTGGGTTATTTACACAGAGGGTGAATCCATAAACTAGGGAGTTATGTGGCACAAAGGCATCAATCTTTAAAGCATCAAAATATTTTATTGATAATCTTCCTAAAAGCAATGCACAGCTTATAACAATATACCACATACACTTTTTTTTGATAGAATAAAAACAAGGTAGGTATTGAACACAGATGAGTCTTAAATACACAAAAAAGGGTGATATTATTGTTATCCCGACGCGTTTCGTGAGATAGTCCAGGGAAAATATTACACAAATAACAACTATATTAACAATGAAAAAGGGGAGCAATCAGAGATTAATAAGTTACAAGCTAATACGTTAAATTTACTTACAATAATTACAATATTACTCTTGAGGAGCTTGTAAGGGAGAGTTAAGTACCCAGGTTTTGGGACTAAGCTTGCATAACAGGTAAGTCCTATAGTCAATTATGATTATTGATCCAAAAAGTAATTTGTATGTATTTGAATCTAAATAAGTATACATCAAAAAGTAATGAATATCAATGGTGATTGGACAGAGTTATCAAAATTTCATATACTGTTATTGTACCGATTCTAAATAGAAAACACACCAGGATAAGTTAAACTGCATAATGGTAAAAATAAACTGATTTATATCCTTGTGAAGAAAACAAATATTCTTAAAAAATGCAAACTAATCTAGTTTATCTCAACAAAACATCAATACCGATATTGATGTTTTGTTGAGATAAACTAGATTAGTTTGCATTTTTTAAGAATATTTGTTTTCTTCACAAGGATATAAATCAGTTTATTTTTACCATTATGCAGATGATGTAAGATACTGCCATAATGCAGTTGATGCAAATGATAGTGGGAAAGAGTTGTTCCTGTTGTTTAGCTAGCTGAATCCCCAAATAATAACAATAGAGCGCCATGTAAGTGAGCGCAATGAGCATACTGGAAGTGGGTATTTATGTCCTCTCTAGGTTCAAAACTCACCCTGTTCCTCCCCATGTGCCAGGCCCTCGGAAACATCTCCCACGTCACCTTGCAGGCAGCTTTCCCCTAGAGCAGAACACTCATAGCAAACATGCAGCTCAGTAAGAAGACCCAAGGCACTGCACACACACGTCACAAAGCTTCGGGAACTGGCAATCCTCACAAAGGGGAAAGTGGCTGCTCTGAGTGGGAGCAGCCTGTTGGGGGAATGGAACTTGCTTAGGCCAGGGAATCAGCCCAGCAAAGAAAACCTCACCCCCAAAGTCAGGCAAAACTCCTGAGGGCTCATTTACTCCAGAGAGGCAATAGTAAAAAACTTAAATATACAATAAGGTCAAAATATTAGATCAACAAAAGATGCTGTTTGGCACACAAAATTCTTCAACCCAAAGTACTGTAAAAATCATTACCAGATTTACTCAACAACATTAACAGGTCTGTTGCCTTTTTCAGAAACACCAGAGCCCACTCACTTCTCTCATTACATTTTCATATATACCCATTTAGTGTCACAGATCCCCACAGCACCAGGGGATCTGTGTCACCCACCTCACATTCCTCTGCAGCCAGCAGGAGCAGCTGCCCTGTTCTGGAATGCTATTTGCTGGTCACATCCTGCTCATGTGATCCTAAGAGTGTTGCACCTCAAGATTGTTTATAGATATTTATAGATATATGTGGATAGATATAAATGTACATATATGTGTATATAGATATGTGTTCAGGGATTTATGTATATGGTGCCCTGTTGGAGATATCCTAATAGTGAGACTGTATCTAAGTAAACATGAAAACCTGTTGTATCTTTGTACTGGCCTCTGGCCCGCCTAGGGGTCTCTAATTCAAGGACTTCACAGGAATAACAAGAGGTAGTAAATACCAATAGAGGGTTTGCCAAGAAACCACAAACAAACAGATGAAAGAACAGATCACTAGTAGGGCCTTCAAGGGGCAATTAATCCATCAAGCCTGAGTCAGCAGAAGATGGATGCATAATCAAACAGATGGGTTGGGTTGATAACGCAGCTGGACCTCTGGTTGACCCTTACATTTAGATTCCAGCAAGAGGAATCTATATATCTGTATCAAATTTAGTTGGGAGGTCCATCAAATTACCTTAACCAATCCCAATCTAGTAGGGTGTGTGCCAACTGATAGTCATTGTACAGAACACACCCACTAACCAATACAAGAGTCCCAATGTTACCTAATGGGACTTAACTATATAAAAGGGGTGCTGGAATATAACAAATAGAAGGGAATGATGGGAGCTCTTAGGGAATCAGGCTCATGGAGTACCCATCAACATCTTTACAGGTAGCTATTACACATTCCTGAATTGCATTCTTATATTGTTCAGTATATGTCTATGCTATTATTTATTTATTATATTGTTTTGATGTATTGTGTACTAAGTAGTTACTAGATTATTACAGGGGTTACTACTAATTACTATGTCCATGTGATATATATATATATATATATATATATATGTATCAATAATTGAAGTTCCTATGTGTTTAAATATCTGACAATATTGTTGTGTACTTTGTCTTACCTTGTTTTCTTAATTAAACTGTTTGAATGACTAGCTATTTGTGCATGAACCTTCTTTAATTGAATATCTATATGCATTGATAGGGGATTTAATTTCCATATTTATGCAGATAAATATACCTAAACAAAGAGCTGCCCCTCTACCCTAGAAAACCAGAGTATTCCGCAGAGACACTACCTCTGCTGGCAGACGTGTAAACACCACCTGAGCTGCCTATGCTCCAGCACTCCCTCTGGTGGTGGGTTTGCTCACTTGCTGGTCATGTGACTCCAATTTGCCACATGACCTCCCATATAAAAGGAAGTAACTGGCAACAGGAAATTGCCTTAACAAGGAGTTCTCTGTTCTGTTCCTAGGTTCCAGCTGTTCCTGTCTGCGTTTCCAGATGCTGATTTTCTTGTGTACCGACTCAAAAGCACAGCTTTGACCTGTGACTATTTCTGTTTTTTCCGCCTTCTCTGACCTCTGGCTTGTTTGACCACGTTCCTGTCTTACATTCTGGGACCTCGTTTTATTTCTGTCTGTCAGCAGTCACCAGCCTCTGCGGGCATAGGGGCCACAACCTGGCAACAGACTGTAGTGTAACATCCTCACCTCTAGGGGCTCTGAAAAAAAAAAAAGGACTGTTGCTAAGGCTTACCCTGTAAACGTACAAGCCAAGATAAATGATTGTACAATTGCCTATATATCATAAACAATGTTACAATATACATCACAAGTTTTTTTTCAGGATCTTAAACATGGATCTCTTTATAACATGTGGTCTCTTAGTAGTTCTATTTTACATTGACGCGTTTCGCGACTTCAGGATGAATCAAATATAGAGACCTAAGATCAGTAAATACAGTGTATAAAAAAAAAAAGGTACAATGCTTATAATTATCAGTAATGTGTAGAATAATACGTTTACAAATATTTTCAACATCATACTACTGTAAATAACACTGATAACCAAATAGCAATGGAGTCATTCTTCCCAATTGTAAAGGCAGATCCACAGCAAGAGATAGAGCACAATGACAGGAGCAGAAGGGCAAAAACAGCAGATGTAATTTAGGAGGAGCCTATTGAATGAACAAGTGGATGCTAAAAAGTATTCCCTTGAATAACAATCTAAATGAATAAATAGTTATATAGACCTTAGCACATCTATTAACCACATAGGAGTGATATTAATATATCACTATTCATGTTCATTCAATACAACATCCTAGTACTAGCACTTCTCAAAGAAGTTTAAATTCCAATGCATCATATAGATATAATTATAAGTGGAAACCAAGGGAACAATGGCCGCCAGTTCAACAGTATGGCAAATGTGGTAATTACATAGGAGTGATATTAATACATCCCTATTCATGTTCAGTCAATAGAACATCTTAGTATTAGCACTTTGCAAAGAAATACATATTCCAAAGCATCATATAGATGTGATTATAAGTAGAAACCAAGGGAATGATGGACGTGTTACAATAAAAGTAAGAACCAGTTGATTCAAGATGAAAAAAAGCCCAATAGGGGGTATACTAATTGCTAAATGGCATCCTGCATGCTGAATTCTCCATTCCCAACTGCTCGCCCGCACACAACCTCCTCCTATAGAGCCGCCGATTGCGGGAATGGCGTCTCCATTCAGTCATGACGCGGAACCACACCTTTGGGTTCTCTCATACGTCAATTGACACATGGCAGAATCATAGACTTGCCCTCTGCCGACTGCACTCGGCAGGAAGGGAAATCAATGTTAACAGAGTGACGCCAGGAGACAGGACAGGATCCACACAGGTTATTACGGCCGCCCCTCCGAGCAGAACAAGCCAATCAGAGCTGTAATTGCAAGGGTGGGTGGCAGGACACCACACATCAGATGCTCTCAGAGTACAATAAGCAATCAGTTTATATAGATCAACAATCTTGACAAATACTAAATCAAGTTTTAACAATTGCTTCTAAACCAGCGTACACAAAAGCAAAGCTTTTAATCACAATTACAATAAATGCAAAACTATGCAAAATACTATCAATAACCAGAAATCAGGGGGAGGGAATGGGAAGGAGGGGAAAGGGATGACACGAGGAAGGAAAAAGAAAGGAAGAGGGGCAAATCTATTTAAACTGACAGGAGGTATCTTTTCTTTCGTATCTCATGTTTTACTCCTATATGTATGCAAATGATTATTCCAAGAAGGGTTTGTAACTAAGGATTTCATTTAAGCCTGGGTATTCTGTAGCTTGAAATCCATTTCATCTCTTTTTTTTCAAAAGTAAACTACCCAAATTACCACCTCTATCATTGGGGAGAACTTGTTCTAATGCTATGAATCTCATTTCATCCACATTGTAATTATGATACATACCCATACGGTGGCTCACTGGAGTGATAATTTTGCCACTTGTCACATTGTACATGTTCATAAATTTTTTTTCTCAAACTTCTAATTGTTTTATCTACGTATTAACGCCTGCTGGTACAAAACACCAAATAAACTACACCTTTTGAATCACAGTTTAGGGGGTAGCGAGGAACATATTTAATAGGAATCTTAAAGTTATCTTTTATTGTGTGAATCAGCGGCATTGATTGTATTTATTGCAGGGAAAAGTACCCACTGTACTCGTATCCAGTGGTAGAGGTTTCTTGTCAATTCTAAAATGGCTATTAACTAATTTGTCCTTTAATGATGGCAGCTTTCTATAAGTGATAGATATGCTTTAATATGCTTATTTATCTCAGAGTCCGCCAGTAACAAAGGCCAACATTTTTTTATGATATTTGTCATTTCTTTATGATCTTGTGAATATGTAGAATTAATATTCATTTTAGGTTCCTTTTTAGATCTTTTTTGTCCAAACAATAGTTGTGTTCGAGATAGTGAGTTCGTTCTTTTATATGCCTTTTTCAAAATTTTATGACTATAACCTAGTAGTAAATCGTATGTACTTTTTGTCAAACTAAAAGTGACAGATCGACACGCCTCTTTCCCCACCCACTCCACACATAATCCCTCCCAAGGCTGTCCCACATCCATCCAATCTCCAGCCTACCACCCTCCCCCTCCTATATTCCACTCACTCTCCACCCATTTATGGTCTATTATCTAGACATGTCCACCCCCTCCCCCCCCAACCTAACCTGGCAAATCTCCACCCATGCACCGCCTATTGTCAAGACATGTCCTGGCATGTCCATTCATGTCCAGGCATGTCCAGGGGATTTTAAAACAATTTACGATTATGTTTAATACTGTAAAAAAAAATAAAAGATGCCTTATGTGCTTAAAACAAATTATCTTTATTTACTTCACTCAATGTTGCATCTATTTCTTATCACAGTAGGGTATGCATGTTTGATTGTAATTACAACACAGACAATTGTTTCAATCGCGTTGCTACATAGTCACGTACAATGCGGTCATTTTTTTCTAAAATCATTCGTGATTGTTTTTAATACATTTTCAAAAGGCATCCCTTTAGCAATACAATGTAAGATATAGATGCAGTAATTGCCGCAGATTGAACTAGCGGCGTCCTGTATTTGCTTGTTTTGATATCATAAAATCTTAGAATTTTGCGATAAAAATTTCATGAATTCATCAGGAAATATTTCATTTTCAGGTGATATTCCATACCTATCAAAAAAATAGACAAATCATTCGTACATAATATAATTAAAATCCAGTGCTTTCCCCTCTGATGCGATTTATCCGTGTTTACAATATAGGCCGATGACTTTGTTTCCCAGTAATAAATCACATGGAAATATGCCTTTAAAGATGCGCTGGGCATGAAAGTCTGATTTAATAACGCTGGTAATTTCATAGTTATTAATTTTATTGAAAATCGTACAATACTTCTCTTCTGTTATTTATTTCAATAATATTCTCATGAATTGAATACACAATCATGTTAATAGTGTTTTGTGTAGGTTACGTAAATCTAATTTCAGCCCTGAGATTTTCGGTTTTTACTAGAGAGAAATGTCCACCAGGTTCTTGAACAGCTGAAGCACCTTAAAAATTAGGTTGAAACGGTCTTGCAGGTATCTGCTGTCCATCCAAATATAAGGCGGCATAATTTACATTGTAGTGGTTGAAGCACAATAGACTTCTCTGGTAATTACCCGAAAACGAGTCGTTGTCCACACTACATATCTCACATCCTTTGTGTGTGAAATTCCCCCACCTACTAGATTGTAAGCTCTTCGGGGCAGGGTCCTCTCCTCCTGTATCACTGTCTGTATTAGTCTGTCATTTGCAATCCCTATTTAATGTACAGCGCTGCGTAATATGTTGGCGCTATATAAATCCTGTTTAATAATAATAATAATAATAATAATAATTGTCCACAAACGCTAGTATTACAGTTTTTAGAATGTTTCCGAGAAAGATGTTTTCGTGGTTCGATATGCGCGTGCCAGCAGGAATACTATACACTTTAAGAGATGCTCGATTGACCGAGTACTTTGCGTTAGCTGTTAACAGAGCACGACTGTGGCCTATTCTTACAGCGGGTGATACTTGAACTGTTTTGACATACAGGGAAGCGTGTTGTATTTGTACTTTAAATTGGGTACCTTTAGCAGACATAAGGCAGAAAGAATCTTTGTTTCTAGTCAGCTTTATCTTTAGATCCAATCCATTCAGTATCAGCTTCGGATGATTAAATATATCAGCGTAAATGGGGCCCATTTATTCAACGCTTCTGGAACATTATGCCTGTCAAGAGCCTGGTCATCATGATGACCAGCGGTATCTTTATAGAATAATCCGGCTGTGAATTGAGCGGCTAAAGTTTGTGAATTATAATTTATTAGGGATTAGATATTCGCTCTATACGTTTAAAGGTTGTCACTTCATGAAATCAATGTGTCACCCAGCGTTATGTCCAGCTGATTAAAAAGGCTAGCATTAGGGTAATTAATAAGACCGACACGGGACCCGTCAGGTATGGGGGTGTTATCAGGGTTAATGACTCGGCAAACGACATATAACAGCGTATTATTTAGGTCGTAATAATATTCCCCGCTCCCGGAGATGAAGAACTCCAACGGCGCATTGTCCGCTAGTGCCGCAATTGGCTGTACCTCTACATAAAGCGATTTTTCAATACTTGTCTGCGTGGGTGGTATTTGAAAGATATCCAACTCTGATTTGGCGTACTCAGCAGAGGCATCATGTACGAAAGCCATAGCTGGCAATAAGAAGATGTCACCTGGCGAACGGTTTCTTGCTTTCTGGCGCCGATGCCTCTTAGACGTTGCTGTTTTATTCATAAAAGGGGGAGGATGACGCCGTCAAGACCACGTTTTCTTTTCCGCTGTTTTTTTTTCTAATTTATACAATACCTGAGCCTTCCTGCTCATGCTTAGGTCTATTTATTCTATCCACACCTTTTTTAAACAGAGGAACTACCCTACAGAACAGACCCCAAAATAGTCCAGTGATGCCGGCGCCGTGCATGAATTCATCGCCATGGAAACCGTCCAAACCATGCGTTATGCAATAATGGGTATATGCAACCGGGTCGCCGTACACTTTCTGGGACAGCATTTTTAATACGTCATCACCGCCCGAGGTCTAAAGTGTAATCGAACAATCGTTTTTCCGTATTTGAATTTAACAGGTTTAGCTTGATCCGATAATATCTAAATTGTAGTGGTGTCAAAGTGTTGTTTGCAGAGAGGTATATAGTCAGGCCTAGTATACTTTTGCGTAACGGCGTCACCATTTTTTCCATTCATCTCCACAGTTCCTAAAACTTGTACATAACTATCGCCAACAAGCTGATGTTGAATTTTATCAGTATAAACAAACATCCTTTTAAAACCCCGCCTTAATATATGGGTAAAAATATTTCTGTATAGATAAAGCGTCATTCTCTTTTGTTAAAACTGAATCATCATCCGTCGAAACCTCTTTTATATGGTTGGTTGTTACAACAGGCACTCCAAATTCATTGTAACGCAAAACGATATGTGTCGTATCGTCTAAATTCTTTTTCGAGCATTCGTGCGTATGCCCCACCAGGCCCAGTATACGACCCAACTTTTCTCCGGGGATAAACCTGTACACAGCCGACTTGGTTACAAGAATGGTTCTTTCAACCTCGTTGTATCTTAGTTGTTCAGGTGGAAATTTTATAGAGTCAAGTTTGTTATTAATGGCTTTGATCAGTTCGTTCATATTAGCGTAATATCCCGATTTAACAAAATATTCTTTGACCTGATCATCTCGTCGGCCGATATAAAAAAACACCATCCCCAGGCTCAAAGGTATTCCATGTATGAGGGTATTGAATCTCTACTAAGGCGACCTCGTAAGGCCCACGGAGATGGACAGCTTTTGCTAATTTAGTAGTATAGTATTCTCGCGGTAAAGTTTAGACGAAGCATTGCGTGGTAAAGTAATGTAAGACGAGCCATCTTCCATATTTTACACACCCGACGGTTTAAATTTTTCAGGGTAGCCAATCCACTTTACAAAATACAGCGTTTTCCCCTTAACTTTCTTCTTTGTGATGATTTTCTCTATCTGGTAAATGCGCCGTTTATCAAGGCGGACTTTTTGGACTTCTTCCGCGTAGAATGATTCTTGAATGAACTAATCAGCAAAGTCTTTCAACTTATAAAGAGGCCTGTGCCCTTTAGTGTTTATAGCGTAAACAGTAAATATCTAATACGTATGTTTTTAACCCTTTAAAGGTTTGTTCATAACCCTTTGTGAATGGACCCTTATAACAAACAATTCTAACGTGATCGCCTATTTTTAATAAAGGTTTAACTTTTTATTAGCCGCGTAATCGCTGTAGATATTTTACCAAATGGGTAAAGAGTTCTCTTTTGTCACATCAACAGGGTGACACCTTATGGTTCTGTGGTAAGAATGATTATAACTATACACCAGATCTTGCAATTTGTCAATGTACCTGAATGTGTTTTGCTCTCTCAGATAACACCACATTCTTGTTTTCAATGTTCTGTTAAAACTTTCCACTAGTGTCGCTTTCACAGTATTTGATGAAAAAAAATGATGTATTTTATATTCGGCAAAAAGTTTTCTCATAGGCTTTTTTATAAACTCTCTACCACCGTCTGAAGTTTCCTGGGTGTCCGGCGACTTATCATAAATACCTGCTGAAAAGCGGCAGCCACTGTTGCACCTGTTTTATTGGCTAGTCCTGACACCCACACAAATTTTGATAGTATATCCATGATATATATTTTACACCATCATTTTCTTTTGAAAAATCTATCATTGACACAAGATCAGCCTGCCACTGACCGTCTATATCGGACACAATGACTTTGTTTCTTTTAAATGCTTTTTTCACCGGTTTGTGTAGCGTATAGGTGTCTTCATTGTTCAACCATTTTTCCACAATACCTTTACTTAAACCAAATTTCTGTACTTCCCTGAATAAGGCATCAACACCACACCGTAACACTGTAAGAACTGACGGCTTTTTGGTGTGTAGTACTGTTTTCTCAATATTTCATTTTTTGCAGGCATTTTAAAGACCGATTTTAAGACCAACTACCCTGATCCATCCTCATGGGTAGTTTATATACTAAATGCAATTACATCATTTCAAGATAGTAGATTTATTATATTGAAAATAATAAAAAGAGTTTAGTTTGTTAAATTTTTTTACACTTTACAAAACATTTTTATTTTTTTGTGACACCTTATATAAATGATATAAAAAGATGACCACATTTTATTCATTTTTATTTTTATTTTATTATTTTATTAAATGCTTTTGTTCAAAACAATAGTTTATTTAGGATATACAGAAACACGTATTAGCATACATAATTTTTAAAACAACACAGCATGCCAGGAAAATTTGTATACTAATTGGAAGTAAAAATTATAATATTATATTGTTAGCCATGCAGTCAGTAACAAAGGATTCGCTCTCTTTTTAGGCAATAAAATACCCTGCAATACCCCTGGTGAAGGTGTTGCGAACAACGGCTGTCTAAAAGGACTGCTAAGCGAGCCAAAAGATTTGTCGCGTGAGCCCCTTTTTAAGTTGTCAAGAAGTTTTCTTGTTCTTGTATTAGGGAACGTTCAGCTCCGCTATGGTGTCCATGAACAAATCCCAACCTTGAGGGGCTTTAGCTTTAGGTACATTATGACTCTGCGTAGCAGTGCGGATCAGGTCAATGATATTGGAACCAGGTATAGGCCGGTCTTTGTAAACGAATTCGCCTTTGCGTTCTAGGAGGCATTGTCACCAGACTGATGCAATTTATTCAGCAAAAGTTCAGCATTTTTCTTATATCCTACATAAACATTATTAAGTATTTCTCTAACATCATCTCTGTTAGATGATTCAGTTGGCAGTTGTTGATCGGACGGCGTTTGTGTAATTAAAGTTAAGGCAGACATTTCTTTACCAGCCTGTTTGGTAAACATCAAATATCGCTGTAGTACGTTCGCGTACATTTTAATTTTTTCATCAGTATGTCTCTAATTCGGACTTTAAACGCTGTGTAGCGGTTTCGCGTATGTCGGGTGCTTCTAAAGCTGTTTTTTTAGCTTGTCCAGTTCTTGCTTGGAAACCAAGAACATTTTCTCGGTAGATTCCATTAGGAGCCACCGGTTCCATTATGAGCACCAGCAGCGAACCTATAAACCCGCCGCGCTGATTCACAATGCACCTCTTGCCTTTAATGGGATATCTTTTATTGCTTAACTTCTTTATAGCCTGCCTCCACCTTTTCAGTATATTTTTTTGGCGCTTTTTAAGAGGGATCTTTCCTTTAAGGATATTGAGAGGGGGGGCGTGGCTTGGCGATGGCGCTGTGAGCAGGCTTTAACACGGAGCTCCGTGCACACTGCGGCTTATTCAGCTGATATTGCCAGATACCCGGCTCGTTTCTGACCCCTTCCGTGATGACAAGGCAGCGGAAGGCTAAAGATACGGGGAAAACCCCCAGGAGGGGGAACCTGCATAAATACTTCCCTACAGAATCGGCAGACACAGCTGGGGGGAGCGCTTTCAAGATGGCACCGACATGCACAAGTGAAGCCGGCCACGTGGAGTCTGAACTTAGGGTGAGTGAAGAGGGGACTTTTTCTCTGACAGGGAGCCCTGCAGCCTCTTCTCCTGTGTACTCCTCCCTGTCTCCCAGCTCCCCAATGGGATATATAGATGCAGTGCCATCACCACAGCAGCTGCCTAGAGAGCTGCAAGTGTTACTGAAATTCATTCCCACTAAAGCAGAGATGGAATCACTGGCCCACCGCATAGAAAACTCTGTACACACAGAACTGGAGCAAATACATCAGAAAGTACAGGCTGTAGATGCTAAAATTACCACCCTAGAGTCCTCAGCCTCCCAAACATCCTCCAGGCAAGCCACACTAGAACAGACCCAACTGCAAATGAGGTCTGTGCTCTCCAACCTGGCCCTTTGTTTAGATGACCAAGAAAACGGGTCACTGCAACAATCTAAGATTAAGGAGGATCCCTGAGGCCACATCTGGGCCTGATCTGGAAAGCACTGTTGCGGCCATCTTCAATACTCTCTTAGAAAGGTCCACGTCTGAGCGTATGGAATTGGACACAGGGTGGGAGTGAGAAGAGATGGACAGTCTGACCGTACCAGGGACGTCCTCTGCAGGGTCCATTTTTTCAAAATCAAAGAGCAGATTGTACGGAAAGCATGGCAGAAGGGCCCTGTTGATTTTGATGGTGCCGGTATCCAGATACATCCAGACCTGTCCCCCCGCACGCTACAGATGAGGCGCATACTAAAGCCACTCCTGGATTACATTACCACGCACGGCGCCTGCTATAGATGGGGTCATCCACTACATCTCATTGTGTCTAAGCCCAACTTTACGTTCTTATTACACAACCCATCTCAGCTACCAGCCTTGTTTACCTTCCTGGGCGCAGAACCCATTAATGTCCCCAACTGGTTGGATGTCCTAGATGAGCTCCCAGGAAACTATTCGAGAACAAGACCAACTGCAACTCTGATCAGGCCCCAGTCACAATAGAAGTCTCCAGGAGACTCCAGAATTGTAAACCTAGTTCATGAAGGCTTAATGAGACACTGCTTGAAGCCCCGGGACTGTCTGCAAAGGTTGAGGAAGAGCTTACCTTTTTCTTTGCCAGTAATGCAGAGTCTACAAATAACCCACTCCATGTATGGGAAGCTCACAAATGTTACATTAGAGGACTGTTCATACAGCAGGGCTGCAGACTTAATAGACTAAACAAGGAAAGACTAGAAACATTATTGCAGGAGCTTCGTCGCTTAGAGACGATACACAAAAGGCTCCCAACAACGGACTTGGAATCCCAACTACACGCCACTCGTACACAAAACAACTCTCTCTATAGGGAAAAAGGCTAAGGCACAACTACTTAGATGTAAACGGTTCCATTACGAACATGCCAATCATTGTGGAAGGGCACTGGCGCGAGCGCTTCAGTCTAAGAAGGCGGCTATGTACATTCCCAGTGTCAGAACACCCTTGGGTACGTTAGCGCACACTACATCCGATATTGCCCAAACCTTTCATGACTACTACAGACAGCTATATAATCTGCGAACGGACTCTGGAGGTGTACCTCCTTCAGAGCGATTGAGCAAAATTCAGGAGTATCTCAGTGCCTCGGAATTGCTGACACTGTCACCCGAAACTATAGAGACACTAGATAAACCAATCACATTGCTTGAGCTACAGGCAGCTTCAGGGAAGGCACCCGGCAAAGATGGCCTAACATTAGCCTACTAGAAGAAATTTTTTCATATCCTGGGCCCACACCTGGTCACGGTACTGAACGTGCTTTCCAATGGCCACAGCCTCCCCCAAGACACACTAGCGGCCCATTTATCGGTCATACTCAAACCAGACAAAGACCCCCTCCTCTCTTCCAGCTATAGACCAATATCCTTACTCAACAGTGATTTGAAGCTGTTCGCCAGAATATTGGCACATAGACTGTCCCCGGTATTGAATGACATTGTCCACCCTGACCAAAGTGGATTTCTGCCACTAAGGGGAGCCAGGGAGAACACGATACGCACCTTGGATGTCATTGGTTATGCACATACCCATAGAGTTCCCCTGATGCTCCTCTCCACTGATGCTGAGAAAGAGTTCGACCGGGTGGACTGGACGTTTTTACATGCCGCACTTGGGCCTTCCCCCTCGTATCATGACCTAGATTGAGACATTATATTCCTCCCCTAGTGCTAGTGTATGGGTCAATGGCGAACTCTCCCAGCCATTTCGCATTGCCAATGGGACGAGGCAGGGCTGCCCACTGTCCCCCCTGCTGTTTGTGTTGACCCTGGAGCCCCTCTTACGCTTGCTCCGTATTAATGAGGACATTAGGGGAGTACAGATTGGGTCTAGTGAGCACAAAGTAGCTGCCTATGCAGACGACTTACTTTTCTACGTTGCTGCTCCAGTAACCACCCTACCTAATCATATGCAGGAATTGCATAGGTATGCTTCACTCTTTAATTACAAAATAAATCTGCAAAAGTCAGAGGCACTGAGTGTTACTCTTTCCCGGTCAACTAGGGAGGCATTAGCCCCCTCCTTCCCCTTTAAATGGTCCACCACGGCCATCCCCTATCTGGGCACCCAGATCGCCGCTAACCTGACGCAAGTAGTTGACCTCAATTTTATACCGCTACTAAACAGAGTCCGGAGAGACTTACAGAGATGGAAGCAGTTGGCCTTTACCTAGTTTGGGAGATGTAACGTGCTTAAAATGAATGTTATGCCTAGGTTACTGTATATGTTACAAGCCCTTCTGATACATATCCCACACTATGTATTGCGGAAATTTCGCTCAGAGTTTATAAAGTTTGTCTGGCATACAGGATCCCCCAGGATTAGGATGACAGTGTTATGACTCCCTAAAGCCAACGAAGTAATGGCGTTCCCTGACCCAGTTTTGTACCATCAAGCTGTGCATCTGTCCAGGTTGCTGGACTGGTGCACCAACAGTAACTCTAAGGTATGGGTTAGACTGGAAGATGCGTGCTCCACTACCCCGATTGACATGTTGACTTGGGCACCATCGGTGGCCTGGGCCACTATGATCAACCACTCTTTGATTGGCGAGACCCTGAAAGTGGTCGCTAAATACTTTGCCTCCCAAAACATAGCCTCATACCCATCCCCTCTGTCTCCAATTCTGGGCGATCCTGGGTTCCCCTCGGGTCTTTCTGACCCTATATTTCGCCAATGGCGTAAATTGGGGGTATACAGAGCGTCACGCTTCCTGCAAAACGGGGAATGGATACATATACCAACCTTACAATCAGACAGAGAACTCCCCTCACTGTCACCCTGGCGCCACATACAACTTACCTATGTTTTGAGATCCCAGCCACAACCCTGTGCATTTGCTCGATCCTTCCTGCCTTTGAAGGCCCTGTGTGCTGCAGGACAACCTATGCGCGGTACACTTTCCTATGCCTACCAAACCCTGTTAACTGCACATATGCTGGATTCCCCCCCATTTGTGACTAGATGGGAAGCTCAATTAAACACCCGTTTTACGGATGACCAGAGACACATGCTACTCCACTTCTGCCATAAGGCGTCTATCTGCAATAAATATCGGAAAACCAACTATAAGCTGGCCACCCGCTGGTATAGGACGCCCGTGAAACTCGCTAAGATTTTCCCGCAGTCAGACAGCACTTGCTGTGGATGTGGTGATGCACAGGGTACCTTGCTTCATATTTTTTGGGAGTGCTCCAAATTGCAATTGTACTGGAATTCGGTGGCTGATGTCATCTTGAAACTTACAGAGGTGGATATCAGACATAATCCAGCTCTGGCGCTCCTTCATGTCTCAGGCATGACCCGTAAGGGCTATAGCAACTCTCTACTGAGACACCTCTTAAACGCAGCTAAGGCTTGTATCCCAGCCTTTTGGAAAAATAACCCCCCCCCCCCCCCAGTGCATTGGCTGAAAAGGGTAGCTGATATTCATCAAATGGAGGACTTGATTTTCACTGATGCTAAGAGGGCAGATAAATTTGCCCAGACCTGGTACCACTGGATCCACTTTACTACCACTGAGGAATATTGTAACATGTTACAACCCCCCTTAAGTCAATAATTGTATAAGGGTCAGTGTTTACTCATAGTCTGATGATATACCGAGAGTGTGTTTAATTAAACAGCTGGTCAGTATCCTCCCCCCTCCCCCCCCCCTTATTTTTTCTTTTTTTCTCTCTTGTTTTTCCCCTTCTAAGTTGGTTAACTCGCTTTCTTTATAAATGTTTTGAAAAATGGAGATGTCTTGGTTCCCCTCATAGCCATAACAATGTTACTTAACTATAATGTATGCACTTTATTTATTGTTGGATGTCATACTGCTGATTTGAAATGTGAAATGTAAAAATCTCACTTTATCGTATGAACCTTGGTAACTCTCAATAAAAATTATTTAAAAAAAAAAAAAAAAAAAAAAAGGATATTGAGAGCAATTTCGCCAATAGCGGATATCAAATCATTATTGGCGTTGCGTAAATTTGATTTTCTGACAGCCAGTTTTGTTCTGACCAGCGCTTTTAAAAGATCCCAATTATGCCGTATCCTGTTAGACATCTTAACAGAAGTCCCTTCGCCACCAAGAATGAATGGACTGTTGAGAACTCACAAGCCCTTCTCAAGACTTCCACATCCTGCTTGCAGTAAGCTTTTAGCTCTTCCTGAAAAATAAAGGTGTCATTTTTATGTTTTTCATACCACACTATGAATTCTTTTTTCTCATCAGGCATCATGTAATCGACGCCGTAATACCCTGCGTCGGGTATCGGCCCTATGTAATTTTTATTTTCTTGTGTTTAGAAGAAATGGGGGAAATGACCCTTGGTGCCAGAAAAGCCCATAGCTTCAGTTTCAATTCAATTTCAATTTTCAGTTTTTCCTTGACCAACTCCTGTACAACAAAACAAGCTTCATATCTTCCTGCATTATGCCCTATGAATGTGTAACCTGAAAACTTACCGCTGGTAAAAAACTGGACAAAGTCTTGTGCGCAGGTTTTTCTGCTGAATTCCCAGGAAGTGCCACCGTATAATGTCGTTGCAAAAATGTAATTGGGTATGTGTGTACCTGTCTCTTGCATGCAAGTCATGGAAGATTTATTTCTCGGACATTTGGGTTTGTAAGGCTGCATGTAACAGATATGCTCGTCAAATTTGTCAAGAGCCCCACACACGCTACAGGCCAGGCCGTTACACCTATGTGTGTCCCTGTTGTCTATATATCTGTAACAAGAGCCACAAAACGTATTTTTGTTACAAACTGCACCATCACTAGCTGCCAATTTTCTATGTATTTCAAAGCATTCATTTGAATGGCAAAACACACGACAACACAGGCACCTCGGTTGTTCACCCTGTTTTTTAACAGTCTGCCAGATGACAGGCTCTGCAAAACTGATGACAGTCATGCCCATATTTATGGCCATAAACAGAGCAACATCTCTCACAAAAGAAATTGGCGCCAATAAATGCTTTCACGTTTTTAATACCGTAATGATGTTTTTCATGATGTAATATATAGACAGTCTTTTCTCTGGCAAGAGTGTCTGTATGATAATATCGCCACTGGTCTCTGTTGTGATACAACAGTTTAATTGTAATGTTTAAATAATTTTCAAACAGTACAATGTCGCTAAAAGAAACCAAATGAGCTTCAGGTAATTGCAAATCTTTGTGCAACTCCTGGGCCTTATCTAGCAACACTGCATCACTTACATCTGCCCCTTCAAAAATAGTGTACACACTAGCAGCCAGGCAGACATTAGTGTTGTAGTTGTTAAAATCATACAAATGTTTTTTTTTTTATAACCAAAAATCTGACTATACTCAACTGCCCCCAGACGCCTTCTGGTACCCCTGCGATGGTTTCCAAAAACAATAACAACAAGTTTATAAGAATTACCTGCTATGCATTCAGCGTTGCTCTGTAAAGCATTAGCGATATTGTTCAAAAATGTTTCAGCGCTAAACCCCTCTCTAGACTGTCTCAATGAAAAAACAGAGTGAAATGTCTCACCTCCATCTAGTCTAAACTGTATAAAATCTCCCAGTTCTGTATCCCTTAAAACCTGATCTAACAATATTTGTACAGCAGCGCGTATTGCATCAACAGCACCAACAACGCTGTTGATGAAAAACATGCTCTAAATTAACTGTTCTATCGTCAAGGTCTTCAGAGGGGTCGTTTGTAACATCTGTATGCCCAAACGAATGGTCAGATTGATGCCTGTGATTTGTGTGAAAGTCGGTAGATGGTGCGTTTGTGACCTGTGTGGTGTTTGCTCATTGTGGGAGCATGACGGCGTAACCGTTTTGATATAACGGCGCCTCCTTTTTTTCCTAAGATTTTTAGACCGCTTAGCCGCAAAGTACTTTTTTATAGTCCGTTTTAATTTTCAAGATCTTTCTCTCACCGGTATTTTTTTGTTTTTTAAGAGACTTGCTCCGCCAATCATTTCTAGTCAGATCTTAAGTGCCATCTATTTTTCAATAGCATCAAGCTTTGTGTATTTTTCATGCGCATTATGTATTTGCTGGGCATTAATTTTGTTAGGGCTGTTAAACACTAAAAGCATAGAGTTTCTCACACAACATTTTAGAAAATTTGCAACACATAACATTTTGTTATTGTATTGACTGAGAGAACTCGATGTACTGGAATGCGATGTATGTATTTTCATCACAGCATGATGAACAATTGTTCATAAGTGGCTCGTGTGAGCAATTGCTGATACGTGTCTGCTGTATGCCGCCATGCAAATGATGGTGCTCTGGCGTATTGAATGTGATTCGTCTATTCAAAGGACGTGCGTCATCAACAGGTGTGGTCGGGCTGCTGCATGCTGTTTGGCAAAAACCTGAAATGTCGTTTATAATGCACGCTGTCTCACCATACTGTGGAGATCTCTTTTTTCGTTTTTGATCAATAATTTCAGATATCGGTGATAACGGTTCTGATCGCCTGGAGCTTGATTTCTGTTTGTTTGTAATGCCTGACCGCCAATTTTTGAAATGAAATGAAAAAAGTTAACATTAGAAACATCGTATTAAGTACTTTAAACAGGTTCATTACAATAAAATAGCGTAAATGCATTATTTCAACTTACGTGCGTCAGGACAATTGATAACCGGCCCTGTGGAATTTTCATTCAGTTGGCTGCCACCTGCGCTGTTGGATGTTACTGATACGCCTATCGGGCCTGTATTTTTCATAATCTGTGCGACGCTCACTGGCGTTGAAACATCTACAATTAGGACATGAGAACATTATCACGAGCGGTAAACATTTATAGCTATCGACACCTTTATTACAGAGAACGCCAGAGCGTCATACCGTTCATCTGGGTTTCAGATCAATAATGGCTGGCGGCGCATTCTCCTTTAGCCCCTTGCGGTGTTCAGAATTGCGCGTGTCCGACGCCACTGTGTCTAAAGACATGTTATTTTCCATAGTCGTTGCTCTATTCACAGTCCTTAGAACGTTATCAGCGCTAGCTCCTAAAATTAGAACGTGGCGACATTATCACGATCAATATATAATAGGAAAAATCAATACTGTTGTTTTGTATACATCAGCAGTCCTTACCGGTCATTTGAGATGTCGAAGCGCCGACTCCCGATTCGATTCTGAAAGGATCAGCAAAGTGACAATAAATAATTACCTTTTTTGAAGTGATAGCTTACTGTCTTCTGCTCTTGAAACTATTGGCTTATGCTTTTATAGTCTGTTGTAGCACATGCTAGTAAGAGGGAGGGGGGCTTGTGTTCTGCTGTGTCATAAATATGCGTATGTTGATCTCAGGATAACAAGGTTTCCTTGAAGACATTATGTTGGTATAAACATGATGTCTCACCAACATCCATATTGCTGAGTTGCAGTATTGTATGAGTTTATTTTATATATATATATATATATATATATATATATATATATATTTATATTTAAATATATATATATAGGTTAAACACATATATATATATAGGTTAGACACATTATCAGTAATGACAATCTGTTACAAACAGTCTGTTTTGCAGCATTCATACAAAATATATATTATATATTATATAATATATATATTATATATATATTAAATATATATATATTTTTCCTTAATCTAATCTCTAAAAAATGTAAAGTAATATATATATATATATATATATATATATATATATATATATATTTATATATAAAATATTATATAAACACATTATCAGTATGACAATCTGTTCCACACAGTCCGTTTTGCATTTTTATTTACATTTTTCCTTAATCAATCTAATTGTAAAAATTGTAAAGTATAATATGACAAAGCTACAAATATATATATATAAAAATGAATGAAAATGAATAAAATGTTATAAAGATTAAACACATTATCAGTAGATGCCAGTCCATTACACCCACCACACACACACACACACACACACACACACACACACACACACACACACACTGATAAGAAATTTACAGCCCCCAGCTGTGGCTCACCTGATAACATGGATGCTTAGAAGACATTATGTAGGTAAGAAATGTGCATGTTCAGCACCAGTAAATGACCATTTAGTAATATAATACACATATATAGATCTAAAGGATCTGTAAAATAAAACCATATACATGTATAAGGATCTAATACCCCGCATAATATAATACACATAATTTTGGGGGCATGATCTGAGGAGATGTCATGCCTAAAAAAGTGTTTGTGTTTGTTTTGAGTCTAGTGTCCAAGTGTTCAAGTGCCCGATTTAGTGAAGTGCCAGTTCTTGTTGTATGACCCATAGTTGAATTTGAAGTGTCAATGTCTGAGTCTGTGTTAGTTCTACTAGAAGCAAGATGGGTTTCATTCATACCTTTTGGACGTCTCCTATGTTTTTGCTTATCTTTAGTCATATATTCCTCTTTTTGTCTTTTTATACCTTGTTTCAAACCTTCCCACTATTTCAGGATGATAGTTAAAGATACACCTTTGGTATCTAAGGGGTTGATGTTTTTGAGGATCCTGCCAATATTATGCTTTTCCTGCTATGAAGACCTGTTTATCTTTGAAGAACTATTTTTCTTTACCAGAGTTGTTGATTAAATTTATCCAAAAACAGCCTAATCTCATTGTTTTTTTGCTTCAAATTGTTCAGATGCTAGTATGTCAGCATATTCAGTACAAGAAATATCAAGTTCACTTTCGGTTCCACCAATTTCCTCTTTGTAATATTTGTTTAGTATCTCCATTAATCGTACTAAGCAGGTTTTTAAGGCATCCTCCAATTTCATTTTGATCGCTGAATTGTCCCTGACATTTGGAAAAATTTGCACCTGCAGGCCCATTGGACTACATCTTTCAGTTATGTATTTGTTCAAATAGTGCACTAGCCAGTAGGCTATGGATTTCCTTTCAGTTTATATGCCACCCCATTAACTTCCAATTCGTTTCTTGTTTTGTTTGAGTGATTATTCCTAATTCCTGTAACAAAACCCTCCCATGCTGTACCTCTCAAATCCATCTTAGATAGAAACACCTCCAAAGGTTTTTTTTAACAAGTAGAATAAAATGAAAAAAGCAATAAATCAAAATAACACTTGTGTAATACTTAGAGCAAACAATACATACCTTTACAATATTCATATGAAATGATCTAAATTATCACTGAACAGCATAGGAGGTGTTTCCCACCTGTACGTAACAGTTATGATTAAGTGAAAGTTTGCTGGTCAGTAAAAATGACATCTAAAAGATCCAATGCCATATCCCAATTGATTTAATCAATATTCATATTTGTGCAGAAAAATAGGACTTTTTAGGCATAAAGTAAAATTAAACAATAAATATTTTAACGGTAAATCATTTTTAAAAGCCATAATAGTCGCCTTAATAGTCACAAAATGCGTTGATGTAAAATAGAACTACTGAGAGGCGACATGTTATAAAGAGATTCATGTTCAAGATCCTGAAAAAGAACTTGTGATGTATATTGTAACATTGTTTATGATATATAGGAAATTCTACAATCTTTTGTCTTGGCTTTTAAAAATGATTTACCATTAAAATATTCATTGTTAAATTTTACTTTATGCCTAGAAAGTCCCGTTTGTTTTGCACCAATATGAATATTTATTAAATTAATTGGGATGTGGGGGGCGTGGCCTGATGGCGGCGGAGTAGAACGCTTTCCTCCTGAGCTCCGTGTCCCGGCTGGGGGTTCTTTCTTTATGTATGTGCTAAGTCGCCTTCTTACCTGATTTTATGGGTTCTAAAATGAAGGGGGCACAGAAGGGATGCCCCAGAGGCACCCCAAAGCCGGGGGCTAGATTTTCAGCGGTGTCCGACGGGCAGGCACCTGCCGCGAGATGTACACAACTGCGGGCCGGATTGCAGCAGGATTCAGCGGTGCAGGGACCAGAAGTCTCCACCACTTCACCACCAGAGGTACATTTTGATTCCCCCATCCTTAGCCCCTGCTTAATGCCTTCTCTGGAAGCATCTTTAAGCCATAGCCCTGCCAACATGGATACCGAGGAGGAGTGGGACTGGAAGGCCCACCTCGTGCCTTACCTACCAGGCAGGATTTAGAGTATAGTATAGGGCGCTTGGAAGCGAGCTGCAAGGCAGAATTTCACGCTATGCGTCAGTCCGTCCAACAAGTTACCAGTGCCACCACAGCTCTACAAACCCAATGTGCTGATCTTTCTTCACAAGTAGTATCCCATGCGGCTATTTTGGAACACCACGAGGCGCAAATTAATATGTTGTATTTGTTGCATGATGATGCTGAAAACCAAAAGGCGGAATAATATACGAATACAGGGTCTTCCTGAAACTATACCGCATTCAGAATTGCCCACAGCGGCCTATTCTATTTTTGCCAAGCTCCTTGCTGTTCCATCTGATGTTGATATAGAGATAGATCGGATACATAGAACTCTGGGCCCACGCAGCACAAATCTGCAACGCCCTAGAGATGTTATCTGTCGGATTTTTTCAGAACCAGGGAACGTGAACGGAATATCCCATATAGATGGGGATTTCCCTTCCATCTCATTATCAGATCGGGAGGTAGAACCCTTGTTCTTCGTGAACCATCCGACCTGCCTCACATTGTACGGGATCTACACCTTCCTGATATTATATTACCTGAATGGCTTACAGCGACATCACTGCTCAACAGCAAACCAGCGTCATCGCAAGCTCTTCCACGACCTCCATGGGTCATCTTTCTTCCCCTCCTCCTTCCACAATATAGCCTGTTGATTCGGCATCGACAGCAGTTTTTATTGGATCTCAGACCACCTCCATCATTGTTATTGGAATCTCTGTCTGCCGTCCTATTTTTTCTTGTTTATTGGGCTGCCAATCACCATCAGACTACTCCTGACCTAAACTTGATCTGCCACCTGCCATGTTTGGCCGAGAGAACGGCCCACATTTGAATGGAGACTTTATGTTCCTGTGTAAGATGTTTATCCTCCAGGGTAGGACTTTCCATATATTGGTAGCTATGTTGAGCGATATCTAACTAGTGTTTATTGTTGCAGATCCTGCTGTTAGTTGGATAGCAATTTCTGAATGCCTTCTAGATTATGTGGTTAATTATGCTTTGGGCCAACTAGGGGGCGCATGAGCTTTACTGCTCTCGCCCTCTAGTTAGCCCTATTATGGGACCTGGGATGTTGCTCCCCAGCTTCCTCAGACTACTTTGGCAGGAACTTAGTGAACTGCTTTTTATATGTTAATGCCTTTCGATTTATGCGCTATAACTTAGTTAAAATGTTTACAGGACTGTTTAGTACACTGGGCGAATGCCCAGGGTTTGCTTATTATTTATATTGTTTTTGGTTTTGTGGGTTCCCCCAGGTGGGATCCACTGGTATATTTGTTGCTTGTCTGTTTGCCTCCCCCTGCTGCGCACAGACACTTTCCCCACATAGGCCCACTGCCTTACTAGGCGGTGATTTGGGATCCTTTGGATCCTGCTTTAGTTTTTGAGCCCACGGTCGGGGTTTAGCCCGCCTCGCCCGTCTGGTGCCCCTTCCCTAGCCTACTCCCCCTGATGTACTCAATACACGAAAAAACGCAAATTTTGAGAATCCGCACCCTCAATGTGAAGGGTCTAAATAGCTCGAACAAGTGCTCTCAGGTGCTATATGCTCAACACAAAGCGAGAGTGAACATTTTACTTCTGCAGGAGACCCACTTTCAATCCACTAGAATTCCCTCTCTCCGCAATCGTTATTATACCGTTTGGCGTCACAGCTCCAGTCCTGAGTCTAGAACTAAGGGAGTTTTTTAGCTTTCCATAAAACTTTACCTGTTCAGATACTTGACTCCCACTCCACAGGGCAGATATCTGATCCTAAAAATTTCTTTTTATGCACCTAACCATCAACCCACTGTGGCCCTTACTCAGTACCTGGCGACTCTGAAGGGGTTCGCCGAGGGATCGATCATAGTGGGTGGTGACCTGAATTGCGTTTTGGATCCCCGGATTGATACCTCAATCGGGAAAACTCCGGTCTCCTATTCCAAACTCCCGTTCTAAACCACACGATCTTAGACTAGTAGACATGTGGCGCACTCTGCATCCCACCACCAAAGATTATACCTTTTACTCCAACCCACACAATATGTACTCCTGCATAGATTATATTTTGGCGAGCCACTCTGTACTCGATTGGAGTCCTGTCACCTCTATAGAATCCTGCCCCTGGTCTGATCATTCCTCAGTATCCCTCTCACTCCTGATTCCTCAAATGGGCCCTAGAGAATGGACCTGGAGGTGTAATGACTCTCTGTTCAAGGACTCTATTTGTGCAAAAGCCATTCTAGAAGCAATTACCAATTTTATAGGGGACCACGTTTCGGACCCCACTCCCCTACCTTTGCAATGGGAAGCTATGAAGGAGGTGGTTTGAGGGGTCCTAATTCAACAAGGAACCAGGCTTAAAAGGCTCAGATAGCAGGATATTACACTCACATGTGATAAAATTCGCTCTTTGGAACGCCCACATAAACAAAACATGGCCCCAGCTGTATTTTTAGAACTGACTGCTGCTAGAACTCACCTTTTGAAGCTATATGACCTAGCACACCAATGCCACCGGGATCGTTTCCGTAAATTAATTTACCAATATGGGGATAAATGTGGCCAATTGTTAGAACGGGGCTTACACCCACGCACATCCACTTATATTCCGTCTATCCGGACCGCTAGTGGCGGCTTAACATCTATTCCTAAGGAGATTTTACAAACTTTTCATAAATACTATGCCAATCTCTACAAAATACGCCCTGCCCATGTAACTCCATCCCCCCTGCACGATTATATAACTAAAACAGCCCTTCCAACGTTAGATTCTGAGGTGATATCGCAATTGGAGTCCCCGTTTACTGAGGAGGAGGTCTCTGCTGCCTTACGTGCCACACCGACTGAGAAAAGCCCTGGCCCTGATGGCTTTACTCCACGGTTCTATAAACTCCATGCCCTTAATCTTGTCCCTTTTATGACTAAGGTGTTCTCTTCCATCTCTGTCGACACGCCGTTTCCTCCACAGAGTTTGGAAGCTCACATTACAGTTCTTCCTAAGCCTGGCAAAGACCAAATGGTTTTCTCTAATTATAGACCCATATCATTGATTATTGTTGATGCTAAAAATTTTTCTAAACTGATTGCCAATAGGTTATCTCCACACATGCCCTCATTGATTCATCTGGATCAAACTGGGTTTATTTATGAAAGGGAAGCCAGCGACAATACTATTAAGACTATCCTGCTGACCCACTTTGCTAAGTCTACAGGTACTCCTATGTGCCTACTGTCCATAGACGCTGAAAAAGCCTTTGATAGGGTTAGTTGGGAGTTTATGTATTCAGGGTTACGTCAGGTAGGCCTGGGCCCCAGTATAGTCTCTAGAATTGCTGCATTGTATTCCTCACCTAGGGCCCGGGTGCGGGTTAATGGCACCCTTTCTGACTCTTTTCAAATTAAAAACCGTACGAAACAGGGGTGTCCCCTTTCCCCATTGCTCTACGCCTTAGTTATGGAACATTTGGCTGTGGCCTTGCGTCGCAATCCGGATGTTAAAGGGATCAAGATAGGGGATACACAATATAAACTCTCCTTATACGCAGATGATCTTCTGCTGTATATAACATCCCCTCATGTCACGATACCGTCGGTACTGAAGGAATTTGATGAATTTGGTTTACTTAGCAACTTCAAGGTAAACTATTCCAAATCTGAACTTCTAAATGTTACCTTAGACTCGACTCAAATGTCCACTATACACAATAATATGTCCTTTCGGATTTGCCCTAACGCCATTAAGTATTTGGGTATAATGATACCATCGGATCCTTCTGAATTGTTCTCACTTAATTATTCCCAAGCGTATTGTAAAATTCAATCCGACCTTCAGAAATATGACTCCCCGCCTCTTTCCTGGTTCGCTCGCATAAATACTCTGAAAATGGATATTGTCCCCAGTTTGTTATATATATTCCAAACGGTTCCCATATTTTTATCAACTGCATATTTTTGTAAAATACATAGGTTGTTTTTAAAATTTCTATGGCATAAGAAATGCCCCAGATTGGCATTCAGTATATTGGTTAAATCCAAGTGTAGAGGAGGAGTGGGGGCCCCTGATAATATTTCCTACTATAGGGCATCATTTTTAGTGCGCCTGACAGACTGGTTCCACAATCGGGAGTTGAAGGAATGGGTGTTGCTGGAAGAATTTTTATCTCCAGTAAGTCTCCGGTCTCTGCCGTGGGTGGACCGGTCGTTGTTACGGCTGAACTCCCCCATCCCTCCACTTACTATGGACTTATTACGTATTTGGGATTTTCTTCTTAGGTCGGGCAAATTGTCTACGAAACTGGGGCCTATGACACCATTGTTCGATCACCCAGCATTTTTGCTGGCAATGAAAGCTGCCAATTTTTTATCTTGGTCTGCCTCCGAAAACCGTTATCTTAAGAATATAGTTCATAATGGGCGGGTCCCCCCCCCCATCCTCCCTGGACCTTTCACACAGAAGCAAGTTGCTATCCTGGCTTTCGTACAGGCAATTGACGTCCCTTGTAGCTTCTTTTTCCGATCCATCCCTACTGAACAGAGGTTTGACGGAATTTGAGCAGTTAGTTCACCCGCTCGCGCTTCTCATATTGTTTCAAGGCTATATGAGCTACTCACTCAAAATTCTGAGTTTTTTGCTCCTATATACAACAGAGAGGGAATTGACTGGCCTCATAACGGCAGATGACTGGAAAAATCTTTTACCCTTACACACAAGCTGGCATTGACCTGTAAAGCCCAGGAGGTTAACTACAAAATCATGTCCAGATGGTATTATTGTCCTGTGGATCTACATAAAATTTCTCCCACACACTCGGATCGCTGCTGGCGATGCCAGTCACATAGGGGGACAATGCTCCATATTTGGTGGGAATGTTCAAAGATATCTCGTTTTTGGGATCTGATTATTCAGATATTTAATGACTGCTCTGGATCTACCGTACCCAACACTCCTAATGTAGCTCTTTTATATTTGATCCCGGGCTTGCTTAAAAGCAATAAAAAAGGCGTTCTACGTCATTTTCTTATAGCTGCTAGGGTTCTCATCCCGACATTGTGGAAGCAGCCTTTTGTTCCTTCTATAGCTGACTGGGTATCCGAACTTGAAAAAATCCGCCATATGGAAATGTTGGTGGCGGAAGATGATGACAGAATGGAACAATTCAAAATAGTTTGGTCCACGTGGGATTGGTTTAAAGAATCTCCCTGACTCCAACTGTACTTATCTTAATGTTCTTGTATGCTAGTTAGGATGCTGCCTTTGCATTGAGGGTACTCTGCTAACTCCTCCAACTCTGGGTGGTGTACATTCTCTCTTTCCCATTCGTTCCCACCTCTTCCCCCTTGGGCTGTATTGTTCTTTTCATAGTTGTTCTTTGTTAGAAGTTTTTATATATATATGTTTATTAATATTGGCGGTCTAAGATCATTTGAGCATTATTTATGTTCCATGCTTTTATGAGTATTTATGTTGTTTTCTGTATATTTGTGTTGATTTATTTTACTCTGATCCATAAGGGCTTAGACAGATTGTTACTGTGCTTATCAGAGTATACGCAGTATCTAGGTTGTATATTTTATGCTCATACGAAACCACTGCCGTTAAGGGTAAATAAGATGTATGTGTTTTATGTTTTAATGTTTGCTATGTATGTTCGTTTTTTCCTTTTTTCTTTTCTGAAAACTCAATAAAGTTGATTGACACAAATTAATTGGGATGTGGCATTGCATCTTTTAGATGTCATTTTTAAAGACCAGCAAACTTTTACTTAATCATAAGTGTTTTAATCTTTACTCGGCCTACAAATGAATCCCACAAATCGATTAACACATAGAACAGAAATGGGAATGTTTCAGGTCTGTCTACACAAACACACTGAAAAATATATTCCAATAGGTAATAAGATTATGAGGCTAAAATTAAAACCTATGTGGCTCACAACTAATGTTTAAAAAGTCATAAAGAGTAAAAAAAAAATCTAAAAATGAAGGTTTACCTTCATAATTTGAAAACTCTAAAGAATATACCAAAGATGTAAAAAAAAGATAAAATGTGCAAAACTTCAAAATGAAACTAAGGAAGACCCCTCAAAATTTTGTAAATATATTAATAGCAAAAAGATCGGATCTGAGGATGTAGGCCCTTTAAAGGATGTCTCTGGGTTGGTAACTGGGGATAAAGAAAAGGCAGATTTATTAAATACTTTTTTTTTAGCCTGTGTAGATAAAAGGAAAATGACAGAGCTGTCCAAATGGCTAATAGCAATGTCACTGCCTTAAATGAGCCACAATGGCTCAAAGTTGAGAAAGCACCAGGACTTGATGGATTACATCCATGTGTCTTAAAAGAGCTAAGCTCAGTTATTTCAAAGCCATTGTTTAAAATTTTTAGAAATCCTCAATCACTGGCATGGTACCAATGGATTGGTGGAGGCCAATGTGGTTTCCTATATTCAAAAAGGGAGCAAAGTCACTACCAAGTAACTACAGACCTGTAAGTTTAACTTCCATCGTTGGAAAGGTCCTAGAAAGTTTGATAAAGAACTCCATAGAGGAGTTTGTGCTAGAAAATAGTATATTAAATGATAGCATGGATTCAAGAAAGACTGACGTTATCAAACCAGATTTACTCACTTTTTGTGAGGAGGTAAGTAAACAGGAAAACAGTTGAGAACAGAAAGTTCAGATATAGTGTAGTTGGACTTTGCAAAAGCTTTTGACACCCTACAGACAGTTAACCCCCCTGGGGGTATTTCCAAGTGTGGCTCGGGGGGAAATTTTATGTACCTAAAGCGGTAACCCTGAGCCACACTCAGGGTAGCATAGTAAAGATCCTACCTGCTTCCCACGATCCAGCAGCGTCAATCTGTAAGTTAATAGAGAACTGGCTTAAAGACTGCATCCAGAGAGTAGAGAATTATTGATTCATCCTCTGAATGGTCTAAGGTTATTAGTGGTGTATGCCAGGGTTCAGTTTTGGGACCTTTACTGTTTAACATCTTTATAAATGGTATAGTGTTTGGAATTAAAAGTACTATCTCTCTGACTGCAGATGACACCAAACTATGTAATGGAATTAGGACCATACAGGATGTCTATAATCTACAAGCAGACCTGAATGTACTGTTTGATTGGGCAGCCAAATGGCAAATGGCATTTAATATTGACAAATGTAAAGTTATGCACTTGGTGGCTAACAATATGCATGCCTCATACTATCTGGGTGGAATACATTTGAGGTGGTCAAAAATAGAAAAGGATCTGGGGGTTGTGGTGGATCATAGACTTGATACAATGATACCTTGGCTAACAAAAATAATTTGTTCCGAAATCACATTTGTTAGCCGAAACCTTTGTTAGCTGAAACGTGATTTCCCATAGGTTTCTATAGAAAATCATTTTGTTTGTGCTGGAAGCTGCCCACAATTTAAAGATATGTTTTTAAAAAATAGTAAAAAGCACAAAATAAAAGGTCATAAACTCACCAAAGGCTGAGATGAACAGCTTTCTCCAGTTACAGCAGGTAACAGGTACATTATTTCTTCTGCAAGTTATGTAAACCACCCTACTCCCCCTATCAAGTCTCCATCCTGCACACAAGCAGCAGGGAAGCCCCATTCCTATGTAAAGAATACATTCTATAATTCACACCTACTTCTCAAATTCACAGTTATAAAGGTCAAAGTGATGTCTCGCCCTCACTTTCTGATACAGTATACAGCAAGTACTTATCGGGTGTCTTACTTCATGTTTTTTTTTTTTTTTTTACATTTTTTAGCTCAAGGCTTAGTGTCAATATTCGTTAGCTGAGTCCCATAAACAGTGAGGGAAAAATTTGTTAGCAGGGCCACTCGTTAGCCAAGGTATGACTGTAGTAGCATGCAATGCAAAGTTGAAATTTCAATAGCTAGCAAAGTACTTTCTTGCATTAAAAGAGGAATAGACTGCAGAGATCAAGACATAATCCTGCCCCTGTAAAAAACATTGGTCAGACCACATCTGGAGTATGCAGTATGGAGTATGTGGAATCAGAGAATGCAGAGAAGGTCAATTAAACTCCTAAAAGGAATGTAGGAACTCTATGAGGAGAGATTAGCTGAACTGAATTTATTCTCCCTTGAGAAGAGACGTTTAAGGGGGGGCTATGATCACTTTGTATAAATATATAAATGGTCAATATAAAAATTTCTCTTTCCAATTATTCTCCTCAAGATCATTACAGAAGACAAGAGGGCACTCTTTATATCTGGAGAAAACGAAGTTTAACCCCCCTAGCGGTAATCCCGAGTGTGACTCGGTGTGGAAAATACTTGCAAAAAGCGGTAACCCCGAGTCACATTCAGGGTAACTTTAGAAGCCCCTCTTACCTGTGCCCCGTGCTCCAGTGGCGATCGGACGATCCTGCTGTGATGCCAGGGCGTCTGTCTGTAGGGGGGTCTATCCTCCTGGTGATGTGAGAAGCGGTTGGTGGATTCAGGGGAGTGAGCAGGGTGGGGACATTCCAATTGCATTACCTGGCAAGATGTGACATCTGGGTGATGGCGGTGGAGTGATGGATTCCGGGGGGCGGGAAATTTAAAAGCAGATTACTATGTAATCTGCTTTTAAATTTTTTTTACAGTAAAAAACACAAAAAAAAACACATAATAGTATAAATGCACATTTTAGTGCACCAAGCATCATTGCCCAGTGCTCCGATTTACATTTCGCCCACTATTAGCCCTGACCTTGATCTGACCTTTTGATGACCTATAAATCACTTCCTGAATGTATCATTTCATCACTTTGTCTTTGACCTTGATTGTTCCTGACTAATTGCAGGAGACAACATGGCATCCAAAAGGCATTTCGCTTACGCAAGCTCTGTTTTGGAGGAATTTGAAAGCAGCTATAGCGGTTTGGAGTCCCTTGTGGAATCGAGCGATAGTGATTCACCAGAAAATTTGTCATCAGTGAAAGTGAACTGAGCGACAATTCTGAACCTGAGGTAACTGCTGTGCGCAGAACATGGTGTCCTATTGACCTTGATGCGGACCAGGCAGCATCGCCACGATTTCCATTTACCGGCGCACCTGGGATGAAAATTGAGGCTGAATGCGACGACCCCCTGGCATACCTGAAGATGTTTTTGACCAATGAAGTTTTAGAAAACATGTATGCTGCTCTGTGTTGGCTATCTTTTTGCTATTTGTTTTTAGTACAAATATGTATGCTGCTCTGTGTTTGCTAACTTTTTAATTGTTTTATGCAAACGTATGCTGCTCTGTGTTTGCTAACTTTTTGAGATTTTTTGCTATTTTTTTTATGCAAACATGTATGCTGCTCTGTTTGCTAACTTTTTAATTTTTTTTATGCAAACAGGTATGCTGCTCTGTGTTTGCCAACTTTTTTAAATCCTTTCCTAATTTTTTTTATGCAAACATGTGTGCTGCTCTGTGTTTGCTAACTTTTTATTTTTTTTCATGCCAACATGTTTGCTTTTTTAAATGTTTTAAATTTTTTGCTATTTTTTTTATGCAAACATATATGCTGCTCTGTGTTTGCTAACATATTACTTGTAACCTTCACCACACTATAAAAGAACATATCCTAAATTACCTTTTTTATTTTGTTTTATGCAGGTATGCTAGACAACAACAAGGTGCTCCACACCTGAGGTTTGCAAGAAGCAGAAAGATGGAACCTATGACCAAGGATGACATTTGGCTGTTTTTGGGCTTGGTGATCCTGCAGGGAGTTGTGGGCAATCCCGTGCAGAAGTGGTACCGGTCCAAAAATAAAATGAATACTACTCTAATCTTTGGCACAGTCATGCCAGAATACTGCTTTTCCCTCATAATGAAGTACCTGCACTTTGCAAACAATGAAGAATTTGATGAGACTACCCATCCTGCACCAATACTGAAGAAAATTTTGGGAAGTGTCTCAGATGATTCTACAACATTTCCTGAAAACCTATGTGCCAGTAAGAGATGTCACCCTTGATGAAAGTCTAATGGCTTACAAGGGGAGGCTCAGCTGGGTGCAGTACATTGCATCAAAGAGGGCACGATGTGGCGTGAAAATGTGTACATATATGCTGTGCGAATCCTTATCTGGTTACATTTGGAATACAGTACTTTACACTGGAAAAAGGACACAGTTCAACCCCAGATACAGCTATTATAAATTACCAACATCTTCAGTGCTATCCCTCATTGAGCCATTGCTAGATCAGGGCTATTTTATCACAACTGACAATTTCTACACATCTCCTGAGCTTTATCTCCTGAGTTCTGTCTGCAACACAAAAAAAAGATGCCTATGGAACCGTTAGGGCTAAGCGACGCAACCCGTCATCAATGTTTGCAAAATGGAATCTGAAGACAGGAGAAATTGTTGCCTGGCAGAAAAGCAAGATGATGGCCCTGAGGTGGCGTGACAAGAAAGATGTGTGCCTGATGAGTACTGTCCATGATGCCTCCACCGTTCTGGTACACACAAAACGTGGGAAAGAAGTGATGAAGCCACAGGTGGTGATTGACTACAACAACACCATGAGAGGTGTCCACAGAGCTGACCAAGCCATTACATTCTACCCAGTGATGAGGAAACAGCAAAGGAAGTACTACAAAAAAATCTTCAGGCATCTTGTTGAGCAGTACCTATCGAATTCCTATTCGGAGTACCTATCGGAGGCTTCATTTTGCAAGTTTCTGAATCCATAGTCAAGAACCACCAAACACCATCAGAGGCTATGAATAACCTTGGACATCGTGCTTCCACCGTTGTCAACCCAGATTGCTTACTGGTCATCACTTCATTGAATACATCCCACCAACCCAGAAAAAGGCAGCACCTACAAGGATGTGCGTGGTTTGCTGCTCAAAGACCGATGAAACGAAAGGACGAAACACAAAGAAACCAGGTTCTACTGTCCTGACTGTGATGTTAGACTTTGTGCAGCACCCTGCTTCAAAATCTACCACACCCGAGATGTTTACTAAAAATGTAAATATTTTTTTTTTCTAAAATCTGTATTTAAATTGTATTATTATTTATCAATAATTTTGCACCCTTGTTTGGAAAATTTTTAGTAAGAAATTTTTGATAAAATAGTTTTTTTGATAAATTACATTGTTGTGGTCTATGATTTCATTATTTTTTATAATTATGATTTATAATTATTTATTAGATTATAATTTATTATTATAATGTAATAAATAAAAATAATTATTATACCCGGGAGTTAATCCTAAGAACTACAGGCCCACAATATAAACAAAAATTTTTATGCAAAAACAATAGGATCACTTTTTGCATAAAAAACTGACAGAATTAGAATGCTAGGGGGATTAAGCTCCAGTTAAGGAAGGGATTCTTCACTGTGAAAATGTGGAATCGGCTCCCTGAGGAAGTAGTTTCAGCAAATACCATTGTTCTCCTCAGCCCCTTTTTGGTGGGCAGGCCGCCCGGCTGCCTTGCCCCCTCCGCCCAGCTCTTACCAGCAGCTCTTATCAGCAGCTCTGATCCTCCGAACAGAGAGGCTGCACTGTTCTCAGCTACCATCTATTCAGAGGATTCCAGCTGCTGATAAGAGCCGCACAGCTACAATTAGATTGGGTCATAGGCTGTCCCTCCCCCTTCTCTAGCTGTGCTGAGTCTTCTTTTGAAAAAAACAAAACCATTGTGTAACAATGTATTCATCCTAGTGGGGGTGTGTAATGACAAAGTAATCAGCAGCAAAATAGTTGTGTGTGTGTGTTCTGCAGCCTTACATTAGCTTAGTTAGCTCTGTGTACTAACCTCAATATCTTCTAAACCGTATATCATAATGTTTTGAAATTTTCAGGGTGCACAAGGAGCACTCATAGTTATTAGTAACCACAGTTTCATATGGAGATCAGAATTTTAAAAACTTGTAAAATTTTAACATTGAGGTTGCTGTTTCAGATCATCAGGGGCATTGAGATGGAGCCTATAAATTGATACCTACTAGTCACAAATCTTTAACTATCAATATATGGTACCCTGTCTGCTTCCCCTTGAATTCCAATTTCTGTAGAATGGTGGGGTATGCAAAGCCGAAAATGTAGGCACAGTGGAGGGTCACCTTTGGCTAACCCCCCAGTAAAATGTAATTACTATGATATCATCAGAACATGAAAAACTCAACCACACTTGAACCTCAATTTCTCTGGAATGAGGATGCCTAGGAAACTGGAAATGTGTGGGGAACACCTGTGGCTAACACCCCCTAACATTTCATCACTATGGCATCATTAGAACATAGAAAACACTGCCCAAACAAAATTGGAGTTCAGGTTCCTGAAGGGTACACTCGTGTAACAGGGCAGTGTGTTTTGATGGGCAGAGTTTATGTTGTAATGATGCCATGGAGATGAAAGTTTGGGGAATGTTAGCCACAAGTGTCCCACCTCTAATTTTGTTTACCTGCACCTCTCTGGAGAAATTAGGGTTTAAGGTAGGGAAGCGGACAGTTTGGCAGTTTTGGGCAGAGGTTTTTTTATGTACTATATTTTAAGGGGGGGGGGGGGCGTTTATACATGTGTCCCCCACTTGCATCTACATTTTCAGTTTCCTGCACCTCCCCATTCCAGATAAATTGTGGTTTAAAAAACAAAAGCAGAAAGTTATAGTTTGATGAAAGGTAGGTAAATAATTTAGGGGCCCCACCCCAATGCTTCTTTCTATGTAAGTGGCCCCTGGGGGTCCTTAATTTGCATTTTCAATTTTGGGCTCCTAGGTGCATTTTCTTATGAAACAGCAACCCAAATGTCCACTTTCCAAAAGTTTTTAAACTTGTGATCCCCATATCTTGAAATTCTTTAAAATATTTTGGTTATTACTAACTATGAGTCTGCTCATAAAGCAACACCATATTTTAACATTATATAAAGGGTGACATTCCACTTTTTGTTGTAATAGAAAAATGTTTTTTTTTGTTTTTTTTTTTAATTTTTGGGGGAGATACCCTCCCCTTCCGTCTTTACTGCCATGGTGGTAAAGACTGCAGGGTAAATCTGCAGCCTCCTGGGGTATTTGTGTCACATATCCCAGATGGCTGTGGGCTGCTCCTTTTGTGCATGCCCAACATCAGAGGCTTTCCTTCGTAAAGATAGTGCACAATCTCACTCATGCCCAATGAGATTAGCACTTGATGAAACGGTGAGCATGGGAAAGAAGAGGGAAGATGAGCAAGCTTTGCACTCGCTGGGCTGTTTGTAGAAAGATCAAGTGAATTTTTTTTTTTTCACAAAAGTTTTGTGTTACCTAGATTTAGAGGCCACATTTGAAGTTAGGCTGATATTACACCGGCAGTAAGGTTACATTTGCTGCATTTACCCCTCACTTTCACCAGGAACCACTGCTGCTTCAAAAACTTCTAGGCCTGAAAAAAACCCAGCACTGGTTACCAATCCCAGGTGCTTAGGCAGTTGCCAAGTAGTCACTCAGGAGGGGTAAATGGCCCTGATTTTTTTATGCTAATGTGAACAAAGCCTAACTTGTTACACCACACTACTACTAGGGATTACATTATTAAATATGGAACACTAGGCAGTTAGATTAAAATACACAGCACTGAACAGTTTGAGCATAATACAAAAAAATGGAAAAACTAGACATTTAAACAAGCCTGGCATTAGAAAGTTGGGAAAAAGTATAGGGGGTAGGTAGAACACTGACACAATAATAGGGGTTACTGGATACCTATGGCATAAATAAATAGGAGCACTAAATTTGCAGTGTCTTGCCCTGCCCACTTTTTTAACACCTGGCTACAGCTTCCCCCCACCCAGCTGAAAACATTTTCTGGGGAAAACACTGAATTATTATGGATTGCTTTAAGAAAAAGCTGGATACTTTTCTAAAAGCACAGAACATAACTGGGTATTAAAGCTTTTAAGGAAAGATTACAGATTGTTGATCCAAGGAACATCCAATTGCCTCATGGAATCAGGAAGGATTTTTTTGTTGGAGCAAATTGTACTAGGGTTTTTTTGTCTTCCTCCTCTATGTCTCTAGGGTTTTAGTTCTGGCATATGTTTATTTCCTCATTGGTTGAACTTGATGGACTTAGGTCTTTTTTCAACCTGACTTACTATGTAACTATGTACCTACCTTTACTTCTGCAAAGCCACTGATCCCGAAATCCACCTGGATTCTCCTTCTGGGTAGCTGCTTTTCGGAAGAAGCACTGGGTGCTGCCATCTTGTTTCGCCTACTTTCGTCCTCTGCCTACGTCACCTGATTTCCCACAGCGTAAGTGAGTTCAGGCATACACAGAAAGAGCACTGTTAAGCTTCCTGGGATACAGGACGAGAAGCCGTACAGGTTGTCACAGCTCTTCATCATCTTCCATCACGGGTAAAGAAAAGATTTCCCCTACTTACAGCAGAGGGGATTGACACATTTGATTTTATTAGGCAACGTAGCTTGATTTGAAACCTGAGCCGATTTTGCATGATTTTGTACTGCAAACCTGTAACTGCAATTACATGTTGCACATATAAAATGGCTGGCAACCATTAGGTCAAAGACTTGCAGGCAAGCCTGTATTTGTACTCTTGTAACTTCTGTGGCAGGAGAAATAGCTTGGCGTGGTTGGAATTTAAAGTGAATCCCAGCAAATTCCTTGTTTGGAATCCAGCAAAACTCTGATCTTTTTTAGAGCCACTTCCAGCTCTGTATATGATCTTGACCACAGCAAATTATCATCTAAAAAAATTACAACCCACCTTTTGGAGCAATTATTAAATTCAAAATGTGAAAACAGCTTACTGCTCTATGACAAGGAAAGTGGCACCAGAAGTTTCATTCGAGTGTCAGCTGTGCCCAAAGCCTGACCCCACTCCCTTTCATCTGCCACAGGAAAAGAACTATGCTACACACACAAATAAATTCTTCTTGAAATGAATTACCAGTCAACATTATTAAGCCCTTATTGGGAAAAACATGTCGGAAGGGAGAATTCATGTGTGTGCTTTTTCTAATGCAAAAAAGGTTTGTTCATGAGGTTATGTGCACAGCTCTTTTTGTGTTGCTTAGAGTAGCTTGTGCTGATGCAAAAGTTTTGGTTAACACTTTGGAGACATGACTAGGTTGAAAGAAAAGGGTTGCAAACTAGTCATGTTCCTCTTTTATTGTGACACATGAAAAGCACTGGTGGTAGATTAATTATTTCAGGTCCAGGACAAGCCAAACAAACATCAGATTATTCGGTGGCCACCATTAAGCATACCATTTGATGTTCAAACTATTTTAAGTGCAATTAATGACCAGTATTACAAACAGTTGGAAGAGAGCATATGTATTTGACCTATGTGATCCTATTGTTTGGATGTAAACACTTTGTCTAGACAGTAATGTAAACTTTGAGTGCAAAAGATTGTGAACCAACTGGGAGTGGCCACAAACTTTCCTGATAAAAGGTTTCCATCTGTGATGGAAAGGGGGACTCAAGAGGACAAAGACTCCACATCCAGGGCAAGCCAGGAGAAAATGGAAAGGACCCTGTCAGGCTGACATGGAACCACTTTGAAGCTTCAACAAAGACTCAGTATCCAGTTTCCACTGCAAAGCCTGAGTCCTGTTCACCAATGAAATCATGAAAAGCTCTTACTGAAGGGAAATAACTTTTAATGTGTCCTTTTGTATACATTGCCAGTGTTCCCTCGCCAGGAAGGATAGCGTGTGCATGTATGTGTATATTTGAATAGTTTTGAATTTGTTTTGTTGTGTCCTCCTGTAACTGTGAATAGTTTGTTTACACACCATGTTTTGTTGAGGAAAAGCATAAAACTAAAAAACAGGCTGTGTTCCTTGGACTTTACTGACAAGAAAAACTGTGAGCTATACAAAAGATTTGCCATCAAGAAAAACTAGTTAAAGTAAAAATTCCAAACCCTCTCTGCCAATAGTACCAGGAGCATGACTCGCTCAGCCAGCAGCCCGTTGGCTCAGCATAGACCTAATAGCCGATAGGGTAAATACAAAAATCAGAGGTCAAAAACCTCTGTGGAACCTAGTTGTCTGACACACTTTGAGATGACTCTGTGGGACCTCAAAGAGGTACATCACACAGAAATATTAAGGCACTATAAAAGCAAAAATCACCCCCTAAACTTTAAAACAAAATCATCAAAGAAAAGGTTAGTATGGTAACAGCTTGTTTAAAGGTTTTTGTTTTTACATAACATCATAGGCAAATGGATATTGAAGCTCTTCAAAATTAAATGTCTCTTGAATAGCCCTAATAAAGGAAGACTCCCTTTCCTTTCCAAAAAATGGATGCAGTGTCATTGAGCCTGATTCATCTAGCAAAATCGGAAGTTTACTCACGCGCACGTATTCGGATCTGGAATCAGGCCCCTCTAATGTATTTATCAACCAAATTTCAGCTGTCGAGAATACGCCGACATATTCTCCTGACATTTATCAACTGAAATGACTGTACGCTTCAAGGCACGCATCTCCAGCAGCTTGACACAAGCGAGCTTCCATTAAAAGTCAATCTTTCCTCAATGTTGATGCTAAACTCTTCTCCAAATTAATAGCTAACCGCTTATCCACCTACATGCCTGGGCTGATACATTATGATCAGGTAGGCTTTATTAACGGGAGAGAGGCTAGGGATAATACCATCAAAACCTTTCTGGTCGCTCATGCCGCAAAAATTTCACACACCCCTTTGTGCATGTTGTCAGTTGATGCGGAAAAAGCTTTTGACAGAGTTAACTGGGCTTTTATGTACCAAGCTTTGCACCAGATAGGCTTAGGGCCGCGCATGATAGCAAGAATAGTGGCACTTTACTCATCACCCAGAGCACGAGTAAGAATCAATGGCAGTCTGTCGGCCCCGTTTCCGATACGTAACGGCACTAGGCAGGGATGCCCCCTATCCCCCCTGCTGTATGCTATTGTGATGGAGCATCTGGCGGTAGCAATTCGGAATAACCCCAATGTTCAAGGGATCAATGTTGGAAGCTACCACTGCAAATTCTCTCTATTTGCGGATGATTTACTCTTGTATATCTCCTCACCTGAAAGGTCCATTCCTGCGCTGTTAGAGGAGTTTGATCTCTTTGGGCAGTTGAGCAATTTCAAAGTAAATTATACTAAATCAAACTTGCTCAATATCTCACTCCAACCAGCCCAAGTTCGGTATGTTAGAGATCATACATCCTTTGGAATTTGCTCGGACAAGATCAAATACTTGGGGATTTTTGTTTCGGCTGATCCTGCTAAGATGTTCCGTCACAATTATGAACCGTTACTAGGTAAGCTGAAATCAGATTTAGGTCGATATTCATCGCTGCCCCTATCTTGGTTCGCGAGGATCAATACTCTGAAGATGGATATTTTACCTAGAATACTATATATTTTTCAAACCGTACCTATATACCTACCCCCCGCCTTTCTTGGAAAAATACAACAATTATGTAGAGACTTTATTTGGAAAGCAAAACGATCTAGGATAGCTTTACGCTACCTGTCCAGACCCAAGGCACTGGGTGGGGCGGGGGTTCCCGACTTTAGAACGTACTATAGAGCCACCATGTTGGCACGCATAGTGGACTGGTTTCACAACAGGGACAGGAAGGGCTGGGTTGCCTTGGAGACTCTTTTATCCCCTATTGACCTACGCTCCCTATTGTGGGTGGACAGGTCTAAGTTGTGTGCACACGACCCAATCCCTATTGTCTCTTCAGACCTGTTGAAAATCTGGGACAGCCTTATTAGAGTTGGACAGGTGTCTACTCGGGTGGGCCCCATGACCCCTCTCTTTGACAACCCAGCTTTTCCCCCGGCAATGCATGTAAGCAATTTTCTCTCTTGGACGGCTCAGGACCACAGACAGGTCTATAGTATCCTACAGAATAGAAGGTTGCCTCCCTTCTCTTCCCTGGACTCTGAGGTCCAGAGGAGACCTTATGCCTGGTTGTTGTATAATCAGCTGTCGTCCTTTCTATCTACATTCCCGGATATGCCTGCTTTCTGTAGAAACCATACGGCATTCGAATCTTTGCTAAGCAGCACACGACGGCCGGAGCATGTTATCTCCCAGTTATACGAAATGTTGACGAGGTATTCGGCCGTTAGCATGCCCACGTACACAAAGTATTGGGAAAAGGATCTGGGGGCCCCCGTTTCCCCTTTGGAGTGGGAAAAAGCATTCATACTAACTCATCAAATGGCACTCTCTTGTAAAACCCAGGAGACCAATTATAAAATAGTGGCCCGGTGGTATATATGCCCGACAGATATTCACAGGATATCACCATCATCCTCTGACGCATGTTGGCGGTGTCATGTCCACCGGGGTACTATGTTACATATATGGTGGGACTGTTCTGACATTCGTAGCTTCTGGAATCAGGTCATTGTATTATACAATACAGCGACTGATTCTGACTTAACACTAACGCCCAAAATGGCTTTATTATCTATCCTCCCTGGCTCTATAAAATCAAATAAACGGGATGTCCTTAGGCATTTTTTAAATGCAGCTAGGACAATAATACCAAGGAAATGGAAGCAGCCCTTAGCACCATCTATAAGGGAATGGCTTACTGAATTGGAAAGAATACAACGGATGGAGTATCTGGTTGCGGAGGACGAGAATAGGACGGAGCAATACAAACTCACATGGTCCATGTGGGACTGGTTTAAGGAATCACCTCAGTTTAAAATGCTTTGGCCATAGGTACTACATTACTCAAGGGCAGTATAGAAATTGCTTCGGTTTATCGGGGCGTACAGCACAAGCGAGTGCATTGCTACTGGGCCAGTCAGGCTTCCTCTTGCCCCTCATGTTCCCTTAACCTTACCTTCTTTCTCCCTCTGGTTTTCCCTTCTCCTTTTAATAGTTGACCGGGAGGCTGTTCTTGTAATGGTCTTCGGTCATTGAGCTGCATGGTTTGCACTTGAGCAATGACATGCTACTTGTTCTATTTCATTGCACGTGTCGGGGTACTCCCCCTAATATTTTTCCATAATGTCGTGTTTTTTTGTAAACCTTGTGTTATGTTTATATCTGTTAAATTGTTGTTATAACCAATAAAAACGATTGAAACAAAAGTCAATCTTTCCCTAAAAATTCATTGTTTTAAAAGGCACACATTTTCCACTTAGCCCTAAATAAAGATGAATGATGTGTTCAAATGTTTCAAACATATATATTAGCTTAGAAATAAGCATATTTTTATATGACCTAATATTTTCAGGTTCAGAAGGAGTTAACTGATTTCAATACCTGACCCGAGGATCCGTCTGGTTTGCCAGTGGACTAGATCATCCACCCACGTTCTTCTTTGCTTCTCTATATATATATATATATATATATATATATATATATAAATTTTTATATTTATATAAATAGATGTATAGATATCTATGATAAATATATAAATAAATATAAATATAGTATAAAAATATGAAAAGTTATATTTATTTATAAATATATGTCTTTTATTATTTAGGCTTGGTCTACACAGACTGTTTAAAAAATGCATGTAAACTTTTCTGCCACGTTTATATGCATTTTTAGGCACTTTTACAAGCGATTGTAAGCTTTTTAGGAAAGCTTCTATTAAAAACAATAGGTGAAAAAACATTCAAACTGGCCTGTAATGGACTGTAGATGTGCACAGAACAGGGGGCAGGTGTGCGCTAATTGATTGCTATGACATCACCATTGACAGAACTTAGCAGATCCTCCTGAATTGTGCAGCTGAAAATTAAATGGGCGAATTCTTGACCCCACTGCTCATTAATCAATGCAGTGCAGGCGAGTGCACTAGCACCTGGCTAGCGGTAATACGCTGTGTCGAGTGGCGCGTATCTTCGCGCAGCGAGCTTACGCACGTTTGCTTGATAAATCAGCCACAGAGCCTTCAGAGGCAGACATGGAGTCTGATTTTCCTCAGATGTCATAATTGCACCAGTTGCTTGATAATTCCTGGGATGAATAATGCTGATAAATGCAGTTTGCAGAAAACACATGCATAACTCTCTGCAACCTCCTGCAGCACTGCATTGCATTGGGTAGGAAAAAATCATGTCAGTAACCTGTACAACCCTGAAAATCAGATACCCTCCTCTCATACATACTGAAGGTCCCCAAAGAAGTCCTATTTAATCCTGGCGTTGTAACGGACTAAACGTAGAAAAGAGAAAGCAAAACATAGCAGACAACAGAAAGATAAAAACCTGGTGGAAAGTTGTTGCTGAAGAGGTCCAATGGCAGATACTAGCTAGATTAGGCACTCTGTCAATTCCAGATAGAGACTCTTCTTTAAGACCATCCCCTTTTTCTTCTGCTAATTAGCAGAAGAAGCGAACAACAGCTCACAGGAACCAGGAGCCAACAGCTTGCATACACAAGCAATATGGCCACCCAGGCACTTTCTTTTGATCTTACTTTTTGTCATTTTTCTTCTTGTCAAATTTAGCGCTAAGTCATCAAGGTAAAATGGTCACCTCAGAACATCTTACTAAAATGGGGCCCTACGGCTGGGTCTACATGGACGTTTTGTAAAAAGGCATGTAAACGTGCACTTATTCTATCGTTTTAAAACTTTTTTTTTAATGCTGGAAAAAGCTGAAAAACGTCTATGCCGCGTTTATCCGCGTTTTACCGCGATTCTACAAGCGTTTTAGCACTTGGTAGAAATGCAAACTGTGACCCTGGGCAGTGATTTCTGCAAGTACAGGAAGTACATACATCCCTGCATACATGTGATAATGTGATCATGCAACAGTACAGTGACAAATGTAACAGTATACACAGAATAGAGTGAAAAGAGTGCAAAGTGAAGCACAATTAAAGACAAAGACTACACACAAGTGATAATGAATGACATCATTTGCAGGTGTGAAATGCACCAAAAGCAAACACAATGGCAGACAATTTCACACGTGCCAGGCATAGGTGTTAATTTTTAACAGCATAGTACATGTAATTAATCATGCATGACACATGAAATAGTGACACAGGACACAGGCTATTGTTAAAACGTTTGTAAAAGCCTCCATTGAAATCAATGGAAGCTTTTTTATTGACAATTTCTAGCATGCATAAACGCAGGAAAACACTCTCATTAAAATCAATGGACGCGTTTTCCCGCGATTTCCCGCGATTTACCAGCGTTTTAATTTTTTAAACGTTGCAAGCAACGTTTAAAATAAAGCTCAAAAACGTGCCTGAAGGAAACGTCCTGGTGTAGATTAGCCCATTGGAATGCATGGGGACTTCAAACAAGGGCTTTAAAAGCCTCAGGTTAAACGCTGGGGAAACAGTCCGTGTAGACTAAGCCTACTTCCTACTAAAAGAGTTCCCTGGGTACAATGGCCACCACATTCTATAACATGATGAGCTTTTTCACAAATGATGCCAAATTTGCAAGGTTTTTGGCATCATCTTATCCTGGAAAAGAGATTTTAGGGCCATGCATATTTGTATTGCAACAGAATTGCGGTATTTTATTTGGGATCCAGGCCCAGCGTGTCCTGCAAGAAATGGGTGGGCCAGGCACTCCTCCCTTTTTCCAGGCCAGACATTAAGAATGGCCCTGGTTTCTTTGGTTTTTTTTTGGTCATGCTGTGGATAACATTCGTCTCCTGCAAGAGAGAACCCTGGATTTGCTTTGTGTTGGAGTTTTTTTGTAAATGGTCAGTGGTCAGAGCACCCTGAAATTAAATTTAAAATCTGGAATACCTTATTGCAGCAAGTGAGTTGATGCTAACCTCCCACAGTTCATTATGGAAGCAGCCAGCTAACAGTATCAGGCATCGAGATTTAATGCCATGCTGCAGCTCCAATCCTAGAAAAGACTGCAAAGATGGGGACCCATGGGGCCTCCATTTACCCCCCCCCCTCACTTTTTTGAGAAAGATGATGGACGGACACATGCTTGTATGGAAAATTTAGAGAATGTTACATTTGGTGTCATAATGTTGGTTGTAACGAGTGATTATGTTGGTTGTCTCTGGCCTAGTTGTGTTGGCACTTTAAATAGGAGCTTTTGTCATTCCAGAGATTTCACTCTTTTGTAGTTCCTCTTGAAGAGTTTTTTTAGCATATCCTTCATTCCATACCACCCTATACACATATGCAGCTATAAAACCATGCTGGTATAAGCTGGTAGTAGCTACTACTGTGTCCCTGCCTGTGTATTGTTAGCAGCAATCTATGCACTTTCAGACGCTGCTAACACATGGCTCCAAGCGATTTGGACTTCGCAGCCATCCTTATCAGTCCAGGCGTCTTTACTTTGGATACCATTTGGGAATCAACTTTTCATCCCTCCTCCAGCACCGACCACCTATTGGTAAGGCCATTTCACTCAATGACACTCTGTCACCAAGTTTATTTATACAATCACGTATACAATTATATATATTTATTATTATTTGAAACTTACACTTTTTAAACACAAAAATCCCTACGCTTTTAATCCTTTCAATATGAACTTTTATCAGTTCAAAGGGATTGGCAAATTATAACTTACTACTCTTCCATCAAACAATCAGAATACTGCTGGCTAACAGGATAACTAGATAACAGGAGACCCATATAAAAACAGAAAAGAAAAAGTCACCCTTTTATATAATGGTAAAAATGTGTGCTTTAGGAGCATCATGCATATGATAGCAGATAAGGGCAGGAGAGCCACTGTCCTCCTCTCATCACTAACCAGCATGTGTTAGCAGATTAAGGTCACCACTGCCTTTTAAAAAAAAAAAAAAACTACCTGTGAATTTTATACAGTGGGGCCGTACAAATGGACATATAAAATTACGTTATCGGCAGCAGAGTGTGATAGCCATGTCTGTAAAGTCTGGCTGTCAATATTCCGCAGCTTAACAACTCATTGTGTTCAAACTTTGCAAATGGTTGGTTGCCCCCCCAGCTTTAAAGAATTTCAAGATTTGGGACAAAAGTTTAAAAATTGTGAAATTTAAACACGGGGGTTGTTTCAAAAGCAAGGGCCCCAGGGACCACTTACATGGCATGGAGCATTTTTCACAAACCTGTAACTATATACCATGCTATGGTACGATAGTGATTATTTTTAGGTAATGATACCATAGTGATTATTTTTAGGTAATGTTTAGCCACTTGTACCAACTTACACATTTTAGTTTCTTACGTCTCCCCATTCCAGAAAAATTGGGGTTTAAGTGTTAAAAGTGGCCAGTGTGACAGGGCAGCACATTTTAATGCAAGACAGATTTGATTTTACAGTCAAATAATAATAAATAATAAGGTTCTGCTGTAAAAAATGCCACTGAGACAAGAATTCTGATAATTGCAAAAAACAAATCTTTAAGGTATTTTTTTTCTACTAAAAAGATGACGACTAGGATAAACTACCTCTTTCACCTCATAAGACATAAGTCCATCAAATTCAACCACTGGGGAAATAATCATGTGCCAGATACAAACCCTTTAGACATAGTTGATCCAGAAGAAGGCAAAAAACATGGTTCAATTTGCTCCAACAGGGGAAAAAAAAATTCTTCCCTGATCCCGTGAGGCAATGTAATGTTCCCTGGATCAACAGTTTCTTCTGTACTCTGTTTTCTTTACTTTAAAACTTTAATACTAAGTTAAATGAGGTAATAAGGTATTTTATTAACATAGTACACACCTAGAATACAGTATGTTGTATATTTATTTGTGTTTATAGTTATGTACATTTGAATATGATGTAAATATTTGCAATAGGGGATAAAAAATGTTTTGGAACTTGGTATTTTAACAAGTGTTCACATTACAGCACTAAATTATTTTAAACCCATACAATCTTACCTGAAAACATTCAGTGTAAGCAACTCTCTGTGGCAAAAAATCAGATGATTGTGTCACAAGCTTGTTTGTTTGAAAACAAAAGGAGTTAAATCCTTATAGTAAGCACAAACTGTAAATAAATGTTTAGAACTCCTTGTAAACAAACAAACATTGTTACTGGGAAGATGAGTGGTAGAAAGGTGGAAGGTTTGGTTCAGTTCACAGTCTCCCATATGTATGTACAAATTGAGCAAAAGCTCCTAGGTGAATACCACTGTGACAGATGTTTGCAAGTCGCCTTTCTGGTATCTCGCATTGGAGAGCTGGAGAAAAGCATTGCAACACTGAAATCAGTGGATCACCTTGAGAGGGGTCTCCTGCTCACTGAGCAGGCAGTTATTGGCTTAGATGTGGAGAGTGGAGAGGTAAGTCAGGATGAGCATGTAGGGAGTTAGGTTAATGTAACTAGAGGGAGTGGTAGGGGCACCCAGAAAAGGAAGGCCAGACCTGGGTTTGAGCACCCCAACATGTTTGCAAAGTTATGTGAAGATGTGCAGGTGGCAGACCCAGTGGTGGCAACTCTAGATGTTACTGCTACCCCTAACAGCCGGAAAAGCAGCACAGTAGTGGTGAGAAGGGAAACGCAGGAAGGAAAAGACAGTTGGTTGTCATAGGGAATTCTATCATCAGGAGGACTGATAGAATAGTTTGTTGCCTGGATCCCTTCAACCAAATGGTTTGCTGTCTCCCTGGTGCCAGGGTTCGGCATGTGGTGGACCGAGTTGACAAACTACTGGGAAGGGCTGGACAGGACCCAGCTGTCTTGGTCCATGTTGGAACCAATGACAATGACCAATGACGCATGGCTTAAGTCCTGGTGTAGAAGCGAAGGGTTTGGGTTCATAGAGCACTGGGCTGACTTTTAATTGGGGTACAACCTGTATGCCAGAGATGGTTTGCACCTAAATGAAAGGGGGTCTGCTGTGCTAGGGGGAAGATTTGGAGGAATGGTGGAGAGATATTTAATCTAGAACAGACGGGGGTGGGACAGTCAAAAAAGGTGGCAGAAAGGTTAGTCAGGGGTCAGACACTAGTGGAGGGTGGATTGCGGATAGTTGGGGCGAGGATTATGGATAATTGTAAGGAGCTTCCCATGTTACAAACAAACATTGGATTGTGCAGTACTAGTTGTACTGAAAAACAAAATGATTTGGCAAACAATGATGGTAAATGCTGCAATGGTTTAAAGAGCCTGTTCACCAATGCTAGAAGTCTAGTAAACAAGATAGGGGAGTTGGAAGCCTTAATAAGTGAAGAGAATTATGACTTAGTTGGCATTGCTGAATCCTGGCTTTGTTCTTCACATGACTGGGCTGTCAATATTCCTGGGTATACTCTCTTTTGTAAAGACAGAGTCAAACGAAAGGGTGGTGGTGTCTGTGAATGTGAAAGAAGAAATTGCGGAGGGAACAAGCGATGAGATTGAGGCATTATGGGTGGAGTTAAATGTGGGGTTGAATAACACACAATTCATGATTGGAGTCTGCTATAAGCCCCCCAGTACTAAGGAAGAAATAGAAAATCAACTACTAGCACAGATAGAAAAAGCAGCAAAAAGTGGAAGTGTTTTAATCATGGGAGATTTCAACTCCACTGACATTGACTGGAGTAATGGCACTACAGGAACAGCAAAAGGGAGGAAATGTGTGAATTTAATACAAGATAATTTTTTGGTACGGTTTATAGAAGCCCTAACTATAAATGATACTCTGCTGGAGCTAGTTCTTTCTAACAATGCGGAGCTTAAAACAAATGTGCAAATAAAAGAGAATCTGGGTAGCAGTGACCATAATATGATTTCATTTAATGTTAGCTGTAAACAAGAAGCAAAAACAGGAAAGATAAAAACATTTAATTTTAGGAGAGCAAATTTTCCATTATTAAGGGCGGCTCTCTGTGACTTAGACTGGGAGACAATATTGTCTTCAAAGAACACAGAACAGAAATGGGAATGTTTCAAGTCTGTCTACAAAAGCAAACTGAAAAATATATTCCAATGGGTAAAAAGTTTAAGAGGCTAAAATTAAAACCTATGTGGCTTACAGCTGATGTTAAAAAATCCATAAGGAACAAGAAAAGGCATTTCAAAAATTTAAAAATGAAGGATCACCTTCATCATTTGAAACCTATAAAGAATATAACAAAAAATGTAAAAAGGAGATAAAATGTGGAAAACTTCAAAATGAAAGACTGATTGCAAAGGAAAGTAAAGCAAACCCCCAAACATTTTTCAAGTATTTTAATAGCAAAAAGTTCAGATCTGAGCCCCTTAAAGGATGTCGCTAGATTGGTAACTGGGGATAAAGACAAGGCAGATTTACTAAACACTTTTTTTAGCTCTGTGTACATGAAGGAATATGGCAGAGCTCAAGTCCAAATTCATAATAGCAATGTCACTGCCCTAAATGAGTCACAATGGCTCAGAACTGATATGATTGAGAAACAGCTGGGAAAAATTAGGGTTGACAAAGCACCAGGACCTGATGGATTACATCCACATGTCCTCAAAGAGCTTAGCTCAGTTATTTCAAAACCATTATTTCTAATTTTTAGAGACTCTTTAGTCACTGGCAAGGTACCGATGGATTGGTGTAAGGCCAATGTAGTTCCTATCTTCAATAAAGGAGCAAAGTCATTACCAGGTAACTACAGACCTGTTAGTTTAACGTCCATAGTTGGAAAGGTCTTAGAGAGATTGATAAAGAGCCACATAGAGGAGATCTGCTAGAAAATAATATTATAAGTGACAGTCAGCATGGCTTCAAGAAAGACAGAAGTTGTCAAACAAATTTACTCTCTTTTTATGAGGAAGTAAGTAAACAGATAGACAGTGGAATAGCAGTTGATATAGTGTACTTGGACTTTGCTAAAGCAAAGTATTATAAGTGACAGTCAGCATGGCTTCAAGAAAGACAGAAGTTGTCAAACAAATTTACTCTCTTTTTATGAGGAAGTAAGTAAACAGGTAGACAGTGGAATAGCAGTTGATATAGTGTACTTGGACTTTGCTAAAGCATTTGACACTGTACCCCAAAGACAGTTAATATGCAAGTTAGGGTCGATCGGTTTAGAAAATTCAATCTGTAAATGGATAGAGAATTGGCTTAAAGATCACATCCACAGAGTTGTAATTATTGATTAATACTCTGAATGATCTAAGGTTATTTTTGGTGTACCCCAGGGTTCAGTGTTGGGACCTTTACTGTTTAACATTTTCATAAATGATATGGAGTTTGGGATTAAAAGTACCATTTCTATGTTTGCAAATGAAACCAAACTATGTAATGGAATTAAGTCCATACAGGATGTCTATAATCTACAAGCAGACCTGGATGTGCTGTTGGATTGGGCAGCCAAGTGGCAAATGACATTTAATTATTATTATTATTAAACAGGATTTATATAGCGCCAACATATTACGCAGCGCTGTACATTTAATATAGATAAATGTAAAATTATCCACTGTGGAGCTAACAAAATGCATGCTTCATACTGTCTAGGGGGAATACATTTGGGGGAGTCAGAAATGGAAAAGGATCTGGGGGTTCTGGTAGATCATAGCACATCTGGAATATGCAGTCCAGTTTTGGTCACCAGTTCACAAAAAGGACATTGTGGAATTGGAGAGAGTGCAGAGAAGGGCAACTAAATTAATAAAAGGAATGGAGGAGCTCAGCTATGAGAAGAGATTAGCTGAACTGAATATATTCTCCCTTGAGAAGAGACGTTTAGGGGGGATATGATCACCCTGTATAAATATATAAACGGTCCATATAGAGAACTCTCTTCCCCATTATTCACTTTGAGATCATTACAAGGAAAAAGAGAGCACTCTTTGCGTCTGGAGGAAAAAAGTTTATTTCTCGGGATAAGGAAGGGATTCTTCACTGTAAGGTCTGTGAAAATGTGGAATCGGCTCCCTCAGGAAGTAGTTTCAGCACACTACTATAGATTGCTTAAAGAAAAAGCTGCATGTTTTTCTAGAAGCACAGAATATAACTGGGTATTGAGGCTTTAAAGTAAAAAAAACAGTGACTGTTGATCCAGGGAACATCTGATTGTATCATTAAATCAGGAAGGAATTTTTTTTTCCCTTGTTGAAGCAAGTTGTACCAGGGGTTTTTTTTGCCTTCCTCTGGACCAGCTATGTCTTATAGGGTTTTATATCTGGGATATGTTTATTTCCCTAGTGGACTTATGTCTTTTTTCAACCTAACCTACTATGTAACTATGTAACACCATGGAAGCTATTAGTGTATACTGGAGCACCACATTTTCCATTCCTAAAAGAAGGCATAGTAATGCAGGAACTCCTAATTTTTGGATCTATGCTGGTCCACTATTATTTATTCATACAGTGCTAGATTCTTCTGTATAATATAGGCAATATTGGATGCAGTGAAATTAGTTATATCTGTACAATAGAAACATACAAAAAAAAATACAAAATAATGTAAAATATAAAACACTGAACAGTGCATTTGGATGCGTAGGTTGTACAATTACAGTTAAGACAAAAAAATAGGGACTGGGCCTTTCCTGCTTTACAGTCTAGGTGCTGCAATGAGCCATTCAAAGCCCAAACCTAATACCTAATGATATAATTAATTGATGGGTAAAGTCAAGGTCATTAATCTACATGCTTCAAACAAACATTTATTAATCTGATACCAACATGCTTAAAATGTTTTTTTTAGTAAAACAAGCATATTACCATAGACCAGGGGTCGGCAAAGTTTTATGGCCACTAGGCCATTTATGGGGTGGGCCCACCGGCCCACCCCAGGGAACACTCCCTGAAGTTAAATCCCTCTCCGCGTATGCAATGTGGAGGAGAGGGGTTTACTTTCAGGGAGCTTTCCCTATTTACCGTGCTGGCGGCAGTATCAACGTCAATTGCGGTAAATAGGGGAGCCACTGCAAGGGGGCGGCTCTGGCTCCAGTAGTTCCTAACGCCCCCTGGCCGATGCGCCAGCAACCCGTGCTTTGTTTCTCTTTCATGATGTACCAAACGGTAGATTTTGCTACTCCTAATATCGTGGCAATTTCGCAGGTGGGTCTTTTCTGTTTTTGCAGCTTAAGGATGGCTTTTTTCACCTGCATGGAGGGCTCCTTTGACCGCATGTTGTCTGTTCACAGCAAAATCTTTCACATACAAGCACCCCCCCTCAAATCACCTCCAGACCTTTTATCTGCTTAATTGATAATGACATAACAAAGGAATTGCCCACACCGGCCCATGAAATAGCCTTTGAGTCAATAGTCCAATTACTTTTGAGCCCCTGAAATGAAGTGAAGTGATTGTGTAAAAAAAAAGCCTTTAGTTCCTCACATTTTTACTCAATCTTTTTGTTCAACCTACTGAATTAAAGCCAAAAGTCTTCATCTGCAGTCTGCATCTAAGTTGTTTCATGTAAAATTAATTGTGGTAATGTACAAAACCAAAATTAGCAAAAAGTTGTCTCCATCCAAATATTTATGGACCTAACTGTATATATAAATATATATATATATATATATATATATATATATATATATGCTACTGTACAGTTATACTACAGGTTTCAGTATGTAAGTTGGTAGCATAAATAGTACTTACAAGTGGTATAAAGATCGGGTCTGAGTAATATATTCCATATGGTATATTCCATTATGATTGCAATCCAAATATATTAACAAGCTATATATTATTAATTATAATGCAGTGTATCAGGACTACCTTAGGAACTACTGTCCTGAATTTAATACTCAGACCCGATCTTTATACCACATGTAAGTACTATTTATGCTACCAATTTACATTTTTCTTACCTATTACTAAAACTGAGAGGGACCATATACCAGATATATATGGACCCCTTCTCATTATATCTAAGAATTTAAACACTAATTTGCAATATAACCATCATTGCATATGACAATTTACTTTGTATAGTTATTTTCTGATATTCAACTGTCACTTATATATAACCTTTCTGTATACACAGACCATAAATCGTATAAAGTCATATACCCCTAAGGAAGCCTAATCTGGGCGAAACGCGTCGGGGATTTATATACGGAAAACACGGTCTTATCATTTTTTCTTACTCCTCATATACATTCTCTGTTGTCTATTGTCCACGCTAGCAATAATATGTATAGTAAACTACTCTATTTCTGTGACTTAAAGCAGAAATAGGTGAAACAAATATAACATGGTATGTTAACTTGAACTATGTATTTGTATGACTTTGTTATTTATGAAGTGAATATGTACTAATACATTCATAGTTTGACACAAGACTCTTGAGCCTCAAAACCTCTTTCTTTGCTCTCTCCTTGTGCTCTATGCTATTCCTGTAAATAATGTCAGCCCACCAACACCCTGGATTGTGTTCAATGTTTTGTTAAGTGTAGAACTTTGACACAATAACGGGGGTTATTGGACACATATAGTATAAACTGAGAGCACTAAATTTGTTGGGTATTGCCCCACCCACTTTTGTGACCACAGGGGTACAGCTTCGCACCCACCCAGCTGAAAAAAAATTCTAGACCAGGATCGGGTAAGTAGAAATTTTCTTTTCCACCTCTGCCCTCCCCTTTGTCCCTGTAGATATCTTACGAACCTAAGCACTGTGGCAGTGTAGATTCCCTCATAGAAGGACTGGGTCTTTAGTTAGTTATTGAATTTGTACACACCGATGGCTTCTGTTTAATGTATAGAGTATAAGAATTTTGTTGTTAATAATTTAGAAGTGTAAGAAATATTGTATATAAGATAAGTTTGTGTACTAATCTGGTTGCCAAGGTGAGGTTGGGTCAATCCTCACTGCTGTGGTTGCCTCAGGCAAGCAGTAACGTGACCTAAGCTGCGTTTTGGTAACCGGTCTTGGGAACAGGATGTCAGCGAGCACTGCAGCTACCAACTGAACCAACAATTACTGTGTACAACCGTCTGCAACTATGGGGAATTCCCAAGGTAAGGGCAATTCCCAAAGTAAGGGGAATTCCACAAAGGAGGAACAGCTCCCAGATTCACATAAAAAAACATGAACAAGAAACGCATTAAAATCAGACAGAAACAAAAACTCACAACCATGTCACCCAGTGATGAGGATTTTCCTTGTAATGTTCCAGGGGAAACTTGTGTTGATTTTGTTAACCACAGAGCAGGAGACTATTACACTGACCCTTTTACATTACATTTGAAAAATGGCACTGAAAACTTAAAAAGCCCTGACCCCTTCCCACTGAAAGGATCATTCTTTAAATTCCAAATTAGTTGTATTTTAGGAATGTGTCTCAGTAATGGAGACGGATTGGGATATAAATTAGATCCACGAGTTCCCAAGTAGGTCCGGCAGTATATGAAGGCTTGGGGAGAAGTCTGGTATACTTTGAAAATGTATTGGAAAGATTACCCCCGTAAAGAGAAAACTGTTGCCCAAATCACATCCTCTATTCCACTCCGGTATACACCCTTATATCCACAAGTAACAGCAGAACACAAAGGAGGATGAAGATTACGAGCACAATATCTGTCTAATACTGTCCGTGCGGCAACAAACCATTACACAGGATTCCCCCTCAGCCCCTCCTCTTCTTACCAAAACAAGGACCAAGCAGCCACAGATAATATTACTACCACCCACTAGTTCTATATCGCCCAGCAGCAGCGGCTACACATCATCCGCTGTTTGTGTACTTAACCCCAAAGACACAGACACACCCAGCCGACAATACCCGATCCAAGGTGATCTCAGAATACTTTAACTCAAAGGAAGGCTCAGTAACAATGCCTTTTATTACCTTCGGAGATCAAATGAATATTAAACCAATGAGGACACAAGACCTCAATGATATTATGAAAAACGCCCCAGATCCCCGTAAAACACCTGCAGCCACTATTATTTAAAGAGAATGGTACAAGGCCAGCAACTTACAGTACAACACATTAGATTTATCATTGAAGGAGTAACAGGATACGCCAAATTAGATGATAGTGGTGTAGATTTTAGAAAAATACCAGCTGTAGAATGTGATCTGTTTGGGGTGCCTTGTTTTTAAAGAAGGACTAATATATCTTTCAAAAGGGAAAGGTTTATTTACAGCTTAGGATGTTATTTACATATGATTTTTAAGACAAAAGGGAAGAAGGTAAAAGGTATATAGAAAAGGGGAAGGAAAGGGGTCTAGCTCTATCTCTAGCACATGGTCAATCTCTCACATAACCATAAACACCAGGGTTTTCTCTCCTTGAACCACAACCCGCTGCAGGTCCAGAGCGAATTACATTATTGATTCATCCTTGGTGAAGTCTTGATCAAGAGGTCACACAGATTGTCCTTGTCCCAGGCTTGGGATTGTTGTCACATACCCCCGCCCCCTCCAGGGAGACTGAAGTTATAGTGAACTGGTTTGGGCAGAAACTGCCACCAAGTGGTCAAACTGGCCAAGGTGTTAATGATCCTCAGGCATCCACTCATGGAAGATCAATCATTGTCTCTGTTAAGCAATCCTTTGATGTTTGAGGGACTGCATCTGTCTCCCCAGATAATGAGGTTTATAGCTTGTTTCCGAGAAGGCAGAATTGTCTTTACATACAAGTCATGTTCATATTAATTTTGGTCACTTCCAACACCAGCCCTAAAAATACCATCTCCAGATGAGACCACTGTGAAGTATTATCCTCTCATTACTGAGCAACAATATCGAATTATGTGGGATCAAGTGCATAATGGATTTGTTAGGATAAATGGAGATTGAAAATCAATGGCCACATCATTAGTGTGCAAACAGAAAGCAGGAGAAACAGTAAATGATTATGCTCCAAGATTTAGGAAAGTGTGGAAGGAAGAGGCAGGTCTAGGATTAGGAGGAGATTTGAATGTTGTTTTTACACAGTCACTGATCAATGGATTATTCCTGAACATGCTAAAACTGCCAAAATGATTATCAATAATTGCAGCATATTACCCCGGCAGGATATAATGGGAAAATTGTAACTAAAGAAGCAACAGGATGTTTTGAAATAACTAAACCGTCAAAGCCCCATGTGCAGGGACTCCATTATTCAGGTAAATCTGGAGAGTACAGAGAAAAAAGAAGAAGCAGAGGAGGTAGACAGGACAGGAATGACAAAAGAGGATATGGAAATGTTAGAAGGAATCAAGCATGTTTTGCCTGTGGACAGGAAGGTCATTGGGCCAGGGACTGCCCTACACACCAACAGCAGTCAGTACAACAGCAACCACATAGCGCGCTAATGCAGCCACATTCAGCTTACAATTACAACCACCCTGCCCCAAAGTACCCCATACAATGGGGAAGCAAACCACATTAAACATAAGGATGTCCACAGGAAGACTCCACCACCACTTTGTTAGAGATCTCTGATCAGGCTGATGAATGAACCCAATAATTACATTAGAAGTAGGACAGTTCCTGACAGACTTCTTAGTAGACACAGGAGCAATGTGTTCTGTCCTCCGATCCTGATCAGGTCTATCCACACCTGGTGGGCCCTCTGTGGGAATAAGCGGAGTCATCACCCCTATAAGACCTCATATTTTTACATATGTACAGCACAAGGAGAATACATTACACATCACATCATTCAAGGTATTACCTAGTTGTCCAGTTAACCTGTTAGGAAGGGACCTGATGGGATCTCTGGAATTGTCACTGGTGGTTGACCCAAAGGGAGGGATTAATGTCAATACAACCTTGCAACTGCCAATTTTGGACTTTCTGGTTCCCGACAGCACATGGTCCACCAGACCATATGACGTGGGATTCCTGGACTGCACCCAATATACAGCACTCACAAAACCACATACACCAATATACCAAAAGCAGTATCCTTTAACTAGGAGGAGACAACTAGAAGACAAGGAGGATTCCTTAGCACCCATGAAGCCAGATGGCTCATACCGTTTTACACAGGATCTCAGAGCCATCAATGAGCTGGTTACGCCCCTGACACTAGTCATGTCAGATCTTAGTAACATCCTTACAGCAGTACCGCCCGAGACCCAATTTTACAGTGTTATTGATTAGGCCAATGCATTTTTCTCTATACCATTATCACCTGAGACTCAGCCCCTTATGGCTTTCATTTTCATGGGACAGCAGAACACCTGGTGTTGCTTGCCCCAGGGTTTTGTTGACTCACCCACAGTTTTCTCAATTGCTCTCCAGCAGGTGCTTGCCAACTGGCAACCGCAGCATGGATCCACTTTACTATGTGTTGATTTATTGTTGTGTAGCTCCTCGCAGGAGGCATGTCAGAAAAATACTGTTTCATTGTTGTGTTTTTTGGGAAAGGAAAGACAGAGGGTGTCGCAGAAAAAAATTCCGTTTTGCCTGCAACAGGTCACATTCCTGGGAATGCTTTCAACCTCAGGATCCCGGATGCTAGCCCCCAGCCCTGTACTCGCCATTACCAGTCAGCCTTGCCCACAGACAAAGAAACAGCTGCTTAGTTTTCTTGGCATGATCAATTTTTGTACCCCCAGTGCCCCTAACAACATTCAATGGTCTGATGAAATGACTAAAGCATATGTGGTGTTAAAAGAATCCCTGACCTCTTCCCCCGCATTGGGAAGGCCGAATTTTAGTGTACCATTTGTATTGTATGCAAGCAAGAATTGTAAAACCATGGCTGCTGTAATTGCTCAGATGTATGGAGGTAAATTGAGGCCTGTGGCATATGTCTCTAAGACACTTGTTGTTACTGTGCAAGGCATGCCAGCCTGTCTGCGTGTGCTGGCATCATGTGCAATGGCTGTAGAAAGTGTCTCACTTCTAACTTTGGGTCACAAGACGATGCTTTACACATCTCATGCTGTACTACACTTGCTTAAAAATTTAACCACTCAACACATAACAGCACAAAGGTTGTCTAGTTATGAAGGTATCCTAACATCCACTGCAGGATTAAGTGTAAAATATGCTTCTGCTAACAGCAGTCCTGTTGCTGTGCTCAATGCCCTCTTAGGTCTTAAAGGGCCGGAGGATAAAGTACCTGAGTCACACTCATGTATCACTGAAATAAATACAACATCAACACCACATTCAGACTTATCCACAACACCGATTCCTTTAGCAGAAAATGTTTTTGTAGATGGGTCTTGTTCCCGACCCTCTGACAAAACTTGTTTAGCTGGATATGCTGTGGTACAGCTCCCAGACAGAGTTTTTGAAGCCGCACCACTCCCTGTTAACTCTTCCCAACCTGCAGAATTGATAACACTTACCAGAGCCTGTGAAATTATGGAAGGGAAAGCTGTAAACATATTCACTGACTCCCCCTTTGCTTTTGAAGTTGTACATGATTTTGGAGCCATTTGGCAGCAAAGAGGTTTTACCACAGCTGATGGAAAACCCATTCAGCACTCTGCATTAATTTCAAAACTTTTACAAGCCATTCACCTTCCAAATCAAATTGCCATTGTTAAATGTCAACCACACACACTTCTTCCAATTCCTTCAATGCCAGGAGCAACAGACTAGCAGATTTTCTTGCCAAAGCTGCTGCTCAGTCTACCACACCTACCACTAGCCCCCCCGATACACTTCTGCTTGCCATCCCAGCTTCCACTGAAACCAACACACTTCGAACACAATTAAAGTCCTTTGCCACCCCACAGGACATTGAATTTTGGGAAAAGGAAGGATTGACCTTAGTATCCTTTGGAATCTGGTCAAAAGGAGGGATAGTAGGGCTGCCCCAAATAGCAGTACCCCTCATTGTTTTTCAAACCCATGGTATAGGACACAAGAGCATTGGGACCACAACACATGAAATAAACAAGCGATTTTGTGCCCAAAATTTAAAGGAACACATAGGCCATACTTTCCCATTGTTTAACATGTGTTAGAAATAATGTGCAAGGAAAGAAAGCAGGACAACATGAACATTTGTTACCTCCACAGGGTTCATTTCAAGAGTTACAAATTGACTTTACAAACATGCCAAAGGCTTCCAACAGATGACAGATAATGTTAGTGATTGCAGATAGATTCAGCAGATGGGTAGAAGCTTTTGTAGTCAGGAAAGAAAATGCAAGGACAGTAGCTAAGATACTATGCAAGGAGATAATCCCCAGATTTGGATGCCCAGTGAGAATAAGCTTAGACAATGGCATTCCATTCACTTCTAAAGTCACGCAGGAGATTTCAAAAATGATGAACAGAGAAAGGAAGTTCCACATCCTATATCACTAGAGTGCTGGAGAAAAAAAAAGATGAATAGGATATTGAAAGACAAACTTAGGAAAGCAACTAGAGGGACATTCCATCCAATACCTACCAGCCATGCTAGCAGAAATAAGAATGACACCCAATCCAGATAATAAGTTTTACCCCTTTGAAATTTTAATGGGATGCTCAGTCCCCACCCCTTGGGCCAAAGAACCCCTTATCTTACTACCAGGAGACTAAATTCAGGATCAATATGTAGCTAAGTTAATTGAAAATGGAACAGCAACTATGGAGAAATCTCTCTCTCTCTCTTTTCCTCTACCTACAGATCAACCAACGCACCCATTCAAGCCTGGAGACGTAGTGTTGGTCAAAGCTCTGCACAAGCACAAATCCTTGGATCCGCTCTTTGGACCTCCGGTCACCATGCAAGCCATCACTAGAACAGCCATGCTAATGGCGAACACACCTGGATACACGCTTCAAGAATGAAGAAGGCACCGCCGTTCCAGAGCCAGGATAATGCTTCTTGATCCACAAGTACAAGCCCAGATGCTTGTCTGCAGTTTTAGAGCCCTGATGGTCATATTCTGTCTTGTTTGGGTCACAACAACTTGCCACTATCACTCTCAAGATTTGCCATTTGTCTCCAATCAAGCCATAGCCTAAAGAATGACTCTTTAATGTCTATGCACCGACGAGGATTTGAGTATAGTGACTGGACTGACTTCCGGGGTACCATATGGGAACGTCTTGCCAAAGAAATATATAATAGCTCTAGTTTTTGCTTATCTGATATGCATAGTACTCAAAATATGTTAACATCTTGTTTGATTGCTGTCTCCACACCAGTCAACATACTACTTAGAGTCTTTAGCAATATCTCCAATGACACTGATGTTACTGAAAGTGATATGGGTTTATCTCATAACCCCTATAACTTTTGCAACAACTGTAAAACCTATGATTCCCTGAAATTTTTTTTTATATATTTGTATATTTAAACATACTATAAATAATACCCAGGGAGATGTATGTTACCGTATGACTTGTAACCCCTCTGAAATACCCCACTGTAGGATGATAGAACTAGAGAATCACTCAGCTTCCTCAAGTTATGTATGCCCAAGTGCCTGAAGCTGTCTATTTGTATGTAAAGGAACAGAGGTATGAGGTCAAGTAGTTATCCTTTTTTGAAGGATAAAAGGAGGTAAGAGCTGAGGAATTTTGCTGAGTCTTGAAGTTAATTATTTTTGTGCTTTTGTTATGTTTTTTAGATGATTGAATTATGTTGAAACTAGTTGTACTCTTCTTAACAGTAAACTGTCAGCTCCCCCCTTTTTGCCTTGAAACTCTCCCTTTCCTCCCTCTGTGCATTTATCTATTACCTTGACAAAAATATCTTGTTCTAAGAGAATCACAAGGTCATTTGTCATGTCAGCTAGTTGTTTGTAGTCATGTGATCATGCACTGATCATGCCTTTGAACTGATATATAAACTGTGTGCAAAGTTTTGAGTGATCTAACCACACATTGAGTTGTGTTACTCACTCTACCAGCGCTGTAAACAAAAGTCATCAGAAAGAGGGACAATTGATCTGGGATCAATCAACAGGAAGAACATTGGTTTATTTATATATACTATATCCTCAGTGGGCAAACTCAGGATAGGCACACTCTCAAGGGAGTAATGTAACCACTGGTACATTGTCAAGCTCTAATCCAGAACATAACCAAAAAGAGTTTGCTGTAATACAGGCATAAATGAAGTCAGCAAATGAAGTAACCTTCCCTTAAAGGTTTTAGCAAACCTTGACATGATAGGTGGTAGCCTGGAAACAGTGCAGTCAAGCAGTCAAAGACCTGTATGCAATAATGAGCATTCAATAAACATATGTTTGCCTACATAGTGATGAAAAAAATGTTTAGCCCAGGAGTCTGTCCCTCGAATGTTGCAGGATCGATCTATCTAGATTGGTATAATGGTGCATACACTGTGCTCTTATTGCTTGGGACATTGACATAATAGTTCTCCTTCTCCAAAGATGTAAATGAGGGTAAATTAGAGACCACCTACAGCAATAGGCTGAAGGTTTTTCACTGAAAAGTTGTTATACGAAAAAACAGATAAATCTTTAATAAGCACAGCCCAGCAGCAGAAATTGAAACACTCAAGAAGAGACTGTGGCTTGTACCACTCTTTAAATTTCCACGCAAACATTTCTACCAGAAACCAATAAAATGTGCGAGCGAGTCTGTTAGTCTATAAAAACAGTTTACAAATCTAGTTTCATATCAACCTGCCAACATTTTACCACAGTTCATAATTTACAGCCGCTAAATCAATCAATAGTAATACTTGATCAGTCTTTGCAACTATCAACTAGCCGACCTAATTTTCTCAAAAATCTTAAGCATTTTTTACAACTGTAATTTGCGAGAGTCACACAACTACGGCATTTTCAAACACTAGCAGAAATTCTGTCGCAGAGACGGTAGTGTTGCGTTCTGCGCAACTGCGAAAGATGACGGAGAGGGGGTGGGTTCTTGCTACGAAGTGTGTTGGAAAAACCTGTCATGGACTTCAGAGAAGCCGGATGAATTTGCATTAAAGTATATGTGACGAGCAAAGTATGTTTACTAGCGTAACTAAATGGTTATAGTGATTCAGCATTTTAGAAGAGAATATTTATAAACTAAAGGTATATATTTACATTATCTTTGCAGCTGAGTTACCACACGACGAATGCTTGAATTTCAAATCACGATTATTACCTGCATTATGTGTCCACTGTACTGCTGCCCCAGATAAAAGAGTCAGTGTTTTTAGCAATATTAGATGACGGTACAAAACCGTATCTTCTTTAAATTAAAGCAATTATTACAGTTTAAAAGGACAGCTACCCCAGAACTCAATCTAATACTTTACACACCTTAATCTCTTTTTTTTCCTTTTTTTTTTTTGAAGCAATATATGGTCTCTTCTGCTATTCAACAAACTATTCTGCATATTTGTAATCTTCTATAGAGGTTACTCTGAGCCTTTCAGCCTACCCTAGTGTTGGAATGCATGTGTTTGTGCAGAAGGTAAAGCAGAACTATCAGGAAAAAAAACACATCTTTTCAGGTGGAACGTCATTGGTCCCGCGTCATCCTATCTTCCTTCTTGGTTCAGGTGTGGGCTGGACACTGGACGCCATTTTTTTCTTTCTTCTTCCTTCTACTGACACCCAATCCTGCACTGCGCAGAAGCAAGATTGGGTCACGCGCCTTCCAGAAAATGTAACCTAAAAAAAAAGCTGATCTCACTGTGCATGCATCATATCAGCATTTTTTTTTACATTGTAGTAAAGCTTGTTCTGCGCATCCTCAAGCTCGGGCATTTGCATGAGGAACAGCTGGAAGCCTTCTGGGATAGGTGATCTAGGTGTCCCAGGAGGCTCTGGGTTTCCCGTTTAGCCTTTACCGCCATATCAGTAAAGATGTAAAAGTAGTATTGCATATAGTATTGAGTTGGTTTATCCTGTGCAGGAAGCCATGGTATCATCTTAGCGTCTTTAGAGCTGTGTTTCTCAACATGGGGGTTACCCCCGCTATAATTTTTTTTGATTGAAAAAAAGCTTCATTCATACGACAACCTAAACAATACAGTCAGGGAACATTCACCCAAGGTAATGCGACGCAGCGCAAAAGCACTACATTGCAATCCCCACCAACATACACGCTAAAAAATACATTAATTCCTGCGGTGTGATGCCTGACGAGACCAAGGCTAGTCCCTCACATCCTGCATGACTCCGCCATACCCCAACTGATTGTATGCAACAACATTTTATCCCATACATTTTATATAGTATACTAAGCACATTCCCTAAAAAGCTCCCAGGCCTAACGCTTTATTTGAGCTCGTACAATTCACTATGTCATGCACAATACAACTTAACAACATTTCTCTAATGGCATTTGGGTGTGCAGTGGAGTATGGATGTGGGGGAAAAGGGGAGAGGGAAGAACTCACAGGCCAGAAGCTTTAATAGAGGTCTTTTTAACTAATACAAAGGTGCTTGGGGGGGGGGGATCTTTTTTAGACATTCAGATGGTGGATAAGGCGCTTCCTGGTGCACCAAATAGCATGTGCAGTTCAACTGCATCCGAGTTGTTTCATTTAAAATTACTTGTGGTAATGTACAGAACCAAAATTAGAAAAAAAGTTGTCTCTGTCCAAATATTTATGGGCCTAACTGTACATATAAAAGAGAAATTATAGGAAGAAATAGGCATGTTTTTTTTTTTTTTGCATATTGCTTAATGTGGTTCAAATTGCAAAGATTGCCAATTTCTATGATGATTTCCACGAAATCATTCTATGGTCTCTGATGTCATGGGCTTGGCTCAAAGCAACATTCATGGATGATTATGCCTCTGGGTAAATGAGGAATCCAGCTTTATGTGCTTCCACTACCAAGCTGAGGTGATAAAGCAAATATATAGTGGGGCAAGGTCTAAAATGGCATTCAAACCTGCATAAACACTGTGAAAGGCTGGAAAAGCAAGAAAATATGATTGCCACAAAGTCTGTTTGTCCCTGGAAGTTTGATATACTAGTACTATTTGAATTATGTAAACACCTAAATGATGCATACAATCCAATATTTAACCTCCTGAGCGTTACACTGAGGTCTAGATTTCTGTACCAAAAGTGATCCACTGTTTTTCATGAAATTTTTTTTTTAAATTGTAGACCTGTAACTTACAGAAATATGTCCGAACAGGGGTTCTAGTAGATATTATGAATATAAAAAATGTTTGAAACACACAATTATTTAAAAAAAAAAATTACTTTTAATAAAATTAAAGGAAAAACACAAAAATCAGCTTAACCTCCTTGCCGTTAAGCCCGACCTTCGTACGGGCTCAAAAAAGTTGCTCTTTTCGTTAAGCCCGAGATTTTCCGTACATTAAAATCCCCACTTACACAGGTAAGTGGGGATTTTAATGTAGGGAAAATCTCGGTCCCCCTGTGCTCATCCAGCGTCGGGTTCGTGTTCCAGCGTCGTCCTCCGTCAATCGTCGTCCGTCGGTCTCCGTTTCCAGCGTCGGGTGCCTTCTCGTATACCAGCGGGACCAGGTAAGAAGCCGGCCGGCATCTTGTGCTCCGCTGGCCGACCGGCGGAACACAAGATGCCGGCCGGTTTCTTACCTGCTCCCGCTGATCATCCAGCGTCATTCTCGTTCCAGCGCCGGGTGATCTCTGAAACAAGAAGCCGGCCGGCGGAGGAAAAACACAGCCGGCCGGCTTCTTGTGCGTGCGTGATGACGTCGGCGCGTGTGCGGGAAATTCAAATAGAAACTCATTCATTCATTTTGTATTGGATTCAATACAAACTCCTATATTGAATCCAATACAAAATAATTCAAATAAATACAAAGTTTGTAATTGGTAAATTCAAACTGTCATTTTGTATTGGATTGAATACAAACTCCCGTATCCAATCCAATACAAAAAAATAAAAAAATAAATAAAATAAAAGTAAATAACTTGGAAATTCAAATTTATATTTTGTATTTGATTGGATACAAACTTGCGTATCCAATCCAATACAAAATAATATAAAATTAATACAAAGTACATAACTGGTAAATTCAAACGCTCATTTTATATTGGATTGAATACAAACTCCAGTATCCAATCCAATACAAAAAAATAAAAAAATAAATAAAATAAAAGTAAATAACTTGGAAATTCTAATTCTTATTTTGTATTGGATTGGATACAAACTCCCGTATCCAATCAATACAAAATAATTCAAAACAAACCCCAATAAATACAGAATCAAAGTTTTAAAAATTGACACTTATTCCCTGGATAGCTAGTGTGTAACACTGTGTCTTATCTTACCTTTGCTGATCTTCGCCTAATTTTGACCATTTGCTGCCTGCTTTGACCTCTGCCTAGTATGGATTTCAAAATCCTTATGAAAAGTTTAGCTCATGCATATGCAAATTGTTTATTGCACTACAAATCCTAGCTCCTCCATTGAAGGACTTTGGTGGGGACATTGATTGAGAAAATAGCTTTATATGCCAATTATACTTTTTTGTTTTTGAAAAAAAAAGATCTCACTGCAAACACCTTTAGCCATTTTATTTACATGTGTTACTTACTCTGGCCCTACTGTTAATTGGGATAAATCCACTATTATGCCTCTTGATAGTCACAGTTCTTCAGCCTTGTTTTATTATTTAGGCCTTGAGCTCTCTAGATCTATTACAGTCTTTATTTGTTTAAATGTGGAACCACTACTCTCTTCTTTCATACATCTAGACATAGGACCTGGAGGAATTTGCTCATTTCTCTTAGAGGTAAGATTTATCTTATTAATATGTAGTTGCTTCCCACTTTTCTGTTTGTTCTCATAATGTGTTTGGATACTTCAGCATGTTTTTATGAATCCTATGAATAGGAAGGTTTTTAGAGGTGATCCACTAGCGAAAATGAGCACATCCAAATGGCAACAGGACCCCAAGATTACCAGCTCTCAGGAAAGTCTGGATCCAACTCCCTAGAAGACCATTCAGAGCTTCCAGGCCCTAGGTATGTCAGCCTCCTCGCTATCCTCGCATGCTTTGCACACTTGCCTGCCCTCCACTTGGATGATCCTCCTCAGCTGGCACACTTGCCTGCCCTCCACTTGGATGATCCTCCTCAGCTGGCTCCAATCTTGCACATGACAGCAGAGAGTCCCTGCATGCAATAATCCACAGCTCTGTCCCCTATGCTACATCTGCTGGAGGGAAGGCAAATTCCTTTCAGCTCCCCATGATATCTTGGACCTTCTTTGAGCTCCAGTGTCACTAGCTGCTCTTTTAACCCTTGGACTCTTTCACCTATGGAGGTATTTTCAAAGGCTCCTTCTATGGCAGGTGATGGCACCATTCTCCTTTCTTAACAATGATGATGATACCCTACAATACACTAAAATCCTATTAACTCAAAAACAGGAGCAAGCTCTGACAGAGATTCTCTTGCCGTTGGGTTCTGTCTGACAACCAGCACCCAGGCAACAGGGGCCTGATTGTTCAAACTCCACATCATCCTGAAATGTCTTCTTGATGGAGCCAGCTAAAAGTGGTGTATTTTGCTTTTGGCCATTTTATTTCCTTCCTCTTAATGTGCGCTCTTTGGGCCTTCTATCCCAGGCAATGGCCCATCTCAGGAGGGCGCACACAGCCTATTCCCTCCGGCGGCTGTGCTCGCGGTAGCACAGGGGAAGCAGATAATTACCTGTCCCCCACTGTCCATGCACAGTCTCTCACTCCTCTATCAACATAGGCTTTAGCTCTTTTCTGATTCTTACCCAAGTGTATGGCGGGAAATAGGTGTATTTCTCTGGAAAGCTTTAAGAGATACTGGTCCATTGACAGTTGATCAATGGTAGGGGAATGCAACTCTATCAACAGATGTTCTGGTAGTCACATTTGTCTACCTGTCATTACTTCAAAGGGTGTTAATTTGGTGCCTGTCGAGGGCATGGCCCTAATGGTCATGGCCAGCAATGGTAACAGGTTGTCCCAATTCTTACCATTAATATTAACAAACTTCTTCAGCATTGTTTTGATTTGACGGTTAGCTCTTTCCACTTGTCTCGAGGTTTCCGGTTGGTAGGGAATGTGGAATCTTTGTTCAACCCCTAGCATCTGCATGCAGTTCTGCATCACCTTTCCATTGAAGTGGGGTCCCTGATCTGATTCTGTTTCAATTAGTTTTCATTTTATTCATACAAATAAACAAGCCAACATAAAATGTGTCATAAGTTGTTCGTATTCCAACAAATCATATTTAAACAGTATAATCTCTATACCACACATTCTTAAAATTTAATTATATATGTCTATCCCAATTTTTGGTATTTCTCAGTTCTAGTTATTACTATCCAACCCCTCTTAAAAATCTTTAGTGACAAAATTATCTGCAATAACCTTTTACCTATTATCACACTCAAAACAAACGTGTAAATATTTTGGAATAAAAGGGAGAAAAAGAAATAATACCTTTCTCTCCATTACAACAAAATTATACAGACCCTACTTCTGTTTAGTCATTCCATGAAAAAAAAAAAAAAAAAACCCTGTGACCTGTGATTTCTCATCCAAATCATATTTAAATTTGTGTAATTATTATAATATCTCTTAGTGATATATAGGGTGAGAGGAAAGAGCCTTCCATACTTCATTTTTTAACAATTATTCAGCTGGTATTCATATAGTGCTCAATCCATGGTGACCATATTTTTTTAATTTTAGGAACCGAAGCAGTCAATATCGCTCTCGTCTTTTCGTTCACCAAGAACCAGGACATTTTATTTTTACCTTGTTGCACATTGGGGGTTTTTAGACCACCATGCTTTAGCCAAAACCATTTTGGCTGAAGTGAACAGGTACTTTATCAATTTAAGTTAAACATTAGTACAGAACAATGGTTTCAAACACAAAAGTGCCTCTGCCGTTTTTTTTAGAAAATGCGCAATCCATCAAAGTATAGCCTATTTGATATACCCTCATCCAAAATTTTCTTATTTTAGGACACTCCCACCATATATGATAGAAAGTTCCTGCTGTATTACATCCCCTAAAACATTTACCCCCACGGGTCGGCTAGAATTTAGTAAGCCTAGATAGAACCATATTCCATCTTAACATCAATTTATAATTGATTTCTACCGCTGAAGCGTTAATGCCACCGTAGACCATATCTGATTCCAGTCTTCCTGTTGCAATAACATGCCCATGTCTGCCTCCCATTTGGATATATAAGATGGTATAGCCATACTTGTTTGAACTAAAGTATTATACAGAGCCGATAAAACTCCTTTTACCTTTACATTCTGTATACACAGTCTCTCAAACCATGTCATATTAATTATTCCAACGGTTAATCTCAGCCTAGTTTATATAAAATGCCTGATCTGGAGATACCTAAAGTGTTCCTCAGGTGGGACTTCATATTTTTCTCTAATCTCTCTTAAAGAAAGAATCCTTGCCATGTTAGTAAGAATGATAAATTCTATATAGGTCCTTTTCTACCCACCAAGAGAAATGCCTCAGTTCCTCCAAACCAGGAGGAAACAACAGGTTTCCAATTATAGAACTTAAGGGGCTATGACCAGACATAAGGCCCCCCGTATATTTAATAGAATCCCATATTTTTTTAATGTATGTCTCAGTATTGGGTTGGTAATGTGGCACCGTTGTACCTCTGGAATCCAGAGTAATGTTTCTACTGAAATTGGTGCCACCAATGTTTTCTCAATGGAAACCCATTTAGGAATATTTTTTTGGGCATGATATTGTAACAGACGAGTAACTTGGGCAGCTTTATAGTATGAACTCAAATGCGGTACTGATAAGCCGCCCAGGTTCCTAGATCGATATAAAGTATGTCTAGGGGCTCGTGGGCGCTTTGCCCCCAAAAATATTCTAGCATTTTACTTTGTAACATTTTTAATACATGATTAGGCATGGCTAATGGAAGGACTCTCATAGGATATAGGAACTTTGGTAACCAGGACATCTTTACGGAAGCTATACGGCCCAACCATGAGATTTGATAGCGTTTCCATGTTTCTAATAAACCGATCAGGTGTTTCACCAAGTCAGGAATATTATTGCTATACAAAAGATCATATGATGGGGGAATTTATACCCAAATAGCTAAGTCTTTTTAACTCCCATTGAAAGGGAAAGGATTCTTTGAGCAATTTTACCACTTCCGTTGATAGATTAATATTAAGAGCCCTACATTTTGATTTATTTAACTGCAGCCCCAAGAAGGCCTGAAAACCTTCCATTACCTTCATCAAATTGGGCAAAGTTACCATGGGATTCGTCAAAAGGGGAAAATCGTCCACAAAAAGGCGAGTTTGTGTTGTTCCCCATTCCTCTCTATGCCCTGAATGTCAACATGATTTCAAATAGCTATAGCCAGAGGTTCTACTGCTAGTGCAAAAAGCAATGACGACAGTGGGCAACCCTGCCTGGTCCTCCCGCCTATAGAAAATTGTTTTGAACGATAGCCCATATATTGTATAAATGCCTTAGGGGAATCATACAGTGAGAAAACTCAATTACAAAAGTTCTCTCTAAAGCCCCATTTGTTTAATAATGATATAAGATATGGCCATAACACTGGGTCAATTGCTTTACTTATATCCAAACTCAGCAAAAAAGCTGATATCTTATTTTGTTTAGCTTGTTGAATTAAATGCAATATCCTACTTGTGCTGTCTCCCACTTGCCATCTGGTTATAAAAACCTGTTTGATCAGTCGACACTAGGTCGCCCAAACTTCCAATCTTCCAATCGGGATGCCAAGATTGTCGCCAAAATCTTTGCATCAAGATTAGGAAGAGAAATCCTAATATGTATGCATTTTATTACTATATCTATAAAATTTATTATTTGACCATTTGAACGTTTTCTCAGCATTAGATGCTGTGCAAAGATTCAATTGTGTACGGACTTCCTCCATTTGTCTTCTTATACTCTTATTTAATGAAGCTTTGTACTGCGTTCTCAGCTTTCCATATTAGATTCTAACTCCATTACTTTTGCCCTACGTTTCTTTTTAATCTGGGAGGCTATCAGTATGAAACGTCTTATGCGCCGCCGCATCTTGTAAACATATTACATCTGCTTTACGTGTATGAAAATAACAGAATGCTTGTGACCTTTAAACTGGGGTGTTAAGACCTTGTACATTGAGAGAGAGTATTGAAATTACCATTTCTCTATATTTTCCAAGCACTTATTCGTATGTACCCCTTTCCTGTCACAAACATTTGTACATTATGCTGCTACATTTTGTTGCCTGCCTTACACCGGAAACAAAAGGGAAAAGATACAGACTAAGACACGGGTGACACCAGACAGACAAAACACTAAACACTATGCATAATATATATACCCAGGGTATGCAGAGTGGAGACCTGCTCTCACCCTGCATCCACCCTTTCTGATAATACAAAAATATAAACAAGGGAAGACAGAATTTTTCCTGTCGCCCCAAAAGTGGCATACCCAGGCATATCTCCTAATTAAATGGCAGGGGATATCCCTGGCAACTTAAAAAGGAGTGCAGTGACTTCTACACCAGGACCAAGGCACACTAATAAATATTAGATAACATCAAGCAATTCTCTAAATATTCAACTAGCTGTTTAAAGAAAATTATGCTTTTAGCAGACACATAATTAGTATCCCAAATAAGCTAATAGCTTTATATCCAGATTTATCAGGACATTGCCCCTGATTCATCAACGAAATCCGCGCTCGCTGGAAGCGCGAACGTACGCGCGGCCATCGATCGCGGATTACCGCGGTCCGGACTCGAGTATGCGCGTACACTCGCCTCACTACCAGCCGGATTCCAGCCTTCACAATAGGGAGCGCGAATCTGCCAATTAAGGCGATTAGATTTAAAGCTGTCGGATAAGCGCGGCTCCGTGCGCGAGCTTTTTCCGTTGCTGAATAGTGCGACCGCGTACGATTCCGGATCGCTAATACGAATGCGCGAGCGATAATCCGATTCTGCTTGATGAATCAGGGGCATTATATCCATTTGAAAAGGGGCATTCATACATTATTGACCAACAATATTTCCATTACCCCTAGGTAAATCAGAAAGAAAACAGAGAAAGCAAAATTAAGTTAAGTATTTAAATATTGCTCTGAGAGAGTCCCAAGCGTTTAGGAGGACCTTACGCTCCTTAGTCCTCTTTTGCTGGTGTATTTCAGATATTCGTGATATTAGAGGGTTAGGATTTTCCACATGGCTTGATTTCTCATAATGATCACAGGCATAAAGTCCCATTTCCTGAAACTGGTTTCTGGCTTCCTCTAACGAAGAGATAGCTTGTAACTTGCTCCCATATGTAAATAACAATTTGAAGGGGAAGCTGATTCTGTAGGATCTGAAGAAATGGTTTCATCTCTCTGCGACACAGTATCGTTGCTGGAGCCAAGTCCATAAAGATCTGGTAATTATCACCTTGAAAAGTGAGGGGTTCCTTCTTTCTGGCTGCCTTCATTATCGCACCTTTAACATAGGGGTAGTGCAATTTAACCACGATATCCCTTGGTAGACCATCAGCTTTTGCTTTTACTAATGTGCAATGTATACGATCCAATTTTAGCTTTTCCACTGCTATCTTAGGACATATTTTACAAAAAAGGGCAGTCACTGTTCTATTAAGATGGATTGTGGTAAGCCACGTATGCGAAGGTTAGAGCGGCGCGTCCTATTCTCATAATCCTCCATTTTATGATGTAAAAGCTGTACCTCCTGTTTCAAATACTCAATATCCTCTTCATGCCCCTCTAGGACAGTGGTAACATCATCTACTCGCCCCTCAAGTTGTACAGTACGCTGGCCCAACTCTCCTAACTCCTACAATTGGTGTTGAAGGCAGGCTCCCTGTACACATCTCTGTTTCACTAGAGCACTTGCTCCTTTCCTGACACATGTGAAGGGAGGAATCCACCATCTTGGCTTTCCTGCATGCTGAGGCTGCCTGTGTTAACACACGCTGCTGCCGGCTCTTACCGTAAGTCGGCATCTCAATTTCTCCTACCACAAGCCTCCCTCTGTACTGCTCCTCGCTCAGGGAGCCTCCCAATGCCAGAACCGCCACCTGATGTGCACGCTACAGCCCTGTTCATCCCGGTGTAGAGTGGAGCAGGCTCAGGGCTCTAACATCCGCCTGCTTCGCGCATGGGCCCCCCTGATCTGATTCTATCCGCTATCCCCGCCCTACCAACCCCCGACCCTGGCTCAACAACCACACCAAACAGCTACAAAAGTCTGTTCGTGCAGCCGAGCGCAAGTGGAGGAAATCTGGCCTCTGCGCTGACTTCATGGATTACAAAGCCAAGCTTCAAAGCTTCAACACAGAGCTCACTGTCACCAAGCAAAATTATTTCTCCGCAGTCATTTCCTCCCAAGCGTCCAACCCACGCAACCTCTTCTCTACAATCGACTCCCTCCTAAAACCCACACCTGCTCCCCCCACAACATCCTTCTCTGCCCAAGACATTGCCACCTACTTCAGAGATAAAATAGACAAAATCAGACATGATGTCTCTGCCCACCGAACCTCTCCAACCATACCCACCCCTTCCACCTGTAAATCATCACTGTCCTCCCTCAGCCCTGTTACTGTGGACGAAGTCTTAGCTCTTCTCTCATCATCTCCGTCTACTACATGTCCACTTGACCCAATCCCTTCTGATCTACTCCGTGCCCATTCCTCCACCCTGGCCCCTGCCCTAACCGAACTATTCAACCTCTCTCTTTCTACTGGTAAATACCCCTCAGCTTTTAAACATGCCATAATTCTCCCTATCCTAAAGAAACCCTCACTGGACCCCTCCTTACCTTCCAACTACCGTCCTATCTCCCTTCTCCCATATATCTCCAAACTCCTTGAACGCCTTGTCTATAAAAGACTTACCCATTACCTGAGCACCAACTCTCTCCTTGACCCCCTCCAGTCTGGTTTTAGAGCTGCCCACTCCACTGAAACAGCCCTTACTAAAGTGGCCAATGACCTCATCAGAGCTAAGTCTCAAGGCAACTTTTCCCTGCTCCTTCTCCTTGATCTTTCCTCTGCTTTTGACACTGTTGATCACCCCCTTCTAATACAAATCATGCACTCCATTGGTATCTGTGACACTGCTCTCTCTTGGTTTGCTTCCTATCTGTCTGACCGCTCCTTTCAAGTTTCTTTCAATGGTAACTCCTCCTCACCCACTCTCCTCTCTGTTGGTGTTCCCCAAGGTTCAGTCCTTGGACCGGTCCTCTTTTCTCTGTACACCTCCTCTCTCGGTAGTCTCATATCCTCCTTTGGCTTAAAGTACCACCTGTATGCTGATGACACCCAAATTTATCTGTCCACCCCTGACCTGTCTCCCTCAGTCCTGGATAAGGTCTCATGCTGCCTGTCGGCCATCTCATCATGGATGTCTGACCGATTCCTGAAACTCAACCTGGATAAAACAGAACTCATCATCATCCCCCCCTCAAAATCTAAATCTCCCCCCGACATACATCTAACTGTTAACAACACTGTTATTCGGCCCTCCCCCCAGGCACGTTGTCTTGGTGTCACCTTTGACTCGGCCCTCTCATTCACCCCCCATATTCAGAACATTTCCAGGTCCTGTCACTTTCAGCTACGCAACATCTCCAAAATACGCCCCTACCTGTCCCCTGAGACCACCAAACTCCTTGTACATGCTCTTATCATCTCCCGTCTGGACTACTGTAACATCCTTCTCGCTGGTATTCCACTAACCCGACTCTCTCCTCTACAATCTATTATGAATGCTGCAGCCAGACTCATCCATCCTTCCCTCCGCTCCTCTTCCGCTACATCTCTTTGTAGTTCTCTCCATTGGCTTCCTTTTCACCTTAGAATCAAATTTAAGCTCCTGTGCTTTGCCTTCAAATCCCTACACAGTTGTTGTCCCACTTACATCTCTGACATGGTTAAAAAATACTCCCCCTGCCGCTCTCTCCGCTCCTCCAATGACATACTACTGACTTCCTCACTCATAACCTCATCACATGCAAGGATACAAGACTTCTCTAGAGCTGCTCCAACTCTCTGGAATGGTCTTCCCCGTCCTATTCGGCTTGCTCCTACTTTCTGCTCATTTAAAAGAGCACTCAAAACCCATTTTTTCAAACTTGCCTACCCGGCTTCTTCTGTCATTTGAAACCATCACTACTTCCCACACTACATATCTCCCATCCTTTTGTGTGTGAAATTTCCCCACCTACTAGATTGTAAGCTCTTCGGGGCAGGGTCCTCTCCTCCTGTATCACTGTCTGTATTAGTCTGTCATTTGCTATCCCTATTTAATGTACAGCGCTGCGTAATATGTTGGCGCTATATAAATCCTGTTTAATAATAATAATAATAATAATTCTATCGAGCTTGGTAGCCCCCATCTACTAAATACTTGTTCTGTTAAGATTTTGGCCGTGGTTTGGGCGTTATTGCATTTTGCTGGAAACATCCCTACCCATTAAGAAAACATGTCTTTCACCACCAAGACATATTTATTATTTTTAGAGGTGGCAGGTAGTGGGCCCATGTAATCAATCTGTAAGGTTTTCAATGGACCTTCTTTCAAGCGTATTCTCATGGGAGTGTTAACTTTCTTTGATGGTGCCTTCACTTGGGCACAGACTATGCAGCTCTCACAGTATTTTTGTACATCTGGCAGCATATTTGGCCACCAATCTATACTGCGCAGTCTCTCATAAGTCTTTTCTGCCCCTTGATGGCCACTGGTAGACAGGTCATGTACTAAATAAATAATTTTGTCTCTTTAATTTTCAGGTACTACCCATGTTAGTTCATCTCCATTATGGTGATGAGAGGCTAGGAAATGCCAAAATGAGGTACTTGAAACAGTCTCCTTCAGTTGGCAAAGCTTTAACGGACTGCTTCATCAGATCCAGTTTCATGTGCACAGGCGGGAATATAATATTCTTTCTATCAACAAGTGGCTCATGTAGAATGTTTGGATAACCTGGTTTTAGGGCAGATCTTGGAAGCCAATTCCTTTCCACCCAGTGCCTCTCACGAGCTCTGCTGTCTCACATGCACAGATAACAGGCATACTTGGTGTACCCGTGTTTCTGACTAAGAAGGAAGCATGCCATTTTAAGGTCAGCATGGATGACCCAATTGTGTTGGTGATAATGCAAGAACTCTCTTTATGTCCGCATATTCTTCACAAAGAGAAACTGAAAGGCCAATTGGGACTGACCCAAATATATTGCCATTGTGAAGGAGGACACACTTTAAACTCTGCTTTGAGCTATCGATGAATAATCACCATTCAGTTGAGTTACAGATTGGAATTCCCAATTCCACCATTAAACCAGGTATGTTATGGCAATACACAAAGCCACTGTCAGTTCCAAAGTACAAACAGTTTAATTTAAAACATTCAAACAGTTTAATTAAGGAACAAGTTGAAACATAACATGCACAGCAATATTAGTTGATTTAGATATAGGAACTTCAATCAACAAAATATACAGTAACTTAAAATAATGTTGTTAGTAGGTAAACCCCTGTAGTAATCTAATAATGGTTAGTACATAATACAGTAACTACAAAATAGCAAAACAACATAACAATAACATAGACATATATAGGAATGCATTCGGGAATATCTTATAGCTACCTGTTAAGATGTAAATAGGTACCCCAGGAGCGTGATTCCCTAAGACCAGACCTCCATCCTCTCAGCTACCATTTTTATACAGTTAATTCACATTAGGCATCATTGGGATTCTTGAATAGGTTACTGGGTGTGATCTGTAAGATGACTATTGGTTGACGCACCCCCCATATATTGGGATTGGTTAATGTAATATCAGGAATTTATTGTACCTCCCAGCTTAATTTTATATCGGAAGCTGGAGCTGAAATGTCTGGTCATCCAAGTTTTAGGGGTCAACAAAAGGTCCAGCTGGGTCATTACCCCAACCCACCTGTCCAGGTATACATCTATCTTCTGCTGACTGAGGATTGATTGATTTAATACCCCTCAGTGTTCTCCCCAGCCCCTTTTAGACAGGCCCACCACCCGGCACATTTCAGTAACCACCCGGCTGTTTATGGGTGGTTACTGATGAGTTTTAATTTTAACTAGATTTTGTTTACTGGCATTTGTTTTATTATCTGTTTGTTTATTGTTCTTTGGTTGAGGGTCTTTGATAACTACTGATTAGGCATCCCCCTAGGTGATCCAGATGGCTGGTACAAAGAAAAACAGGTTCGGATGTTTAAACATAACATTCCTACTCATGCTTTTCTGCATTATTTAATGATACTTATTAAAAAACCTAGCTATTGGAATATGGCCTATAGTGTACACCTAACTAAAGGAATATCGAGTAGCACCTATATACGCATATACATATTGTGGGATCACCCGTAGCAATGGGGTTTGTAGAAAGGTAGTGGGGTCTATGTAACTTCACGGGAGAGGTATTTCAGACAGGAAGCAGGCCCAACAAATTAGCAGAGCAGTAAGGATTTATTTACTAAGACTCTTTCACAAAGAAAAACATGCCAAATAAACAGAAAACAATAAAGCCCGGCCACTTGGCCTCTAACTGACTGTTAGTTCCCTCACTAACAGTCCTGAACAACCCACTGCTGCGCGGGACTCTATTTCCCTAGCAGTTCTGCTTTTTCCTGAAAAAAGTTTATATACACATCATAATTGCCAGGATGGGTTTCAGCTGGGACAATTTACTCCTAATCATCCCAAGCCTTTTCAGCTCCCCCACCTGGCCAAGAAGCCCATTGTCCTACAGCATGTGTACTTCAGCACCACCATTTGGCCAGAAAGAAAACTGCCTGCTCAAACAGAAAAGTATTCTGCATATTGTCTGTATCTTGGACAAATATATATCTATTATATGGACCTGAATTAAAGCTTCTGCATTCCCCATCTGCACACCAGGACGATGCTTGACAGTAAAGCTAAACTCTTGAAAGGCTAGGAACCATCTATTGACCCTCCTGGTAGTCTCTTATCTGTTATTAGTTAAAACTGTCTGCCCAGCTAATAGTACCTCAATGAATCAAGAGCCCACTTCACAGCCAAACATTCTTTTTCAATAGTAGCATAATTTAACTTATAAACCTTCAATTTCTGGTAATCAATGGGGTGTTCTTCCTCATTTTGGACCTGGAATAGCACTTGTTCTAGTCCAACATTGGACGCATTAGTTTGCACCACAAACACCTTGAAGAAGTCAGGAATGCTATATTGCACTGGCTCGCTACACAAAGCCTTCTTCAATACCTCAAAGGCAGCTTCTGCTTCTGGGGACCATTTAACCATGACCGATTTCTTTCCTTTCATCAAATTTGTCAGAGGAACCTCCTGGGATGCAAAGTGAGGAATAACGAACCTGCTTTTTATTATTTTGTGTGGCCAATTCTGGATGGCCTCCACTTTCTTTTCCTGAGGCTTTATTACTCCTCTTCCAATGGTGTACCCCAGATATTTGGCTTCTTCTAGCCCAATAGCACACTTTTTAGGGTTCGCAACAAACCCTGCTTTGGGTAGCGTGTTTAGCATTGCCTGAACCTTTACTAAATGTGAGGCCCAATCTGCACTATGAATGATTATGTCATCCAGGTAGGCCATAACATATTTTTGATGGTGTCAGAGTTTCTTGTCCATCACCCTCTGGAAAGTAGCTGGAGCATTCTGTAACCCAAAGGGCATCTTTCGGTACTGGAGTGCTCCATCAGGGGTTACAAATGCGGATTTCTCTTTGGCTGACTCAGGGGAATCTGCCAATATCCTTTGGTTAGATCTGGTGGTCATGTATCTAGCATTCCCCAACCGATCAATCAACTTGTCTATCCGGGGCATAGGATAGGTATCAAACTTTGTGATCCGAATCAGCTTACGGTAATCGTTGCAGAATCTCTAGCTCCCATCTGGTTTGGGGACTAACACAATTGGGCTGGACCAATCGCTATTGGACTCCTCTATAACCTCTATAAGTCTCTATTCTTGGCTGGAGAGCTGGGACGTGTTATATGTCATGTGGACACTACTCCCCAGCTGACACATTATCACATTATCATCTTTTATTGGAGCAAAAAAAATATTGAACCTTATACCAGATCTCAAAGCTCCCATATTTTAGCGCTTCAACCTATTTACTCAGTACTAAGTTACCTATCAAGGCATCATCACCCAAATGCCTATTGCTGTCCGAACAGGACCTAAACTACCTGTACCGGACGCTTATTTGTTGCCTAGCTTAGTTCTCCTATGTTAGCAAAAGGACTAGAATGGGTCATCTTTGTCTAGTTTTGGAATATTTTTGATTGAAATAAACTTTATTGTTTTATAAAAAAACAGTTTGTGCCCTAAAAAAGCCTGTCTTTTCTCTATCCTCAAAAACTCACCTTCCCATTGTAATTTCCAGGCTGGGCACACGGGAAACTATCCCTTCTCAAAGTTCTTGGGTTACCACCTTTGGTGTAAACAACCTTCTCTCCTCTATAACCCCCAATTCAAGCATTTTTTTAACTTCCTGACGTTTTACCTCTCATCTAGCTTCAGTAATTCGGTAAGGTTTCAATCTTACCCTTTCAACCGGAGGGGTGATAATATCACGTGCAGCCATTGATGTTCATCCAGGCATGATGGAGAACATATCCCTATTTTGGAGCACAAAGTCTCTCACTTCCTGTTGTTGACTTTTTGACAGGTTGTCTGGTATCTAGACTTCTGGAATTACAGGGTTAGACTGAGCAGGTAGCTCTGCAGTCCTCACTGTTAATGCTTCACTTCCATTCCATGGCTTTAGCAAATTCACATGATAAATCTGTTCTGATTTCTGCTAACCAGGTTGGCTAATTTTATGCCACTAAGTTTTTCCATGACCTCATAGGGGCCCTGCTATTTGGCTAGGAATTGAATTTCCACCGTGGGAACTAGTACCAAAACTCTATCCCCAGAGGCAAAAGTATGGATACATGCACCTGGTTATAAATTCTGTGCTCTTTAACCAAGGGCGTCACCTGTGCAATTCTGTCCTGCATTTGAGCCACATGCTCGATTACACATCTGTAAGGGGAACTTTCAATTTCTTATGTTTTTATGGCAATATCTAACAGTCCCCTGGGGTGCCTCCCATATAATATTTTAAAGGGAGAGAAACCGGTTGACGATTGGGGAACCTCCCTGATAGCAAACATCATAGTTACATAGTTACATAGTAGGTTAGGTTGAAAAAATACATAGGTCCATCAAATTCAACCACTAGGGAAATATTCATATCCCAGGTATAGAATCTATAGGACATAGTTGGTCCAGAGAAAGGCAAAAAATCCCTGGTACAATTTGCTTCAACGGGAAAAAAATTCCTTCCTGATTCAATGAGGCAATCGGATGTTCCCTGGATCAACAGTCACTCTTATTTTTACTTAGAAAGAGCCTTAATACACAGTTATATTCTGTGCTTCCAAAACATCCAGCTTTTTCTTAAAGCAATCTATAGTAGTTGCTGAAACTACTTCCATTGGAGAGCCGATTTCACATTTTCACAGACCTTACAGTGAAGAATCCCTTCCTTACCTGGAGCTTAAACTTCTTTTCCTCCAGACGCAAAGAGTGCCCTCTTGTTGTTTGTAACGATCTCAAAATAAATAATTAGGAAGAGAGTTCTCTATATAGACAGGGTAATCATATCCCCCCTTAAACGTCTCTTCTCAAGAGAGAATAGATTCAGTTTAGCTAATCTCTCCTCATAGCTGAGTTCCCTCCATTCCTTACATTAGTTTAGTTGCCCTTCTCTGCAATCTCTCCAATACCACAATGTCCTTTTTGTGGACTGGTACCCAAAGCTGGACTGCATATTCCAGATGTGGTCTGACCAATGCTACAGTACAGGGGCAGGATTATGTCTCAATCTCTGCAATCTATTCCTCTTTTAATACAAGAAAGTACTTTGCTAGCTTTAGATATTGCAGCTTCACATTGCATGCTGGTAATAGGCTTATGATCTACCAGAACCCCCAGATCCTTTTCCATTTCTAACTCCCCCAAGTTTATTCCCCCTAGACAGTATGACACATGCATGTTGTTAGCTCCCAAGAGCATAACTTTACATTTATCTATAATAATTGTCATTTGCCATCTGGCTGCCCAATCAAACAGTACATCCAGGTCTGCTTGTAGATTATAGACATCCTGTATGGACTTAATTCCATTACATAGTTTGGTGTCATCTGCAAACACAGAAATGGTACTTTTAATCCCAAACTCTATACAATTTATAAAGATGTTAAACAGTAAAGGTCCCAACACTGAACCCTGGTTTACACCACTAATAACCTTGAATCATTCAGAGTATGAATCACTAATTACAACTCTCTGGATGTGGTCTTTAAGCCTATCTATCTATCTCTATCCATTTACAGATTGACTTTTCTAAACCTATTGACCTTAACTTGCATATTAACCATCTGTGGGGTACAGTGTCAAATGCTTTAGCAAACTTCAAGTACGCTATATCAACTGCTACTCCACTGTCTACCTGTTTACTTACTTCCTCATAAATTTGTTTAAACAGCAAATTGAGTAAATTTGAGTAAATTGTTTGACAACATCGGTCTTTTGTGAAGCCATGCTGACTATCACTTATAATATTATTTTCTAGCAGAAACTCCTCTATGTGGTTCTTTATCAAACTCTCTAGGACCTTTCCAAATATGGCCGTAAACTAACCGGTCGGTAGTTACCTGGTAATAACTTTGCTCTCTTTTTGAAGATAGGAACCACATTGGCCTTATGCCAATCCATTGGTACCTTGCTAGTGATTAAGTAGTCTCTAAAAATTAGAAATAATGGCCTTGAAATAACCAAGCTAAGCTCTTTGAGGACATGTGAATGTAATCCATCAGGTCCTGGTGCTTTGTCAACCTTAATTTTTCCTAGCTGTTTCTCAATCATATCAATTCTGAGCCATTGTGACTCATTTAAGGCAGTGACATTGCTATTATGAATTTGGATTTGAGCTCTGCCATTTCCTTTGTGTACACAGAGCTTGAGGGTTTTACTGTTAAAAAAATAGATAGATAGATAGATAGATAGATAGATAGATAAATAGATAGATAGATAGTCAGAGTGTTACAGTCACACAGACGCAGTGTATACTGCAGTATATAGTTTGTATACTGTGCTGCATATTACAAGTGTCACCACTAAAGGACAACACACACAGCGCACTTGCATTTTTGGTGTCAACAACTACCCCCCTCCTAATAAAAAAATCTACTTACTTTAAAAATGTACACTTTGTGAAGCATATTAGCTCCAAAGTAATTTGCAGGGCGTGAAGCCACACAAAAATTTGTGCAACGTCTAGCCAAAGAGGAAGGGGCAGCTTTGGCAGGGGTGGCAAGCAAAGCAGTATAAGTTTGTTTTTAACTGCAGACCCAAGAAGAAGAAGAAGCGCTGCCGTTGGTGGTAGGCGTCCATTATTACCACACCTTGAACAAGAGGTAGAGTACATGACCCAGCCTGGGTCAAGTGATTGTACCCCCCATTAATCCCAGTCCCAGACAAAGGCCTCACAGGTGTCCCAAACAGTCCATGATACACCTGTTCCTCCTACTTCTTCATTCTCGGCCGGAAAGTCTCGTGTACAGCAGTATGTAGAGGAGTCCCCCCGAGGGGTTGGAGAGGCGGAGCTACAAGCATTCCTTGAAGACACTCAGTTGTTTTAGTCAGTTCACAGGCTTTCCCCCCACCTACATTTCACCCGAACACTTTTAGCCAGACGAGCCAATTCAAACTGGCTCCAAACTGGCTGCTGCTTACTTTCGGCACATACAGGGAAACTGTCTCATCTGATGATCATAATGATGTCCTTGATCTGACATGGGGCGAACAAGGAGATCATCATAGGCAGGAAGAAGAGGAGGAGGAGGAGGTTGCAGAGCGCCCTCAAAGGGGGAGAGGGAGGAAGAGGGTAAAAGCTGCCCACACTCTGCAGTCTTCATGTACCAGTTAGGGAAGTCATAGTCCTCCATCGTCGGAATCTGTCACCACAGCTGTACCTCAACAACCGCCACCACGAGCACCAGCTCCAGAGCACCTTTTCGGCCCAGTTCGATGTTCCCTCGTGTGGGCATTTTTTAGTGTCCATAGTGATGACAATACTATGGTCATCTGCAAACTGTGTGCTCAACACTTGAAACGAGGCAAAAACCCAAACAAACTTGGAACAAGTTGCATGAGCACACATTTAAAAACCACTACCTGGTAACCTGGCGGGAACACCTGGTCAAAGCACAGAGCTCTGTGTGACCACCTCCGCCCAAAAAGCAAGCTCAAACTGCTAGATCTTCCTCCGCTGCCTTTCTTCCTTCTGCCACCAAAGTTACCCCTGCTGCTGCCAGCAATTTGAGTGGGGCATGTAGCTGAGCATTGCCTTTTTCAGACTCCACCAGCGGTGAGCAGGAGCTGCAACGCAGATCGGGTGCTGTTTGTCGCAATGCTAGCAGTTAAGACCAGGCATCATTGACATCCCCCACACCTTCTACCCACTCGTCCAATCTTTCTGTGGTTAGCATTAGCAGCACCCAACCTTCCATCCCTCAGATCCAGGAGTGCAAGAGGAAATATGGCCCAAATAACCCCAAAACAAAGCTAGTCAATGCGGCATTTGCACAGCTGATTGCATTAGAGCTCCTCCCTGGTCCCTCCGGCTGGTGGACTCCAATCTGTTTCATTACGCGTCAGTATTTTGCAGGAAAACGTGGCTTTGCATATTTCCTATACAGCTCACTGGGTAACTTTAGTGGCAGCAGGGGAAGATGCAGCTGCAGCAAGGTCTGCATACCTAGCTCCGCCCAGAGCACATCACCATGCAATCTGCTCCTCAGCCTCCACTTCCACCTCCTCCTTTGTCTACAGGGACACTTTGTCGTGGTGACCCAGCACCTCCCATTCACCAGCATCTGTTCACTGTCAGCAACAACCTGCAGTTTGCTATTTTGGTGCACAATTCAGACGTTGCTAACTCCCAACAGATTCCAACCAGGCAAGGTCATGTGTGACAAAGGGGTCAATCTGCTGGCAGCCCTGCATTGTGGGAAACTCACACATGTACCTTGCCTGGCTCACGTCATGAACCTGATAGTACAGCGCTCTCTTAGGAATTACCCAGGCCTCCAGCCGCTGTTGCCAGAAAGTTGTCAGCGCATTTCCGCTGGTTGTACACAGCCAGTTCCAGATTGGTGGATTTATAGCGAAATCTCAATCTGCCGGTGCCACTGGTTAATTTGTGATTTGGCCACTCAGTGGTGGATTACGTGGCAGAGTCTGTTCGTTTCAGACGTATACCTACATTACCTTTCTACAGCCCTGCAGAGTGACTGCAAATTGAGGACTTGTGCACTGTATTGTCAAATTTTGAAGAGGCGACCAGAATGATCAGCAGGGATCAGGCCTGTGTCAGTGACACCATTCCCATCATATGGCTGCTGGAACAGACGAAGGTGGATCTCGGACAGGACACAGAGCGTACACTGCAGCAAGAGATGACGTTTCAAACATCATCTCGGACATGCGTGCCTACTAGGCATAGTGCACCTCAAATCCAGGAAGAGGAGGAGGTGGAAGAGGATGAGGAAGACATTGCAGGCAGAAGAGGAGGAAAGGGCAGAGGAGGATATTGAGGGTACATGGCATCCATCCACCCAAACACAAGGCGGCATGTTCCGTGGATGGCAAGACCAGGCGGAGGAGGAGGACCCTGTGCTGCTGTTCGACCCCCAGGAGTGTGGGTCCAGAAATACCTCAGCTGTGGGAACTTTGAGCCACATGACAGCCTTCATGCAGGAGTGCATAGCCAAAGATCCGCACATACAACACAAAAAAAAGACTGACGACTATTGGATTGCTACATTACTTTAACCACGTTACAAGCCTGGAACACAACAACTCATCTTGCCCCAATACAGGGGACCTAACATGTAGCACTACCAAGAAGTGCTTGTAAGGGGCTTGCAAGCAGCAGCAGGGATCCCTATGGCAGTTCCACCAGCCATGGGAGCCAAACAACTACCTTAAGCGGCATGGGTGGAAGCAGCAGTAGAGGTCGTCTAAGCCAAGCTATGCAGGCTTTTTTTTTAAAGAAAGCAAGCCGCCAGTCGTGCAGCAATTGCCAATGACACTCAGCAGTGCTACTGGTGTGTCATGGTGCAGGAATACCTGAGCTTTACATGGGACATCTGCAACCTGCAAAGCCAGGACCCACTGGGCTACTTGGGTATCCAAGCTTGAGCAGTGGCCAGAGCTGGCAGAACATGCCATTCAGATCCTTGTCTGCCCAGCCGCAAGTGTGTTATCTGAAAGAGCGTTCAGTGCAGCTGGGGGCGTAGTAAGTGACAAGCGCATTCGCCTCTCTGCAGAAAATGTTGACCGAATCACTTTTTATAAAATGAATAGGGCTTGGAGCGGCAATGACTTCAACACCCCCTCTGCAGAGTGAACTAATTAGTTGTCAACTGCTGCATGGCCTGCTGACACCTTGATGGGAAGAGCACTTTCACAGCCTTCTGCATTTCCTTCTACTCCTCCCCCTGTACCTCTATTCTTGTCTCTGAGGCCTATAACTTGCAATGTAGCTGTTTTTTTTTGGCCATTTATATTGTCTGGTTTTCTAACACTTGTAATCCTGCCAACATCCCCAACATACATTAACCCCCCTAGCGGTATTCCCGAGTGTGACTCGGGGTGGAAAAAATTGCAAAAAGCGGTAATCCCGAGTCACACTCGGGGTACCTTTGAGGGACCCCCTTACCTTATCCCCGCGCTCCAGCGGCGATCTCAGGATCCCGCTGTGATGCCGGGGCGCTTCTCCGTCGGGGGCGTGGCCGGGTGGGAAATTTAAAAGCAGATTACGGGTCCCCACCACCCCGCCCGGGTCCCCACCACCCCGATGCACGCATCTACAGTTAGATGCGATGCACCATGCAGGATTTCTGCTTGGTGCATCGCATCTAACTGCAGATGCGATCACCAACAGTAAATCCAGAGGGTGATACCAGCGGAGGTTTCCCGCTGGCAGCACCCCCTGGATCTACTCCTGCTCGCATCTCCCGGAGGCTGATCTCCGGGTGATGCGAGCAGGAGAGTGAGCAGCGGGGACATCCCCTACTCCCGGAGGCTGATCTCCGGGTGATGCGAGCAGGAGGGTGAGCAGCGGGGACATCATCCCCTGATCAGCCTCCGGGAGACGCGAGCAGGGGAATGAGTAGGGCGGGGACATCCCCAACGCATCACCCGGCAAGATGTGTGACATCTTCCGGGTGATGCGGTGGAGTGATGGATTGTGGGGGCGGGAAATTTAAAAGCAGATTACTATGTAATCTGCTTTTAATTTTTTTTTTACAGTGAAAAACACACAAAACACAATAAAAGTACAAGTACATATTGTAGTACACCAATCATCATTGCCCAGTGCCCTGATTTTCATTTTGCCCACTATTAGCCCTGACCTTGATCTGACCTTTTGATGGCTTATAAATCACTTCCTGAATATATCACTTTGTCTTAAATAAATATAATTATTATACCCGGGAGTTAATCCTAAGAATTACAGGCCCACAATATAAACAAAAATTTCTATGCAAAAAAAATAGGATCACTTTTTGCATCAAAAAATTACAGAATTAGAACGCTTGGGGGGTTAAAGAATAATGTTAGAATGTCAATTAGACTCTTCCTGAAACTTGGTATAGGGTAAGGGGCATGCATTTTTAATTTGTTGTTTTGTAATGAAGGAAATAAAAGATTTATGATAATGTTTAGATTATTCACTGCCGTTAAAGTCCCATATCTTTTTGCTTTTGTATTCTTTAATTGCAATGTAGCTGTGTAACTGGCTAATTTTTGTTTTTACAAAGGACTTCCCTCAGGGCCCTCCGCCTCTATCTACTTTGAGGCCTATATCACTTAATAAAGGAGCTGTGATTCATAATTAAATATTTGTATTTTTTGTAGAGAAATACAGAAATGTTTCTGTTCCTTTGGATTTAGGTGGTATTAGAGAATAAATATCAGAAATACAGAAGTTTTTTTTTGCCTTTTTGGATAGCAAGTGGGATCAGAATGATATATCTGTATTTTTTATAGATAAATACAGATTTTTTCTGGCTTTTGTGATAGATTGCAAGAGGTATCATAATTAAATAGCTGTATTTTCTAGAGAGAAATACAGAAATGTTTCTGCCTTTTTTGATAAATAGCAAGTGGGATCAGAATGAAATGTCTGTATTTTTTATAAATAAATACAGAAATTTTTCTGGCTTTTGTGATAGATTGTAAGAGGTATCATAATCAAATATTTGTATTTTTTATAGATAAATATAGAAATTTTTCTGGGTTTTGTGATAGATTGCAAGAGGTATCATAATTAAATATCTGTATTTTTTGGAGAGAAATAAAGACATTTTTATGGCTTTTTTGATAGATAGCAAGTTCGATCAGAATTAAATATTTGTATTTTTTTTATACATAAATACAGAAATGTATCTGGCATTTTTGATAGCAAGTGAGATCAGAACAAAATATTTGTATTTTTATATAGATAAATACAGATTTTTTTTCTGGCTTTTTTGATAGATTGCAAGAGGTATCATAATTAAATATCTGTATTTTCTGGGGAGAATTACAGAAATGTTTCTGCCTTTTTTGATAGATAGCAAGTGGGATCAGAATGATATATCTGTATTTTCTATAGATAAATACAGACATTTTTCTGGCTTTTGTGTTAGATTGCAAGAGATATCAGAATTAAAGATCTGTATTTTTTGTAGAGAAATACAGAAATTTATCTGCCTTTTTTGATAGCAAGTGGTATCAGAATGAAATATCTGTATTTTTGGAAACAAATACAGAGATTTTTATTGCATTTTTGATAGATAGCAAGTGGGATCAGAATAAAATATCTGTATTTTTTCAAATAAATACAGAATTTTTTCTGGCTTTGTGGATATATAGCAATTACTATTACAGTTAAATATTTTGTTTTTTGGAGGGAAACACAGAAATTTTACAGTCCTTTTGGATAGATAGCAAGTAGTATTATAATGAAATATCTGTATTTTTTTTAGAAAAATACAGCAGTTTTTCTGGCTATTTTGATAGATAGCAAGTGGGATTAGAATTGAATATCTGTATTTTTTTAGAGAAATACAGAACATTTTCTGGGTTGTTGGATAGATACTAAGTGCTATCAGAATGAAATATCTGTATTTTTCTATGGATAAATACAGAAATTTTTCTGGCTTTTGTGATAGATTGCAAGAGGTATCATAATTTAAGATACCTCTTGCAATCTATCACAAAAACCATAAAAATGTCTGTATTTATCAATAAAAAATAATTATGATAATAAATATTATGATAATAATGATATTATGATGATTATGATAATAATAATATTTAATTATGATAGCACTTAGTATCTATCCTAAAACCCATAAAAATTTCGGTATTTCTCTCTAAAAAATAAAGTTATTGTATTCTGATTGTATGTATTTCTCTAAAACAAATACAGATATTTAACTGTGATGGCACTCTTCATCCACAAATGAAGAAAATTTTCTGTATTTCCCTGCTGATTCCGCCAACCCTTTTATGTGGTTTCACTAGATAGTAGGTATGGACAGTGTGAATCTCGTTCATTCATTCATGTCTCCAATAGCTACAGCTTCTACACTGTCCATAGAGGTGATGGCCTCAACCTCTAATGCTGTCCTTGTTAAGTCTCAGGGCCCACCGCCTCCTCCTGCTGCTGTTACTGCTGCTGCCTGCCCAGTACCTAGCTCTAGAAGCCGGTTACCAATGCCGTCCACACTTCGTCTCAGAGCCCACCGCCTCCTCCTGCTGTTACTGCTGCTGCCTGCCCAGTACCCAAATTTAGATGCCAGTTACTAATGTCATCCACACTCCGTCCCAGGGCCTAACGCCTCCTCCTCGTGCTGTTACTGCTGCTGCCTGCCCAGTACCCAACTCTAGATGCCAGATACTAACGCCGTCCACACTTGGTCTCAGAGCCCACCGCCTCCTTCTATTGCTGTTACTGCTGCTGCCTGCCCAGTAACTAACTCTAAATGCCAGATACTAATGCCGTCCACACTTTGTCTCAGAGCCCACCGCCTCCTCCTCCTGCTGTTACTGCTGCTGCCTGCCCAGTACCCAACTCTAGATGCCAGATACTAATGTCGTCCACACTCTATCTCAGGGCCTAACGCCTCCTCCTCATGCTGTTACTGCTGCTGCCTGCCCAGTACCCAACTCTAGATGCCAGATACTAATGCTGTCCACACTTTGTCTCAGAGCCCACTGCCTCCTCCTGCTGTTACTGCTGCTGCCTCCCCAGTGCCCAGCTCTAGATGCCAGTTAACAATGCCATCCACACTACTTCTCAGGGCCTACCGCCTCTTCCTCATGCTGTTACTACTGCTGCCTGCCCAGTACCCAGCTGTAGATACAAGTCACCAATCCTGTCCATGCCGCATTTTACAAAGTTACAGCTAGCAGATAGGAAAAGGCAGTCCCCTACACAGCAATGTCTCCAGTAGCTACAGCTTCCACACTGTCCATGTAGGTGATGGCCTCAATCTTTAATGTCATCCTTGCTCCGTCTCAGAGCTTACCTTCTCCTCCTCCCAGTACCCAGCTCTAGATGCCAGTTAACAATGCCATCCACACTTCTCAGGGCCCACTGTCTACTCTTCCAACTCTTACTGCTGCTGCCTGCCCACTGCCCAGTACCCAGCTCTAGATGCCAGACTATACTCAAGCTCAACAGGGTCCTCTTTCCTCACTGAATCTGCCAAGTCCATTTCTTTTTATGTTCTTTCACTAGATAGTAGGCCCTGAGATGGAGTGTGGATGGAATTAGTAACTGGCATCTAGAGCTGGGTGTAGTGCATCTTTATTGACATCCAGAAGTGTGTAATGAAGTGTGTAATCTGAAATTTGTGATTGAATGTAGAAGGCCACGTCTTCTGCTTCATCTGTCAGTACTACGCTTTCTGTGTATGTTATCCCGGAACTGAGAAGTGTGACAGCAGACCCTCTGTATATGTCGGGTGGATGAGATGGGGGGCACCGGTATGTGTAACGTGAACCGAGAGGTCATGGATGGCCACATTGAGCCATGAAGTTATTCAGCTCTACAGATGTCCGGAGACTTCTCCACAACAAGTATGTGGCCATCCTGTAAAACTCCATTCAAAGATCCGTCAACCAAGATCTTGTGAAACACTGCAGAATGATGAGTTTCGGACTGAGAACCAGCTCAAAAGGAAGGGTGAGATGTCATTTGCAAACGACACGTTGGGGGATCTCTGGGTGAAATGCACAATGGCATAACTTACCTAGAAGTGCGTCATTACAGAACTGACCACCACCTTGTACGGTTCTATTTCCTGACCCGGGACTCTTCGGAGTACATAGAGAGTGTGCTGGCTGACTTCAAACAGGGACCTCAGCCTGAGGTTGTCATCATCAACTCGTGTATATGGGATGTTATTAGGTATCATGAGCACTCACTGGAAATGTACAAAACTATCTTGGACCACCTGTTTATTCGGCTCACAGTGGTGCTGAGCCCCGAATGTCTGGTTATATGGAACATGACCATGCCTGTTGGATTCAAAGTTGGTGAAGTGCTAGAGTACCCAGTTCCTAATGGGACATCATCAATTTCTACAGCGCCACTCTGGCAGATTTGCACAAATTTGATGTGATTGACATGCACTTCCTCTTTCGCTTCGAGCTGCGCTCCAAGATTAAAGATGCCACCTACTCACATTAGCTGGCCCATCGTAAGTATACCAGCATCCTGATGGCTCATATTGCTCAAGCCCCGGGCGTGCAGCAAGAACAGCAGGAAGAGGAAGCGGTAGACTCTGATACAGAGCGTGGACAGCATTGGTAACTGGCATCTGGGTAGCTGGGTACTGGGCAGGCAGCAGCAGTAACAGCATGAGGAGGAGGCAGTGGGCCCAGAGACGGAGCTAGGATCGCATTAGTGGTTGAGGCTATCACCTATATAAACAGTGTATAAACAGCTATTGGAGACATTGCTGTGAAGGGGACTGCCTTTTCCTATCTGCTAGAATGAGGAGTTTGCAAAACTATATTGTTGAATCCAACAATGTGCTCAGTTGCTTTAACAGCATAGTATACTCCAACCAAATGCCTGAAAAAAGTTTCAAAGCCTATTTCAACTGGAGTCAGAAGCCTGGAGAAGTAACCCAATATCCCCCAATTTCCTCCATGCAGTTGCAGCAACACTGCTGATATTGCCTATCTGAATGGTGTATTTGTAATGCAAATGGAGCTGAAGGTTCAACTGTAGCTAATGCAGGAGGAGACTGTAAATCTTTTTTAAGTGTCTCAAAAGCTTGTTGCGGTTTCTCTCCCCTAGGTCCAAAAAAGTAACTATTTTTTAAAAGGTCATACAGTGGTCTGGCTTTTTCCACAAAACCTTCCACAAATTCTCTGGAAAAATTGACTAATCCCAAAAACTGTCTCAAAGCTTTGTGAGATGTTGGAACTGTGAGATATGAGATATATATCAGGAGTTTCAGAGACAATGGGTGCCACATTAGGAGTATTTTTATTTACCATTCTTATGTCCAAATGCAATCTAAAAGAATCATGCAATTTTTTTTATAGTCAAAATTGGCGAGGACGTAACAGAATTTGCTTTTCTAATTACTCCTTGTTCAAGAAGCTCTTGAATGATTACCGAGAGTGGTTCAATTGATTTAGGAGGCAATCTGTTTTGTTTCTGTGGAGGAGGATCTTTGCCTTCCACATTCACAATAGTATCTTTCAGATAGAAGAGTACCACTTCATTACGAAAATGAGACCACAATTTTGGACACTTAGGAGTTATTTGTTGTAAACACAAACTGTCTCCTACTTCAGGCCACTAATGTTCTAAAAAAAATTTTCAGTGACACATATACTTCCAATTGTGCTGTATTCGGAAGGATCAATCAGTATTGATGTATGTTTAGACGCATCTTTCCAAATAACACTATTGCCTAAATCAATATTCAATCCTCTCTTTTTCCTAATGTCTGTTCCTATTATGTTCTCTGCACCTTGACAAAACCATATGTCAATGTCAGTATCCAAATATCCAGTGTGGCATAGCACAGGGGAATCACTTATGGTAACGGGATGTGCACAGTGCAGATTTGAGGCAGCAGTTTAAAATAACAACACACTTTATTTGTTTAGGCAACTGTTACAGCACACTCCCCTGCACTTCACACCAAAACAATAAATAGTAGAAGCCCGGCTGGGCAGCTGGCTACCTCACTGGGTGCCCTAGCTCACTAACCCACTAACACTATCTCAGTATTAATACTGTTTACCCACAGCTTTGTAGTCCTGTGTGGACGCTGGCTTTCTTTAGCCTCTCTGATCACCACCTGCCTGCAACACAGTAGCTGATCCTCTTCCTCTCAGCTTGGAATCCACTCTGGCTCTCTCTCAGCCTGGAATTCACTCTGGCTCTCTTTCAGCCTGGCCTCCCTCTCTGGCTCTCTCTCAGCCTGGAATCCACTCTGGCTCTCTCTCAGCCTGGCATCCCAGGTTTTAATCAAAACATCCTATTAACTCTATTCCCTGGAGCCTTTTTAACACTTTCCTGACCTTTTCTACCCTTTCTAGGGACACTCTGTCACACCAGGAATTTCAAAAGAAACATCAGAAATCAAAGTAGCATTTGTATTACCTTTGCCATCAAAACCCACAATATTATATACTGGTGCATTTGATTTATAAGGCAATTTACAACTTGTTACACTCAATTGTGCTCCAGTGTCAATCAAAAACTTTGTTTCTTGCTCTTTATTTTACACATAAAAAAAGATGACCACATTCATCTAGAGACACAGGGGCTATATACTCCGAAGCTTTCGGAGATAAATCTCGTTCTAGTCACGGGTAGGGTAACAACCCTTGTTTGTCGATCTCCACATTGCTATTTTTATTTTTCAAAGTGTCATTTTGAATTGACAACTCCCTTATCTGTCTCATCAATGGAGAATAAGGTGACTCTGGAAAATTAGTCTCTATTTACAGGAGCTGATGGGACAGAAGGAACTAATCCATTTCCATGCCCAAATTCTCTGTTTGAATATCTCCTAAATATTTTCTACATTGATCTTTCAAATATCCAGGTTTTTCACAATATTAACAAACTGGAGTTTTTGAATGAACAAAAGCTTTTGCTTTCCCTCTGTCTTGTTTTAACTCTTGCTTTGCTAAATTATGTAATGTGTTTTGGTACATTGACACCCCCCCCCCCCCCCCTTTGCTGCTGCTCTGTGCCTTCATTAGCAGACATTCTGAGTTTCAAATTACTTGCCTTGAGCTGTCTTCTAACTTTATCAATTAAAACAGAGGCTTCCTCTAAAGAACCTTTCTCAGTTGCTATGGCTAAACTGGCAGGATCAAGATATTTAAACTTTTTCACAAACGATTTTATCATCATCAGCTATGGACATGACCATACGATAAGCTTGTTCAAATTTTAACATAAAGGCAAAAGGGTCATCATTAGTTGTAGCCCTTAATGATTCTAACATATCTACTGTAGGAACCTCTTCCCCTGTAGTGAAGTAAAGCAATTGTCTCAACCTATCTGTAGCAGCACTATGTAATAAATCTCCATTTTTTTCAGTTACAGGTGAGATTTCTAAGCATCTAAAAAAACATGTTGGGCTCCAAGAATTAAACAACAAATTTTTCTGATCATCATTTAAATTAAATCTATCCGCATTGGATTTAAAAACATCTGCATTATGGGTTTGAGTTGAAAGGCGGAATTTCCTTAAGCAATTTATCTGATCATGTTTTTTAATACTTACTTTTTCTGCCTTATCCAATAATTGTTGCCTTTCAACATCCATTGGATCATCTATTTTATCTTAAAAAATTTGAAAAGGTGACTGATGTTTGGACTTTTGTTGTGACTTTTGTGATGTACTACTACGTGTACCTTTTTTGTGTTAGTGCATACTTGCTTAATGTCTGTGTGTAGTTTTGATATCTGCTGTGTGCGTGTTTCTAATTGATCCTCAAGGTAATCTATGTGATTCATTAGGATTTCACATCTAGTACAGTCCTAATTTTCAGTGTCATTTGTCTGTGAATCATGTGTGTGTGTGTTTTGTGTATGTTGTGTACTATTTATGCAAACACTACATGTTGGCAAAGATTTATCATCAATCACTAGTGTATTGAAGATCTTAATCATCATAATGTTACCTAATTTCTTTTTTGTTTTGTTCATAGTCAAAACCTTCCTATCAATATTGGCATTTTCTTGTGAGCACTGCTCCCATAAACTAGACCATGAAGTTGCATTTGACATACTACTATGGGAAAACTTAAAGTCAAATTTACTATTATCAGCATAAGAATAAACAGGATCCATTTCACTCTTATGTTGACAACTTTTCTTCCTCAGAAGGTGCTCCTCTATTGTCTTGGCTCTGTGTAAAGCTACATACACACTTCCAATTATTATCGTTGGAAAACGAACGACGAACGTTCATGCACGATATATATGAACGATCGTATAGCACCGATCCTGCACATAGAGTTAACGACACGATCGTTCATAGATATTGTACACACAATAGAT
>NC_092862.1:86018919-86175909 GCF_032062135.1 Pyxicephalus adspersus | reverse complement strand
CAATATAAACAAAAATTTCTACGCAAAAAAAAATAGGATCACTTTTTGCATCAAAAAATGACAGAATTAGAACGCTAGGGGGGTTAAACTGGTCAACAAGGTTAAACAAGGAACACTACTTGTAAGAGGTGATTTCAATGCGATTCCTTATTCTACTTTGGACTCCAACACTCAAAATAGAAGAAGATCTCCAGATTTGCGTAATCTCCTAAAAGAACATGAGTTGTTGGATATTTGGAGATGTCAACATGGGGAGGAACGTGATTATACTTACCATTCACATGTTCATCATTCATATGACGCATAGACTTTTTCTTGACGGACTTAAGATCTCTTCTGAATATTACTCAGTCCTCTATCTTTTCATTTCTTTAACATGGTCGGATCATGCGCCAGTGACAGTTATATGGGGAGATCAACCTGTTAGACTGGATAGACTTTGGCGATTGAACACCTTTATTTTAAATCATCCGACATATCGAGAGGATTTTGTGAGGGCTCAAGATCTATATTTTTCTATAAATGATACTGCTGAAGTTAGTATTTTTTTGATATGGAATGCATATAAGGCATATATGAGGGGTCTGTTTATTAAGGCTAATGCTCATGAAAAAAAGAATAGAATCAGACAAATAAATCAGTTACTACAATCTATTGTAGATTTGGAGACCCTTAATAAGCAATCCCCTTCTCCACAATTAACAGCAGAGTTATCTAAAACTAGAACACAACTCAAATCCCATTTGCTTGTGAAATATGGCACATTTATTAGAAAATTGAAGGCTACTCAATATTCTTTTGGTAATAAACCGGGGGCATATCTAGCTAAGAAAATTAAACTTAGAAGAATTAAATATGATATCTTTTCTATTTTAGATCCTGTTACCAGCAAAAATTTCTATAGTCCTCAGGGTATAGCAGAAGCTTTTCGTAATTATTATAAAAGTCTTTATAACTTAAAAAACGATGACACTACGTCTCAACCAACTGAAGCATCTATATCTCAGTTTTTAGATTCCATCTCTCTAACTTCAGTTACTGCATCACAATTGCAATATCTTTCCGCGCCTTTTACAATAGCTGAAATAATTAAAACTATTAACTCTACCAAATCACAAAACTCCGGGAGAAGATGGTTTTCCTAATGAATATTATAAAGTCTTTAAGACGCAACTCTCACCATATTTGGTTTGAGTATTTCATAAGGCAGCTGAATGTAGATGGTTTCCTAAGGAAATGCTTCAGGCGGTGATTGTCACTATTCCTAAAGAGGGGAAAGATCCTACAGCTCCTAATCAGTATAGGCCCATTTCACTTCCTAATTCTGATGTTAAGATCTATGCAAAAATATTGGCAAATAGGTTAGCTTCGATCATCCCAGATTTAGTCCATTCTGATCAGGTAGGATTTGTTAGAAACAGACAAGCTCCTGATGGTACTAGAAGATTGATTAATATTTTGCGCTTTGTGGAACTTCATAAATGTTCTTCTCTACTATTCTCTTTAGATGCTGAAAAAGCATTTGATAGAGTACATTGGGGTTACTTGTCTTTTGTTTTAGATAAGTTTGGTTTGTCGGGCTGGATTAAATCCGCTATCTTATCTTTGTACTCTACTCCCAGTGCTAGAGTGTTTACATCTGGTGCTTTATCCTCTAGTTTTAATATTACAAATGGCACTCGACAAGGCTGTCCGTTGTCACCCATTTTTTTTACACTATTAGTTGAACCGTTGGCAGAAAAGATACGTACAGAGGTGGAGATACGAGGTATGTTAATAGCAGGTAGAGAGCATAAAATTAGTTTATTCGCAGACTATATTATGCTAATATTGGCTCAACCTTTGACATCTTTGAATGTGGTCTTGGATGTTATTGAACAATATAGTAAAGCTTCTTATTACAAGCTTAATATGTCCAAATCACACATTCTTCCATTAAATATACCTAAAGTAGTTGTGGACCAACTGTGTACTAAATTCCCTTTTATATGGGAAATTACATCTATCTCATTTTTGGGTATAACTTTACCAGCTCGTACTACATCTCTGTATGAATGTAACTATAAGAAGCTTCTGCTATCTATACCAGCGGAATTACTGGGTCTTCGAAAACAAGAAATTTCTATAGCCGGTAGGATCACAGCATTCAAGATGTTCCTTTTGCCAAAGTTTTTGTATATATTTCGGACAGTCTGTATCCCCGTCCCTACTAGATTCTTTAGTCAAGCGCAAAAGTATCTCTCTGCATATGTTTGGCTTAATAAAAAAACGCGTTGTAACTATTCGACTATGATTAAAGAAAGGAAGTTGGGAGGAATGGGACTACCTAGTATTCAATTTTATTATGCTGCATCTCTTTTGTCCCAAATTAAGCATTGGTGGACTAGTGATATTGGTAGGATATGGGTGGAAATGGTATTGTTTTTTCTCAAATGTTCCCATTTTCAGTGGTTATTATTAGCTATGAAAATGGGGTATCAAGTAATTCATAATGATTATCCCACCATTCAAGCTACTCTTCAAATTTGGGGTAAATATTCACTATACGACCTAAGTACGCTAACGACTATGCTACTTACCCCAGATTTGCGAGTTCTGGAGGTATTTATACCGCATTTAAATCTTAATTCTTGGTATATTTTTGGAGTTACTAAACTTAAAGATTTATATTTTTTCAAAAAATTTTAAACTTTTCACTCCTTACAAAAGATTTATAACTTGCCATCCACAGAATTTTTTACTTATATGAAAATTCGACATTGTTGAATTTGGATTTATCGGATAGACTTCCTATTGATAAGTCTGTCTTTTCTTATTTCACTAATCTAGCTTCGGGATCTAGAGGTATCTCCAGATTTTATAGATTACTCAGCTCCAATTTAGGATTTTCTAAATCTCCAGCGATGCGAAAGTGGGAATTTGCACTTAATGTGATTGTCCCTGATAGCTCTTGGATGGCTGCATTAAATGCGACATACCAACCACTAAATGTGCAGACCACTGGGATATGTATCAGAAAGTGGTGAACCACTGGTATCTTACTCCGACCAAGATGGCACATTTTTCGGCTTCTGGCACAAATCTTTGCTGGAGAGAGTGTGGTAGTTCTGGTTCACTATATCATATCTTATGGGGTTGTGTTTCAATCCGATTCCTCTGGAATCAAATTTTTACCTTTATTTCGGAGATCTCTGGTATTCATATCCAACCTAATGCTGAACTAGCGATTTTACATTTAGGCCTGGACGCTATACCTATGTCAGCTAGACCAGTTGTTATTCATGTTCTGTTGAGTGCCAAGTTGTCTATTTTACGTAGGTGGAAAAGTTTGAATGTACCTTTGGTTGTTGAAGTTGTTAAAGACATTAATGATCATTGCTCATATGAAAGAATTTTTGCCTTATCTCAAAATAAGTTCAAACAATTTCTTAAGAGCTGGGAACCATGGTTTAATCATAGGAAATGTGTTGTAAATAATTTTCCTTAAATTTTATAATCCTTGAAACTATGGACAAATATAACAAGAAGTGTTGTTATATAGATAATATATATGAAAATATATCGGATGTGTATCCTATTTAGGTTTAAGGTTTAATAAGGGCTGGTATATGTTGTTTCTGTTTTTTTGCTTTCCTTTTTTTTTTCCAACTGTTTGCTCCATACAACTATCTTGTTGGAGTTCTTTTCTTTTTCTTTTTTATTTCAGTTGAAAATGGATATGTACAAGTCTTTTTTTACGGTTGATGTTTTTCAGATGTCATTATAATTTTGTACTTGTTTGTGTCCTTTAATAAATAAAAATCTTTGAAAAAAAAAATAATAATAATTATACAGCTATTCCAATTATCATTCCATGAGCTTTTACATACATACATACATTTAATATATGAAAATTTCTAACACAACCCTCTTGTCTGGGTACACTAGATTCCCATCTATTTTTGGCATTCTCCAGGGCTTTAAAGAGTGTGGGGGTCTTTCAATTGCTCTGTAACAAAGTTTTTTCTGTGTACCTGTAAGTCGGAGAATTCAAGAGTTTGCTGGCTTTCCCCTGAGGTTGCTGGTTCTTCCCTAGGGTTAACTATTTGCCTTGCTAGCACAGACAAAGGAGACCCATGAGTGCCCCCACAATCATCAGAGGACCCCTCAGTAGCCTCATGCTCTGAGGATGCCAGTGCTGCATGGGGTGGGTGATTCCAGAGCTCCCAGAATTTGGGAAATTCCTCCCAATGATACCATCATACGGTAAGTGGGGAACCAACCCCACCTGATGACACAGTTTACGTAGGGAGGTCTCAAAAAACACTGACATGGCAGGATACTTCCTAGTGTCCCTGGGTACACGTTACCCCCACGGTTTTTAGACAGGAGGTCTCTGTAGCCACTACAGCCCTGAAAGGATCTGATTCTACTACTAGTTCCTCGAATGCACCCTGACTTCTCCTTCAACCACAGACGTCTGGAGAGATATCCCAATAACACACACGCACATAGTATGGTCTTAGGAATAGTCTCTGATCTTTATTTGACAAGGCGGTCTTTTTATACACATAGGTATACGAGGGGGTTGTGTTATTCATGTACAGCTATTTAAGTTTTGGCCATAAATAGTGTTACTTGATACTATATATGGCATACAAGGCATACATTGTACTTCAAAGAATTTTCATCATCTGGTTACAGAGTAGACAGAAATAGAAATACAACTCCTTATACAAATATATGGCTCATATTAACTAGCTTAACATTAACATTACCATTAATTAGCTATACAAGCCTTATTTAACCCTTCAATCCCCTCTTAAGTCATGAACATGACTTATTTCTTTCTAACATTGAGAGGTAAATAGCATATTTTTGTCCAGGATCTATGGGCTTTGGACACATAGGGCGGAATGTTTGTATAAGGGAAGGGATACATTGGATATAACAACATAAAATAATCAAGGAAGCAATTATAATTACAATACTGATAAATAATATTCTTAACCAACTCAGGTCTAGCAGCCAGCTCAATAACCAGTCCTGCCAGGAGGATGAGCCAACATCCTCCTTGATATTATTAGCAATTTCTTGTAATGCTTGAATATATACTGGATTGATCTGGAATGGTCAGATAAATTAAAACAACACATTCCTTTAAAATCCTGACACCCTACATTATGTTTAAGTAACAAAAAATTCACAGCAAATCTAGTTTCTAGCATTAGCGGTAGAAGTATGATTCAGAGATTTAGTCAGGTCACATAAAATTTTAAAAATAAAATTTATAGTACAAGTATTATATAAAGCCAGGCACTTTCCCAATATAGAGGCCCCAAACTTGTATATTCTGCACGTCTGAGAAGGGGTAGAGTCACAATTTTCTGATAAAGTCTTGGTAACTGATCTGTAAGCTCTCCTGATAGGGGGTTGTCTAGGAAGGGCCAAAGTCAGCCTGGATAATGCACAGGGACCTCCAATACCATTGTCAGGAATATAATTGTAAGTGCTGTTACCACATGACAAAAACCATCCCTTAGGGAGCATTATATTATAGATAAAACTGGGAGTCACAATGGTCTTATTACAACTCATGGAATTATCCAGGGAGCTAACAATCCTACCATTCTTTTTACAGGTGTCATTAATATAATCATATACACTATTCTTAGGTAATCCTCTTTTTATGTCTCTATCATCACAATATAAGGTCATATCCTGAGAAAACGTAAAACAGGTCTCTGCTGCAGTCACATTAATAGTAGTTATTCTAATATTATCCCTGCTTTATCCTAATTTCTGACATTCCCCACAGAATTCATACATGGGAATAAAAGATTGTGTATTTTTAGTCGTCGACCAGACTTCAAAAAGGGATTCATCGGGTGTGTAGGCACAGCTACAACACATGTTTTTATAAGGTCCTGTGGGCTCTGTAGGTCTTCAAGACACAATGAGCTAACATTTAGGGCATTTGCCATCCTGACTATACTATTCTGTTCAGAATGAAAGGGGCCGGAAGCAAAGGGATCTTGCTCCTGAGCTCTTTTAGATACTGACTGATTATTCGGTGCACCGCATAAGAAACTTATCTCCTCTGGATGATAGATACAAGTAGTAAAAGGCCAGACTGGCAAGAAAACACAAAGATTAATAAATATCAACAGACAAACACTTCTCCCAGAATATTGTGGGGTCATCATCTTCAGTCTGTGGCAAGGCACTTTTCAGGGATTTCACACCTGCTTCATCCTCTTTGTCTTTGTTGTTTTTCCTCAGAAGCCTCAGGGACCCTTTTCACTCTACTAGGGTGAATCCAGATTGGAACCTCTTCTGTGAGGATTGCTGTTCTGGTGACTGCTACCACTCGGGTGGGTGGTCCAAACAGGAACTCAGTCTGTTTTCGTCCTTTTGCCAGGCGCTGGACTATCACCACGTCTCCTGGTTGGAAAGGATGCATAGGTTCCTGTGGAGAGAAAGGAGAGGCACGAGCAACATCTTTTTCAACTTGATCTAAAATTTCTACAAGTTTCCACACATATTCTGCCTGTACTACTTCTAGATCCCCTTTTTCTATCACGGGGGCCTTTGGACCCCAAGAGGTGGGGAAGGGTCTTCTCATTAGGACCTCAAATGGTGAGTAACCAGTATTCTTGTTAGGCTGCATCCTAATTTCTGCTAGGGCTACAGGCAAAACCTTTTTTCCAATTAGTGAACGTGCCTCTAGTAATTTTCCTTATTTTTTCTTTAATTATTCTATTCATCCTTTCTACTACCCCAGAACTCTGAGGGTGGTAAGGGAGGTGGAACTTCCAGTCAATCCTAAGGGCTTTGGAAAGCTCCTTACATACCCTGGACGCAAAAGCTGGGCCATTATCTGAGTTATTTTGAACAGGGCATCCCCATCTGGGGATGATGTCTTGTAACAGAATCTTTACCACAATTTGTGTGGTTTCATTGGTAGTAGGAAAAACTTTCGGCCATCTAGAGAACATATCCACAATCACAAGGGCATACTCCTGCTTTCTTTTCTTTCTGTCTTTGGAATATGGGTAAAGTCAATTTGTATGTGAGTGAATGGCGAAGTCGGGTAATTCAGATGCTGATGTTGGGCCTTCTTTGAGTTATTTGGGTTGTTTCTGAGACATATAATACATTGTGAAATATAGGATTGTACCTTTGATCTAAGGCTTGGTATAAAAAAAATCTCTCCTAATGAGGTCAGTGGTTGCCTGTGTTCCCCTATGGCCATAAGGCCATGATATTGTGCAAATAAAATTGGGGCTCTTGCAATTGGAACACATGGTTTCCCCTCTTTGCAGATAAGACCCGTATTAGGGTCTTGTATTGCACCTACCGACTGCCATTCTAACTTGTCACTACTTGAAGCCCAATCCTGGAGGCTCAGCAATAAATTGTCGGTAAGGGTAATTGCTCGAACTAGGGAGGGCATTTGAACTGTTGCTGCCTGTCTAATAGAGGCCTCCTTTGCTGCCTTGTCAGCTAAGGCATTCCCTTTAGCTATGTCCATTTGGAGGCCAGTATGTGCTTAACAATGGATGATAGCGACTTTGCTTGGTAATTGGATGGCAGCTAGGAGATCATGTACTAGGGTGAAATGTGAGATATGCTTCCCATCTGCAGCCATGAAGCCTCTTCTCTGCCAGCTTACCCCATGATCATGTACAACCCCAAAGGCAAATTTGGAATCAGTGTATACATTTACATCTCTTCCCTCAAAAAGACAACAAGCTCTAGTGAGGGCAATCAGTTCAGCTGCTTGGGCTGACTGAAAAGGTATAGGATTCGATTCTAAAATAACATCAGGGAGTTGAACCACAGCGTATCCTGCATGATAAGTGTTGTCATTAGGGCAGGAACAGGATCAATCCACAAAAATATTAGGTGCTCCTTCAATGGGTGTGGACTGTAAGTCAGGTCTAGGTGAGGTGTGTTCATGTATAAGTTTAGAACATTGGTGGGGAGGAGGCAAATCATCCTGTTCTCCCTTATATATAAGTAGGGCATTTAATATAGCCATTGGACCGAATGTGAGTGCTGAGTATTTAATATGAAGTTGGGGGTTAGATAACAGCAAAACTTCATATCCACTCAGTCTTTGTGTTGACATATGTTGCGTATGTATGTTTTTTAATAGGGCCTGAACATTGTGTGAGGTATGCAGAGTGGTAGGATAACCTAGGGTGATAGGCGTGGCCATCTCAGCGACCATGGCACAGGTTGCCCAACTCCTGAGACACGCAGGCATGCCCTGAACCTGTACCGGAACCACTTTTGAGAAAAAAGCAACAGGGCGAAACTTGTCTCCATGTTCTTGCGCCAGGACTCCTGCCATGGTTTTACAATTGTCCCTGGCAAATAAGTGAAACATCACGCCATAGTCGGGTAGGCCCAGGCCAGGCCTTGAAACCATTGCACATTTTAAATGACTAAATGCTTGTAACATTTCATCAGACCATTTAATGAAATCTGGCATATCAGTCTTAGTGGCTTGTCTCAGAATATTGTCATAGTAGGAACCTTTACTGAGAACAAAACCCAAATAATCAACACTTTCTGTACACCATTGTAATTTTTTTCTGTGAAACTTTGTGACCACATTCACATAACCACAGTAATAAACTAACACAGTCTGCCTGGCAGGCCTCCCGAGTAGAACTACATATGAGGAGATCGTCTACATATTGTAGAATGACAGAACCATGAGGCGCAGTCCAAGGGCGCAGTGTAGCTTGGAGGACAATGGAGTAGACTACCGGGGAGTCTACATAACCCTGAGGCATTCTACACCAAGTATACTGGCGCCCCTAGGAATTCCATCAACATAGCCTCAATTCCCTTTTCTTTTTCTGGGGAAAGTGGATATTGTTTAATGTAGACAGGTGCAGTGCCAGGCTTAAGCATTGCCTTATATGGTATACAAGAGATTAGGCCAACATCTTGATCAGTATTTGCCCAAACCTCAGGAGGAACCTGATCAAGTAGCGGATCCTGTGGTTGGCATTCCAAATATAAAAAACAATTACCGTTTGGTACATGAATGGGCATGACTGAGGATGTGACATGTAGGTGTCCCGTTTTACTAATCCCCAACTGCAACTTCAATAGAACAAACAAATCTCTCCCTAATAAAATCACAGGATTTGTGACACAATTTGAAATGATCCTGAAACAATGTGTGAACATTGACTGGTGATTGTATGGATGTTGGATCGAGAGAGGAGGAGTTTTATAAGATCTTGTAAGTATCCCATTAATTCCTATAGAGAGCTCAGCATTTTCTCTTGGACACCTATAATAATCCTCACATAAAGTACTGCTAGTAGCACCAGAATCTACAAGAAAAGGAAGAGGATGTCCCTCTATGTTTAACACAATCAGTGGTGTCTCCTTATAGTGGTTCGTGATGAGAGTGAATGCCAGGATACTGTCCCCCGGGCATCTTCATTGTAATGTCTGCTGTCCCCAGGCTACAGGGAAGCGAGAGGTATTATTCTGCGAGAGGCATACAAGGCATACATTCTACTTCAAAGAATTTTCGTCATCTGGTTACAGAGCAGACAGAAATAGAAGTACAACTCCTTATACAAATATATGGCTCATATTAACTAGCTTAACATTAACATTACATTAATTAGCTATACAGTCCTTATTTAACGCTTCAAGCCCAACAATTGGTTTGGTATTTATTTACATTTTACACCATTACTTTTCATCTCCCCAGATAGCAGGGCATGCAATAGTTGCAAAAAGAGACCGACGTTTACAACTCAGAAACTCACAGTGCATTGGTTCATCCACCACAGGGCAATTTGCAGCAATATGTCTTTCTTCCCGACAGCAGTAGCAAACATTATTTTTGGCTGCCTCCTGGGGAGCTAACCTTCCAAGTCTCTCCCGCCATACATTGGAGTCTGCCTACTCCCCTTAGCTCCCCTTTTTTCGCTCTCTCCACCCCCATCCCTTGGTTCAATCTTACCAACAGCTGGGGATGGTCTGGTCTTGGGGTGGAAAGTCCGTAAGTACTGAGGAGAGGCATTTAGGTTCTCAGCAGCTAAATACCTTTTCACTAGGTCCACCAGTTTGTCTGCTGACGACAGGTCTCCATGGCTCACCAACTTTTGGACAGAAACAGGAAGGGATTTTAGAAACTGGTCCATGACTACCTGCTCCACAATTTGCGGTCCCGTTAGGCCAACTTTCTCTCTCTGCAGTTCTTTCACACGCGGTCAAAAACACCTCAGAATCATCAGCAGTCAGTTTTGGCAATAAATGGCTTACCCGAAAAGCTGGCGTACGCCCAGAACCACTCTCAGAGTTAGCCTTCTTAAGTGAAGGTATCTGGTGTCTTAGTGCTACTAACTGTTGTTGGTATCTCTGCCCTTGTATGTCTATCAGTTCCTTGTGACGGGCCCTCGCTTGTTCATGTGCATGCTGCTGGGCTTCCAAACCCAGCTGTAGTTTGTGCTGCACCTCTTGGTGATGAATCTCCGTCTGCATCGGAGCTTGTTGTAACTGTTCATTGGTTTGTTTTTATTCCGCATTTGCCTGCTGCTGATTGACATTTGCCAAAACCAGTTGTTTTAGCAACTCTTCCATCCTGGCCTTCCAAACACCTGCTTACAAGGATCCTGCAACCTCTCGCTACGTTTCCCGCATCCTCCACCATATGTGGGATTGCCCATAGCAGCGGGGTTTGTAGAAAGGTCTATGTAACTTCACAAGAGAGGTTTTTCAGACAAGAAGCAGGCCCAACAAATTAGCAGTGCAGTAAGGATTTTTTACGAAGACTCTTTCACAAAGAAAAACATGCCCAATAAACAGAACAAAAAAAAGCCTGGCTACTTGGCTTCTAATTGATTGTTAGTTCCCTCACTAACAGTTCTGAACAACCTACTGCTGTGCAGGACTCTAATTCCCCATCAGTACAGCCTTTACCAAACACACTGGCAGCTTACAGGCCAAGAACTGGAGCCCAGGAAAGAGCAGGCTGGGGGTTTATATACACATCATAATTGCCAGGATGGGTTTTAGTTGGGACAATTTACTCCTAATCATCCAAAGCCTCTTCAGCTCCCCCACCTGGCCAAGAAGCCCATTGTCCTACAGCATGTGTACTTCAGCACCACAATTTGGCCAGAAAGAAAACTGCCTGCTCAAACAGAAATGTATTCTGCATATTGTCTGTATCTTGGACAAATATATCTATCATCCTGGATACAACCATGTGTTTTTGGGTTTCAATAAGATTTTATTAAATTTTAAAAGAAAACAAGTACAATAGGAATATCACAGTGTACATATATTAAATCTTGTTTCAAATATAACAAAGATAAGCTTTCAGGTACATAACAATACTAACAAAGTCAACAAAAATAAAACAAACATACAAAAAAAGGCAAGATACCAGCTTTATCTATCAAATAAAAACAGAGCATCTAATCCCGGTTTGATGTGTCTATCCGACAATCACCATGTAGTAAATAGAGACATATTTAAATTAGGCATCAAGTGAAGAATCCAGGGCTCCCAGCTAGATGCAAATTTGTCATGGGCATCATTTAAAATACTGGATAATTTCTCATTAACACACATGTTGTCCACTCTGAGCTTAACCGCATGAAACGGTATAGATTGCTTCTTTTAGTTACCATAGTTACCAGCCATGGTCTGTTCAGCAGCTATCAAAAAGTATGAACACAAACATGTCGTTTTAAAATGTAATGAAGCCAAACAGGGGTCCCTGGAGTCATGAGTACAGAAAAGGCTAGACAAAAGTCTAAAAACTCTGCCCCAGAACCGGATAGCAAAGGAACAGGTCCACCAAATATACATCACGGTACCTGGTTCCTGACACCCTCTGTAACAGTTTCCAGACCCCTGAGAAGAACAATACTTTAGGCGTGCAGGGACCATATACCATCTGGTCATGACTTTGTACGCTGATTCTACCATCAAAGTATTTATAGAACAAGAGGCCACCCTGCACCAAGCTCTATACCAATCCTCAGCTGGCCTGAATCTCCCACTTGGACACATAAGTATGAAATTGGGGTGCACCAATTTGTTAATTTCAGTATATAATATTGAAATTAACTTTGGGGGCTGAGGCGTTCTTAAACAGATATGTTCCATGAGAGAATGTCAGAAAGGAGTTACCCTATGCCTAATGAAGATGCTTATCCAATGACGCAGTTGTAGGTACCGGAAAAATTCTCTCCCTGGAGCGTCATGAGTACTTTGAATATATTCCCAGCTTTAACCTTAGAATTTTCCAACAAAGAAAACACATTTGTATAGTTATGGGCGCTCCACCAATGGAAAGCCCCTGGGGACTCAAAACCCGGTTGAAACAGAGGGTTATTCTGAATAGGCATTAACGGCAAAAAGGGTGACATAAGCCCACTAGAATACCGCATATCATCCCAAATTGGAAAAAATATGTTGCAACCCAATTCCATGGGGTGGCACAAATCCTTTTCCAATTGGACCCAGAAGGGTGCACTGGTCTTTGAAAACCAGACGGGGACACATACAACTCTAAGAATCTCCTGAAATCTCCTCACTATACTGTCCGGGTTGGCCGATTTAGTACCATTTGGCAAACGTAACCGGATTGAGGATTTTTTAGAATGAGCCATTATTAACCATGTTAGCCATCATAGAGCCTGGATTGTTGGCCCTTGCATAACATTTTTGCCTAGCCCATCAGAGTTGTTCCTCCACTCGACAATCCAGTAAAATATTGAGTTCAGATCTAAGTTGCTGAACTTTTTTTTAAAGCCCCTTATCTTGAGTTGATCTCCATCTCGCCTCCAATTGCTCCAATTATTATTATTATTATTATTAAACAGGATTTATATAGCGCCAACATATTACGCAGCGCTGTACATTAAATAGGGATTGCAAATGACAGACTAATACAGACAGTGATACAGGAGGAGAGGACCCTGCCCCGAAGAGCTTACAATCTAGTAGGTGGGGAAATTTCACACACAAAAGGATGGGAGATATGTAGTGTGGGAAGTAGTGATGGTTTCAAATGACAGAAGAAGCCGGGTAGGCAAGTTTGAAAAAATGGGTTTTGAGTGCTCTTTTAAATGAGCAGAAAGTAGGAGCAAGCCGAATAGGACGAGGAAGACCATTCCAGAGAGTTGGAGCAGCTCTAGAGAAGTCTTGTATCCTTGCGTGTGATGAGGTTATGAGTGAGGAAGTCAGTAGTATGTCATTGGAGGAGCGGAGAGAGCGGCAGGGGGAGTATTTTTTAACCATGTCAGAGATGTAAGTGGGACAACAACTGTGTAGGGATTTGAAGGCAAAGCACAGGAGCTTAAATTTGATTCTAAGGTGAAAAGGAAGCCAATGGAGAGAACTACAAAGAGATGTAGCGGAAGAGGAGCGGAGGGAAGGATGGATGAGTCTGGCTGCAGCATTCATAATAGATTGTAGAGGAGAGAGTCGGGTTAGTGGAATACCAGAGAGAAGGATGTTACAGTAGTCCAGACGGGAGATGATAAGAGCATGTACAAGGAGTTTGGTGGTCTCAGGGGACAGGTAGGGGCGTATTTTGGAGATGTTGCGTAGCTGAAAGTGACAAGACCTGGAAATGTTCTGAATATGGGGGGTGAATGAGAGGGCCGAGTCAAAGGTGACACCAAGACAACGTGCCTGGGGGGAGGGCCGAATAACAGTGTTGTTAACAGTTAGATGTATGTCAGGGGGAGATTTAGATTTTTTGAGGGGGGGATGATGATGAGTTCTGTTTTATCCAGGTTGAGTTTCAGGAATCGGTCAGACATCCATGATGAGATGGCCGACAGGCAGCATGAGACCTTATCCAGGACTGAGGGAGACAGGTCAGGGGTGGACAGATAAATTTGGGTGTCATCAGCATACAGGTGGTACTTTAAGCCAAAGGAGGATATGAGACTACCGAGATACAATTGTATCGTAAGGTCATTAATTCTCTTCATCTTAGCTTTCTTATGGTGAGAACTTAATTGAATAATTTGACACCGTACAGTAGCCTTATGAGCATCCCATAACAAGACAGGATATTCTACAGAACCCAAATTTTCTTTAAAAAAAAGGGTTATGGAATCCTCTACTTGACTCACCATTTTAGGAGATGAAAGCATGGTATCATTAGGATGCCAGTGATTTTCAGACGCCATTGGAGATAAAGAGTTACAAGTTATAAGAACTGGGGAAATTGGTCTGACCACGTTGAACATAATATTTTAGCTCTATTTATGAGGGTAGGAAATTTTGATGAACACATGATTGATTCTGGGACGGAGAATAGAACGTAAAATCCTTTGTAGAAGGATGAAGCTCCCTCCAAACATCTACAAATTAGTGGTCCGATAAAGGTTCTCCTAAAATCCTGGGGTTTGAATTGGGGGCCTCCTGTGAAGTTGTTGTCAAAGAAGACGATTTATCCAACTTGGTGTTAAACATCAAATTGGAATCGCCCATCATAGGTATTGTACCTTGGCATGCTTTACCACCGTAGTTAGCAGGTGTTGAAAAAAATTAGTTTGGTGAGTATTTGGAGCATAGTAGTTAACTACAGTAATAGCAGTTTCAAAAATGAGACCCAGTAATATTAGGTACCTACCTGTAGGATCTTGTACAACCTGTTCACATGTAAAAGGCATGCTTTTATGAAATACCGTAGTGACCCCACGCTTTTTTTTTCTGAAAAAGTAGCATGATACACCTGAGGATATTGATTGATTGTGTAAGTTGTGTAAGTATTTGGGGCACCAAGACTTGGAAAATCTAGTTTCCTGTAATAGTAATTAAATGCCTTTCTCAGTTTATTGGGAGATTTGAATCCCTGTACATTATGCGATAAAATGATATAGACCTACTCATAGCAAATATTAGAATCAGGAAGCCTTGAAAACACCCTAAACCTAAATCTAGGTACATGCTCATTAGAAAACATGGATGAAATACCTCATGTGAAAACGGTAACTCAGTCAACGAAAAGAAAAAAACAAACAAAAAAAAAACATAATACATGGTAAAAGCACAAAGGGGGAAAAAATCCCAACATTAGTCGCCAGGGCCTCTCCACCCGCGTTGACCACAAACCTGACATAGCAGGAACAAGGTATGCCTGAGAGCAAAACCACATTGGGGGTACGCCAAAACCACCCGGGCATGAGCTGCTCAACATAACACTGCTATAAAAAATTATTATGATTGCAGGCACTTCAAGTAAGAAAATTGATTATTAGCGACATATACATAACAGATCATAAGCGAATGCTATACATTACGGTTCTGTTGCAAGACGTTTGTAAATGACACCGGTCACAGTCCCATAGAGAAAAAATATTAGAAAAAAATCATCTTCATCTATCAGTCATTATTAAACGACATGACACATTTTGCAGTGTTCAGCTTCTGGGGGGAAGTATGCTGCCTCTGTCTTGTGACTGCAATCTGGGAGCAACGTTGAGAGCCAGAAGACAGGCTCCTTGGATGGGCATCAGTACGATTGCGCAACTTCAATTTCAAGAGTAGCTCCTGGGCTTCTTCAGGTAATGCAAAAGTGTAGGACTGTCCATGATGCATGAACATCAATTTGAAGGAAAATCTTTATTTATACTTAACATCTGAGTCCTTTAAATTTTGCAAAAAGGGTTTCAGCGCTTTCCGTTTTCAGTTTTTGTATGGTTTGGGGAGCTAAATTAGTGTAGATTTGGTAGTCATACGATTGGTCACTTCCAACATTCCCTGGTCTTGTGCCTGAATGGCACACAAACATTTCAAGAAGTGACATAAAAAAAAATATCTGTATTTTTTCTTTACTCTCTGTATCTGTCTGAAACTTGACAGTATTCCTTTGGAAGTATCCTCTTCGCACACATAATGTAGCCCAAGAAAGAGAACCCTGAGTCAGGAACCCATTCATCCAACATTCATACATTACTCCACATGGACATTGGCAACTCATCGATACCCCTTTGGATAATTTCTCAATAATTAATATAGCAACAACATCATTGTAACACATACATTAACCCAGGTTAACCAACAAGTTACATTGAATTACACATTTCATCCATGCTCACTAACTCTTGTATTTAATATCAATGAGAGCAAGTCTAATACCCACTATGAATTTACAAGCTTCTGCCACACTTGATAAAAATAATGTCTAAAGTCATTACACATTGTACTAATACAGCTTCCTTGTTCAGATGAAAAATTAAACAATATATACGTGGCTGATTATTGTATGATTCAGACAACAGCTGTAGGTATCACTTAAGTGTATGAGGGGCACATACACTGTGGCCTTTTTAATACATCACTAAACATATATACAAAGCTCTTACATTCTTCCACCATTACACATTATCCAACACAGGCTTTCTTGCTGAAGGTTGATTTACTGACTATGTCATTCATAGGATATTAACAAAAATCCATTCCTAGCAAACATAGGAATACAAGTATTGCTTGATGACTTCTCAGGTTTGGGTAGGGAGACCCAACATTCCTCTAGAAAGTTTGTCATTGGTTAAAATGAATTGAAATTGCTTGCTATTTTACTAAACAATTTAAAGGGTCTGTATAAGGCATATTCATCACTAATGCCATCAATATATTGTTGTAAAATGAAAGCTCTTCAATCCAATTGCCATCACAAGTATGACTCCAGAGTTCCAAACTTTGGTTTTTAGTGTCACTTTGGTTTTTAGTGATCCTGGAAAATAAGAACAAGAGCAGTATCAGATTCTTAGCAGTTAATATCTACTTCATCAACATACAGCTATTATCCCCTGGTCTAGACTGGGCTGTAGTCTCAATATACCCTAGCTGGGAGGCACTTGCACGTTTTGCCTAAAAAAAAACAATATGTTTGCTCAAACTTCCCCAATTTGGTATTATTATGCACCAGTACCACACTGAAACAACAAGAGTATTATCATCCTGATGAATGATTGTTAGGGGTAAAGTATTGGGTTTTTGAAAAAAACAAGAAAGAAAAATATATTTTAAAATATCTTATAAGCCTCCACAAAACAGGACATAAAAAAGTAGTAAAAAAGAAAAAGAAAATTGCAACAAAAATGTTCTGCTGGTCATCAATCAAAATAAATCACAAACACAAACCGTAAACCAAAGACAAAAAGACAACTTCTGGTGTGTACACAGACTTCCAGGGACTTCTAGTTCTTTTGTGAGAACCTAGAGGAACAAAATGTTAACTAAAAAAAAAAAAAATTCACAATTCATCACATAGGGATGACCTCTGATAGTGTTTTTCCAATTTATCATTTGATTTTTGGTGTAGTTGTTTTGAAACAATTATGAGTTCATAATACCACATGGTTTTTGTTTACAAAAACACAATTGAATTAGTTTACTAAGATTTAGCCAGTACTGTGCTCCTTTAAAAAAAAAAACACCTTTAAAAAAACCCCACAAACATTAGCATATAAAACTTTCACTGCTTCCTTCAAAGGCCCTGAAAGAGAACACAAAGACATTAGCATACTCAGTCATGAAAAACATTTTTTTCTTTATCCTAACAATCTAAATATACACAACAGACAATGGTAGATTGTTTACAGTACTCAAACCTCAATAAACAGTACCATACAACTGTGTCATATAGGAGAGGAAAAATGGCAATGCAGCTTGTGTTAAACTGCATACTAGCCAGTATGGGAGAATGGCCTATGGAGCAAACATTGGTATGTTTGTCCATCCCTGCTCCTGGCCATTTTGAGGGTGTTGGTCATTTTTACTGTTTATATCTTTTCTCTCCCCTTTCAGCACTAGCTGATTTCTCATGGTTGTTATCTTTTACTCGATGCTGTAAAGTGCTTTCATTATCTTGGATGGAGGTTGTGCTCTCATCTACATTCTCCTCATTACTTTCAGCTATTAAATAGGAAATCCTGGTGTGATCTTTATGAACATTTAGAGATCTACAGTATATTTTAATATGCCCAGGCCTGTCGCACTTGTAGCAACTAAATTTTTGGCCTTCTTGTACTCCTGGACAGTTATACACCACCCTATAAAGTGAAAGATACTATTGCAGATTATTGGATCATCTCCTCGTCTGAATTGCATTCTGGATAAATCCTGAGTACCTCTCCCATCCCTGCTTCCTAACACACATTGCAGTTTGTTTCTCCTACCCTCTGCTCCAACCAACTGATCATTATTCATGGATATCTGGGCCACAAGTGGTCCTGGAAGCCAGGCCTTTAAAAGAGCACATGCATCTTTGTTGCTCAGACCATATTCACTGGCCCTTTCCCTTGCAGCTCTAGGTGTATCTGCTGATTGTACCCCTCTATAGGTATTCATCTCAGTGAGAGTGCAGATATTAGCTGACTCTCGCTTGCTTTTTTGTGTACTAAGGGATAAAATGCATTTCTCTTTGGCCGTCAGCTGGGAATTTGCATCTGCCAATTTCATCCCCAGTGCCAAAACAAGTTCTTGCATCAACAAACTTGAATTTAAGATTATAGTCTGCATTGCATTGTTCTACTTGCTGGTTGTAGCTCACCGTTTTCCTTTCTTAAATCATTCACTTCAGCTCTTAGTTCACCCATCTCAGTGTCAGAGGTAGTTGCCATTTTACATAAACCTTCACCAAAGTTATCAAATTGCTCTTTAAGCTCTGTTCTCTCCCTACTCCAGTACTCTCCCTGTTGCTCAGCTGTGCTTTTGATCCTGAGCAACACTGCTATCTCATTAGCCAGTTTCTCCTTATTTATTTCTTTGTCAGTTTTTTATGCAGTTTACTATTATGTTCCTTACATTGGGATAGAAGTGTTTCAAACTGACTTTTAACAGGTTCATCTGCACATGTACGATAACTGGCAGAGGCATGCTTGTTAACATAAGTATACACAAATTTCATTTTTACAAAGCTAAAATCAACCCAAGAAACAAACGATAATACAAGACCAATAAACACACACTGTTAATACCTATACACTCACACAAGTCTGAATTCAAAGTCATACTACCAACAGAAGGCAAATTGTCCCTCTAAAAAAAAAAGATCGATTCTGTGCAAAATATACATAAGCATACACTCAAGTTAAATATTAAACGTAAAACTTATGCAAATTCAATGTAAACCAATCATCACATACCAATTCCTCCCTTTCTGTCCAAGATCCAGTCAACTCTGCATCGCGATCTTTACAGGAGGTCCGGTTGGTCCTTCAACTAAGTTTACCTAAACTTCCAGAAACATAACTCAGAGCATTTCTGTCCTGTGGGTTCTATGTGGATTTTAGAATTCCACACGCTTTCTGGGGTGCCAAATGTAGAATGTGCTCTGTTTGGGGTGCCTTGTTTTTATAGAAGGACCAATAGATCTTACAAAAGGTAAAGGTTTATTTACAGCTTAGGATAATATATACATATGATTTTCAAAACAAAAGGGAAGAAGGTAAAAGGTATATAGAAAAGGGGAAGGAAAGGGGTCTAGCTCTGTCTCTAGCACATGGTCAGTCTCTCTCACACCCACATACACACCATGGCTTTCTCTCCCTGAACCACACCGCGCTGCAAGTCCAGAGCGAATTTACATTGTTGATTCATTCTTGGTGAAGTCTTGATCAAGAGGTCACAAAGATTGTCCTTGTCCCAAGTTTGGGATTGTTGTCACATACCACTGCCCCCTCCAGGAGGACTGGAGCAATAGCAATAGGTGTTACTGATCCTCAGGCATCCACTCATGGAAGATTAATCATTGTCTCTGTTAAGCAATTCTTTGATGTTTGAGGGACTGCATCTGTCTCCACAGATAATGAGGTTTACAGCTTGTTTCCAAGAAGGCAGAATTGTCTTTACATACAAGTCATATTCATATCAATTTTGGTCACTTCCAACAGATCCATAATCAGCTCTTGTGGATCCATGTCAGGATTGCTGCTCCCTGTGCATCACGTCAGGATCAGCTGCAACCTGTGCATCATTCGCTGGTATGAAAACTAAAACACTCATTGCATCCAATTTAATTTCCAGTCCAGCCACAAGACAAACATGCTGGTAATTTTTCCCCACATGCAGTCTCTAGCTGGATGCTGGATCCTTTGAACATGTGGTTATTTTTCATGTAATTGTTTTTCCCTTACCCTCCTATTCATTTGCAGTCAGTTACAGGTTTTAATATATGCACCTATATTAAAGCAATGTGTTGTTAATATTATGTTTTCCTAGATATGCAACAACTGAGGTATATTTAATTTAAATACTTTGTATTTTTTTAGTTATTAAATTATACTTGAAATGATTATCTCTTTCCAGCAGAGGAGATCCAAAAAGTCCATGTAGATGAAAAAAGCCTAAACAAATGAAACAAAGATTACACAGGTCAACAAAAAATTAGTTTTGAAAATCATCAGAAACCACAGCAAACTTTTCTAAATCAGTTTTTCTCTAACACATACAGTTCCTGAGTTAGGAGTACTATTATAGTTAACATTGTACGTGCATGTATTTTGTACTAAAACGTAAGCACCATTAAAGTGAATGGTAATACACCTTCAGTGTGAAGTAAAATAAGGCACACTGTGGTAAAGATCTACTGAACAAGATCTACTGTATGATTTTCTTGTGTACTCTTTGTCCCGGTACAGCATTCAGCAGTAGTCAGCCATCATACTTTCATTCCTGAAACCTTGGTAGCGGTGCTCCATTAACTGAAGGTCCTAGTGAAAATGTTCTTCTTGTTCGTCACTCACCATACCAGGATTTTCCAGGAAGAATTCTGGATGTGAGTGCAAGAAATGTATTGTTAATGACATGTTTCTTGTATGAATCAAGAAGTTTCTGAACTCCTACCTTGTATGCAGGGGACTTATGGTTGCCCAGGAAATTTTCACACAGCCACTTGAATGCATCCCAAGCTTCTAGCTCAGCTGCTGAGAGAGATTGTTGAAGTTAAAAACATCATCCTGCATAACAGACTTGATCCGTGGCCCTATTACTATCCCTTTTTTCATTTTTGCAGTGCCTATGTTTAGAAACTTCTCAACAAGGTACCGAAAACCCATGGAGTTTGATTTACCCATGGCCTTTACAAGGTTCTTCATCAAGCCTAACTTGATATGGAGAGGTGGCAGAAATATTTTATGCAAAATAACCAGAGTCAGAAACTTGACACTGCTTGTTCCGGGCTTATAGGTATCTCTTGGTAGCCAATCACGCTTTGAGATAAAATGTGCAAAGCTTCAAAATGACTGATTGCAAAGGAAAGTAAGGCAAACCCCCAAATTTTTTTCAAATATAATATTTGCAAAAAGATCTGAGCATGTAGGCCTCTTAAAGGATGTTGCTGGGTTAGTAACTGGGGGTAAAGACAAGGCAGATTTACTAAACACTTTTTTTAGCTCTGTGTACACAAAGGAAAATGGCAGTGCTCAAGTCTAAATTCATAATAGCAATGTCACTGCCTTAAATGAGTCACAATGGCTGAGAAACGGCAGGGAAACATTAACGTTGACAAAGCATCAGAACCTGATGGATTACATCCGCGTGTGTGTCCTCAAAGAGCTGAACTCAGTTATTTCAAAGCCATTATTTCTAGTTTTTAGAGACTCTTTAGTCACTGGCAAGGTACTGATGGATTGGCGTAAGGCCAATGTGGTTCCTATTTTCAAAAAGGGAGCAAAGTTATTACCAGGTAACTACAGACCTGTTAGTTTAACATCCATAGTTGGAAAGGTCCTAGAGAGTTTGATAAAGAGCCACATAGAGGAAATCTGCTAGAAAATAATATTATAAGTGACAGTCAGCAGTTGTCAAACAAATTTACTCTCTTTTTATGAGGAAGTAAGTAAACAGGTAGACGGTCGAATAGCAGTTGATATAGTGTACTTGGACTTTGCTAAAGCATTTGACACTGTACCCCACAGACGGGTAATATGCAAGTTAGGGTCGATAGGTTTACAAAAATCAATCTGTAAATGGATAGAGAACTGGCTTAAAGATCGCATCCAGAGAGTTGTAATTAATGATTCATACTCTGAATGGTCTAAGGTTATTAGTGGTGTACCCCATGGTTCAGTGTTGGGACCTTTACTGTGTAACATCTTCATAAATGATTAAGAGTTTGGGATTAAAAGTACCATTTCTGTGTTTGCAGATGTAATGGAATTAGGTCCATACAGGATGTCTATAATTTACAAGCAGACCTGGATGTACTGATTGATTGGGCAGCCAATGGAAAATGACATTTAATATAGATAAACGTAAAATTATGCACTTGGGAGCTGACAACATGCATGCTTCATACTGTCTAGCAGGTATACACTTGGGGGGAGTAAGAAATAGAAAAGGAACTGGGGGTTCTGGTAGATGATAGACCTAATAACAGCATGCAATGCCAAGCTGCAATATCTGAAGCTAGCAAAGTACTTTCTTGTATTAAAAGAGGAATAGACTGCAGAGATGGAGACATTATCCTGCCCCTGTACAAAGCATTAGTCAGACCACATCTGGAATATGCAGTCCAGTTTTGGGCACCAGTTCACAAAAAGGACATTGTTGAATTGGAAAGAGTGCAGAGAAGGACAACTAAATTAATAAAAGGAATGGAGAAGCTCAGCTATGAAGAGAGATTAGCTGAACTGAATCTATTCTCCCTTGAGAAGAGACGTTTAAGGGGGGATATGATCACCCTGTATATAAATGGTCCATATAGAGAAATCTTTTCCCCATTATTCACTTTGACATCATTACAAGGAACAAGAGGGCACTCTTTGCGTCTGGAGGAAAAGAAGTTTAAGCTCCAGGTAAGGAAGGAATTCTTTACTGTAAGGTCTGTGAAAATGTGGAATCAGCTCCCTCAGGAAGTAGTTTCAGCATATACTATGGATTGCTTTAAGAAAAAGCTGGATGTTTTTCTAGAAGAATATAACTGGGTATTTAAAGTACAAATAACAGTGACTGTTGATCCAGGGAACATCCTATTGCCTCATGGAATCAGGAAGGAATCTTTTTCCCCTGTTGAAGCAAATTGTACCAGCAGTTTTTTTGCCTTCCTCTGGATCAACTGTGTTATAGGGTATTATATCTGTGATAGGTTTTATTTCCCTAGTGGTTGAACTTGATGGACTTATGTCTTTTTTCAACCTAACCTACTATGTAACTATGATGAAAAATAAAATTGATCGCAGTTAGTGCAGTCTCTAACCTTAAAAAAGAAAACTGTCGTTAAATGTTGTATATGTTAAGGCTAATTATAATGAATTTCACACAATATATAATTAGCTGCATCACAAAACTAGGTGTGCTAGAGAAAAACTGAACACAGATTTGAAATCCCCAATAAAAATACTACAAAGCCCACAAAAAATTATATCTGATGAAAGTGACATGTTGACCTGTGTTATTATAGTTGGTTATGTATTTATTGAAAAAAATGTAGATCTGTATTAATAATACAAATAATAATTATTTAGATATTTATTTAAAGGGAATGAAAAAAACAATAATTGAAAACAATATCTAAAATATCATGAAAAAGTTTCTGTGGTGGTTTACTGTTGTAGATAAAGTAAGAAAATGTTGCTAACCCATATAAACTAATGTGCCTAAAAGGTACAAAATCATGATAATTTTAGTAAAAAATTATAGTGTCATATGGTATATGTGCTATGTGTGAGCTTGCTAAATAGCCAAGCATTTCTCCACTAGTGCCAAGCCCCCTAGCTCTGCTGAGAATTTCCTTTACACCTGTTGAATATTTAGTAATTTCTCTGTCCAGCTCCTATGTTAACCCTTTGTTTCCCAGTCCTGCCTGTTCCCTTGTACTGTTCCAGTGTTCCTCTGTGTCTGGGGTGACCCCTGTGCCTCCTGATGCCTCCTGCATCCCTTGTGTTCCTCTGTGTCTGTGGTGGCTCTCCTGTCCCCAGTGTCTGTTTATTGGATTTCTAGTTCTTGACCCCTGGCTTGTTCCCGACCTCTCTTGTTTGCTGCCTGCTTCAACCATGACCTTCCTGACAATTCTCCTGCCTAGTGATTTGGTACTGTCCATCATCCTGCCCACACTAGTGCCAAGAGACCACAACCTGCAGCAGCCAGCAGAGCAACATCTTCACCACTAGAGGATCTGGAGAAGACCTGGTGGCTGTTTAGATTCTGTACCTTGGCCCTCTTCAGGGCTCACCACTACTGTGTTAGCTGTAGCACCCCCTAAAGGCTACATTTACCCAAGCGTCAAAACAAATCGAGAAACATACAATGTCTTGAGGATTAAGTACAATATTGTTATTTTTAGGTAACAGAATAAGTATTGTCGCCAATTATTATGTCAGCTTGGATAATTTGTTTGGGTGATTGCTGTATGCAAATCTCTAACAGAATTGCATGATACCTAAAAATTAGTATTATTCATTGTTGTCCATTAATGTTAGGAACAAGAAGGTCAAAATGATTTTTTACTTGAAATCTTGTAGAAAGAAAGAAGTTATAACAAGTTTGCTGACTGTCCTACAACAGGATTGTCCATTAGTGTTTAAAACAAAAGTGATTAGAAAAGTAGAAATTCATTTTAATAATTTTCCTGAAGAAATACAGATAATTGATGAAACACAATTTTTGATTGCTTAAATGTGGATTAGGAAAATACCTTGATGATGAAAAGGTTTCTCCCCCTCCCCTTTCTATAGAGAAGAACGGCGCTGTATGTACAGGGCTCGTTCAGTCTTTTGTCATTGGAAAGGATCGTGAAAGATATGTAGAAAAAGTAAGTCAGTTAAAATTATACCTCCTAATAGTAGCATACAAAATAATACAAGAGAATAATGGATGAATATAATTTCATAAACAATGGTATAAGAGTCAAATGACAAAATATTAAAAAGAATACAAAAAAAGAATAGTATCCATTTGTTAGTAGTAACATATATATGTTATAAACTAATAGTTAAATTATTACAGTACATATCATTTCCAAAAGCAGGAGGTCAGCTGGTAATACAATAATATTATATGGAAATGTTCTCTTTTAAATGAAGTATAAGTATCAAAATTTACACTATTACAAGGGAGGTCATAATCTTTCTGAACCATAAGAAGATATATAAATAAAGAAACAGAAAAGAGGGATTTTATTTGCAAAGTTATATTCAAAAGTCATAAAACAACACAGCATAAATGTAAGATGTACACGTGGTAATTTACAAGTACAGAATTAATACTAAAAAACCCCTTTGCAATACAGGTATGCAAAATTGTTATCTTTTTTTATTGTAGTATTATGCTAGACAAATACTTCTAACTGCTAACAGCTCCATTCCTCCTATTGCTGTTGCAGTGCTGTACTATGTGTTCCTAGATAGAGTTTCTCTATCAAGGAACACAGTGTGAGTCTCGCTGGCTTCTTATGAATAAATGCAGCGTGGGAAAATCAGAGGGTTTTTCCCACGGCTGTGTTTATTCATAAACGCAGGCCGCATGACTCGGGACACTTGAGAGGAGGAGTATCGCGGCTGCATTTATGAATGAGCCATGAGAATCCTCCTCCCAGTGAGAGATCTCCGGGCACTAGAGGTTAGAATGAGGGCTTGCCCTCATTCTGACCTGTAGTGCCCGGGGATCGCTCACTGGCTGTATTTATGAATGGCTGAGGCATTCTCACTCATCCCTAATTTGGAGACCCTTGTGGAATCAAGCAATAGTCATTCACCAGGAAATTTGTCATCAGACAGTGAAAGTGAACTGAGCCTTGACCTGAGGTCAGTGCTGTGCGCACATGGTGCCCTATTGACCTTGATGCGGACCAGGCAGCACCGCCAAAATTTCCATTTACCGGCGCACCTAGGATGAAAATTAAGGCTGAATGCGATGACCCCCTGGCATACCTGAAGTTGTTTTTGAGCGATGAAGTTATCGAAAAAATTGTTGCGGAGACAAACAAGTAAGCCGCTCTGTGTTTGGTAACTTTTTAAATTTTTTTGCTAAATTTTTTTTATTATGAAAACATGTTTGCTAACTTGTGACCAAGGATGACATTTGGCTGTTTTTGGGCTTAGTGATCCTGCAGGGAGTTCTAGGCAAACCCGTGGTACTGGTCCAAGAACAAAATGCCTGCCACTCCATTCTTTGGCACAGTCATGCCAGAATACCAATTTTCCCTCATCATGAAGTACCTGCACTTCGCAAACAATGAAAAATTTGATTTGAGACGACCCATCCTGCACCAAAACTGAAGAAAATTTGGGAAGTTTCTCAAATGATTCTAAAAAATTTCCAGGAGACCTATGTGCCAGACAGAGACATCAGTATTGACAAAAGCCTAATAGTCTAATATATGAAAACGTATATGCTGTGCGAATCCTCATCTGGCTACATATGGAATACAGTTCTTTACACTGGAAAAGGGACACAGTTTAACCCCAGATACAGCCATTATGGACTGGCAACATCTTATAGTGCTACCAGAAGTGCTATCTCTCATTGAACCATTGCTAGGTCAGGGCTATTGTGTCACAACTGACAATATCTACACCTCTCCTGAGCTTTATGAGTTCCTTCTGCAACACAGAACAAATGCATATGGAACCGTTAGGTCTAACCAGTGCAACCTGCTATCAATGTTTGCAAAAAGGGAAGCAGAAATTGTTGCCTGGCAGAAAGGCAAGATGATGGCCCTGAGATGGCGTGACACAAAAGATGTGTGCCTGATGAGTACTGTCCATAATGCCTCCACTGTTCTGGTACACACAAAACGTGGGAAAGAAGTGATGAAGCCACAGGTAGTGATTGACTACAACAACACCATGGGAGGTGTCGACAGAGCTGATCAAGCTATGACATTCCACCCAGCGATGAGAAAACAACAAAGAAAGTACTACAGGAAGATTTTCAGGCATCTTGTTTAGCAATGCCTATAAAATGCCTACATTCCGTACAGAAAAAATTGTGAGAGGCCTGTGAATCATTCAGACTTCATTTTGCAAGTTTCCTAATCCATAGTCAAGAACCACCAAACACCATCAGTGGCTATGAATAGACCTGGACGTTGTGCTTCCACCGTTGTCAACCCAGAACGCCTGACTGGTCATCACTTCACTGAATACATCCCACCAACCCAGAAAAAGGCGGCACATACAAGACCGATGGTAGAGGAAGGAAGATCAGAAAGGAAACCAGGTTCTTCTGTCCTGACTGTGATGGTGGTCTTTGTGCAGCACCCTGCTTTAAAATCTACCACACCCAGGATGTCTACTAGAAATGTATTTTTTTTTATATTAATATATATATAATATCATTAAATAATATTGCACCCTTGTTTAGACAAATTTCAGTGAAAATGTTTTAATAAATTACATGGTTGTGGTCAATTATTTAACTATTTTTTATAATTATTATTTATAATTATTTATTATATTATAATTTATGATTATAATATAATAAATACATTTAATTATCATACCCGAGAGTTAATCCCAAGAATTACAGGCCCACAAAATAAACAACAAATTTCTATGCAAAAAAAATTGTATCATTTTTTGCATCAAAAAACTTACAGAATTAGAATACTAGGAGGGTTAACAAAACACTAAGGCTGGGTCTACATGGACGTTTTGTAAAAAGGCATGTAAACGATCCTACTGCGTTTATAAGCGTTTTTATGCACTTATTCTAACGTTTTAAAACTTTTTTTTAAATGCTGGAAAAAGCTGAAAAACGTTTATCCGCGTTTTACCGCGATTCTACAAGCGTTTTAGCACTTGGTAGAAAATGCAAACTGTGACCCTGGGCAGTGATTTATGCAAGTACAGGAAGTACATACATCCCTGCATACATGTGATAATGTGATCATGCAACAGTACAGTGACAAATGTAACAGTATACATAGAATAGAGTGAAAAGAGTGCAAAGTGAAGCACAATTAAAGACAATGACTACACACAAGTGATAATGAATGACATCATTTGCAGGTTTGAAAAGCACCAAAAGCAAACACAATGGCAGACAATTTCACACGTGCCAGGCATAGGTGTTAATTTTTAACAGCATAGTACATGTAATTATTCATGCATGACACATGAAATAGTGACACAGGACACAGGCTATTGTTAAAACGTTTGTAAAAGCCTCCATTGAAATCAATGGAAGCTTTTTTATTGACAATTTCTAGCATGCATAAACGCAGGAAAACGCTCCCATTAAAATCAATGGACGCGTTTTCCCGCGATTTACCAGCGTTTTAATTTTTTAAACGTTGCAAGCAACATTTAAAATAAAGCTCAAAAACGTGCCTGAAGGAAACGTCCTGGTGTAGATTAGCCCATTGGAATGCATGGGGACTTCAAACAAGGGCTTTAAAAGCCTCAGGTTAAACGCTGGGGAAACAGTCCATGTAGACTAAAGCTGCGTACACACTTCCAATTTTTATCGTTCAAAATGAACGACGAACGAACGACGAACGATCAATTGGGCAAAAATCGTTCGTAAAAAAAGTAACCAACGACGCCGACGAACGAGGAAAGTCGTTGGAAACGAACGACCGGACCGGCGGATCGGATTGGACGACGATCGTTGACCATCGTTCGTGTGTATGATCGTTCGTTGATCGTCCATGGTCTGAGCATGCGTGACGAACGAACGTTCGTTCACTTCGTGTCGTGCACGTCACTCCCTCTATCGCTCAAACGATCGTATCTATTGTGTGTACAATATCTACGAACGATCGTGTCGTTATCTGTATGTGCAGGATCGGTGCTATACGATCGTTCGTAGATATCGTGCTGGATCGTTCGTCGTTCGTTTAACAACGATAATAATTGGAAGTGTGTACGTAGCTTAAGCCTAAAGGGCATGCTGAAAATGTAGTGGAAAAGGATGGGAGGGATTGGGACTGTCTCCTCCCTTATTTAATGTTTGCAGTACTAGAAGTCTCACAGTCTTCCACAGGGTTTACATCCTTCGAGCTGGTGTACGGAAGGCACCCTCGGGGACTCTTGGACATAGCAAAGGAGACTTGGGAACAAGAGGCCACACCCCATAAGTCCCTAACAGAGCACATTTCCCAAATGCAGGTTCGCTTCGAAGCAGTCATGCCCCGGGTGATCGTATCTTGGTCCTTGTCCACATGGTTGAGAGCAAGTTTTTGGCGAAGTGGCAAGGGCCATATGAAGTATTGGAAAAGGTAGGGGAGGTAAACTAAAAATTTCAACCAGACAAGAGGAAACAAGAGCAGATTTACCATGTTAACTTTATTAAGGCCTGGATGGATAAGGAGGCCCTGTCTGCTACCCCTCAGACCCTTCCCCTAGCCCAGGCAGGCATTCAAGATGTAGGGATGGCCAAGTCCCTGTCAACATCCCGGAAGCAGGAAGTGAAAGAATCTCTGCAGAGGAATCCCGGGGGGTTCTTGGATCTGCCCGGATGTATGGGGGTGCTAAAGCACAATATTATTACTGGTCCCCAAGGTAATATGCTATCTTCTGACTTGTTGCTATGGGCGATCCCACAATAAGGCAGCAGACTTCAAAGTTGCATTTCAAACAGTCTCCTGCCTGTCTATTTATTAGCACTTAAAAAACAATAAATAGTAGAAGCCTGGCTGGGCAACTGGCTACCTCACTGGGTGCCCTTAGTATCAATACTGTTTACTCACAGCTTTGTAGTCCTGTGTGGATGCTGGATTTCCTCAGCCTGGACCCCTCTCTGGCTCTGACTCAGCCTGCTTTCCTCCGGCTATCACTCAGCCTGGACCCCTCTCTGATTACCACCAGCCTGCAACACAGTGGCTGATCTTCTTCCTTCAGCCTCTTGCTGATCAATTTTCCAGCCTGCATCCCTTTGGCTTCTCACTAGCCTCTCGCTTATCCAATTGGCTGGCTCCAGGGCCCTAAAGAACCAGGTTTTTCCTAGAAACATTGAAAACATCCTCCGTTTCATTTCCCTGGAGCCTTTCTAACACTTTCCTGACTTTTTATACCCTTTCTGAAGACACTCTCTCTATATATATATATACACACACACACACATATACATACATAAATATAGTATTAAAATATGAAAAGACATATATATATTATATATATATATATATATATATATCTTTTCCATCTTTTCATATTTTTATACCATATGTATATATATATACATGCATGCCCAGCATGCCCAAAGTAATGGGCTTCCTCCATACCAATGGAACATTTTTTTGGGTTGCAGGTGAGACCTGCCGTCCGGAAGACATTTAGAACAGCTTGCACTTTGGGAAGGTGACTTTCCCAGTCCTTGCTAAAAATGACTACATCATCCAAGTAGGCAGTGGCAAAGTGCTGATGGGGCCTTAATACCTCATTCATTAGCCGCTAAAAGGAAGCTGGAGCCCCCTGGAGGCTGAAAGGCATCCGTACATACAGCCACAAACCTTGGGGAGTGGAGAAGGCAGTTTTCTCTTTTGCCTCGTCCATTAACTGCATCTGCCAGTATCCCCTAGTTAAATCTTTAAGTGGTAATGTACCTGGCATTGCCTAGCCTCTCTCTAAGCTCATATATTTTAGGCATAGGATAAGTGTCAAATTTTGACACCGCATTTAAATCATTACAGAACCGAATGGACCCATCTGGCTTCGGTACCAGGACAATGGGGCTACTCCATTCACCTTTTGACTTTTCAATTATTTCCAGTTTCAACATTTTTTTCACTTCTTCCTCTACTGCCTGTCTATGGGCTTCAGGAATCCCATAGGGTTTTAGGGGGACCCGCAACTGGGGATCAGTAATAATATCATGCTTCAGAACGCCTCCGGATTCCTCTGCAGAAATTCTTTCACTTCCTGCTTCTGGGATGTTGACAGGGACTTGGCCACCCCTACATCTTGAATGCCTGCCTGGGCTAAGAGAAAGGGCTAAGGGGTAGCAGACAGGGCCTCCCTATCCTTCCAAGCCTTAATTAAGTTTACATGGTAAATCTGCTCTTGATTCCTCTTGTCCAGTTGGTAAATTTTATAGTTTAATTCCCCTACCTTTTCCAGTACTTCATATGGCCCTTGCCACTTCGCCAAAAACTTGCTCCCAACCGTGGGGACGAGGACCAAGACCCGATCACCCGAGTTGAAAGGTGCCTGTAAACATGTGAAAAATTTCCTTTCCAATGGTTTTAGCTATAGTAGTTCCTAAAGGAATGACCTCAGGGTAACTGGTAACATAATCGAGAACTATTAGTATTTCCTGGTGTTCTCTGGCCGACTTCACCCCACGAGGTCCATCGCTAATCTCTCAAACGGTACCTCAATTATAGGCAAAGGAACCAGGGTATCTCAGTAGTGGGCTGCTGGGATTGATAACTGGCAATCTGGACAAGACTCACAGTATCTTTTAACCTCAGCAAAGACACCTGACCAAAAAACCTCTGCAGAATTCTTTGCTGGGTCTTCTATGTGACAAGGTGCCCCCCAAGAGCGTGTTTATGGGCCAGATCCAATACCATTTGGCGGAAAGGTTACAATAAGTTGTTCTACTACCTCTCCTCGTATTTTATCTACCCAATACAACAACTCGTTTATCACTGCAGAATGAGTGAAAACCTTGTCAGTGCCAGGGGGCTGGGAGACTCCATTAATTACCTAGGCCCTGGCCAAGGTGGGATCCCGCAGCTGGGCTGTCCCGAAGTTGTCCCGAGAGACCTCCAAGTCTGGCATGACTGCATGCTCTGGAGTCTCCAGGGGCAACTCCGTCTCCCCGGCTAAGATCGAGAAAGGGAAAAGGGTTCTGTGACTACCACAGCATGGCTTTTTAACCCATTACATTCTGGTATATTGGTACTGGTTTGATCATTTTCATTAACCATTTCAACCCGTGGCACCTTTTCCCCCTTTCACAGTCTCCAAAATTGAGGAAAGTCTCTACCCACATTTACTCGGTGAATTAATACGGCCGATACACAGACTTCATGGCGGACAGTCCCACAGTCAGTCTTGATTTTTACTAATGCAGTAGGGTAACTTTTAGAATCCCCATGTATACATACTACACCAATGTGAGGTTCCATGAGCTGCTCCTGCTTCACCAGACTGGTGTGCACCATAGTCACTAAACTGCCAGAGTCCAGCAAGGCTTGCACGGTACACCCGCCCACTTTTACAACAGCTACATGACAGTCAGTTTCTGAAGTACATACTGTTTGGGTGTACAGGGACATCTGTCGGGCAGTATCACATTTCATAGCCTCGCTTGAAACAGGGCATCTAGCAGCGATATGGCCCCGCTCATGGCATCTCCAACACTGGAGTGGGCACCAAGTGTCCACCAAGGAAGTCTCACGAGCGCTTTGGTCTTTCTTGACCCTATCCATGACCTGTCTTCCACTCTTGGTTTCTTGCGGTGAATATGTCTTACGCGTTGCCCCGGGTGACTACCTTTTCTGTAGTGAAGAGCGCTGAGATGGTATTGCCAGGAAATTCTGCTAGATAGCATTCAATCATCTCCCCTAGGTAATCTGTGTTCTGGGGGTTTGCATGTCACCCATTTTTGGAGAGTTGGGGGAAGTCCTTTTAAGAAGTGGTCCATGGTGACCGTTTTTGTGGTCTAAGGGGCCGTGAGATTCTCAGGTTGTAGCCACTTTTTAACCAGGTACACCAAGTCATCCATCTGGGACCTGGGGGACTTTTCTGGGTGATAAGTCAATTTGTGCACTCGTTGGGCCCGCACAGCAGGGGTCACGCCCAGTCACCTCAGAATTTCATTTTTTAGCTTTTCATAACATTTGGCGTCCTCTGGGGCCAGGCCAAAATACACCTTCTGAGAGTCTCCTGTCAGGAATGACTCCACTATACCAGCCCCCTGCACATGGGGCCAGCCCTCTGCAGTCCTCATGAAAAATTTGGAGGTAGGCCTCAACATTATCATGGGGTGTCATTTTTAGCAAAAAATGGCTAGCTCGGGTGGTACTAGGGCTACCCTCGGCTCTAGAATGTCCCTCCTAATTCCGTGCTGCCAGCTGCTGCACAACCTTGCTCAGCATTTTCTGATCCTCTGGTACAGCCTGAGAGACTTCCGCCGGTTGTGGCCACTAACAAACGATTGGTCTCCTGCTGTGATTTATAACTTTCTCTTTAATTGGCTTGCTCCTGAGCAGCATTCGTTTGCTGCTAGGTAGCATTACCTGGCTGCTGAGTAGCATTAGCAATCACTAGCTGCTTCAGGACATCTTCCATTTTCAGACAGAACGCTGGTCCTTTAAATCTCTTGGTGTACTTAACACTGCTATCTCCACTTCTGGGCTGCCCGTGCTGCCAACTTCACTGCTTAATCTGCTTATCATAATAAGCCCGCATCCTCCACCATTTGTGGGATCACCCGTAGCAACAGGTCAGAAGATAGCAGTGAATCAGACAGCAGACTTTAAAACTGCAGTTGAAAAAAGGCTCCAGCCTGTTTATTTATTAGCACCAAACAAACACAAGAAATGGCTCGGCTGAGCAACTATATACCTTCACTGAGATAGTCCCCCTGTGACTAACTGTAAAGCAGTTTAAAGCATACCCAATACAAGGCAGTCTTTGGATAACAAAAGAAGCATGTTCCACTCACATGTAATCGTTGCTCTAGCAAGGCAGAGCTCTGTAAATTGCACCTGAGTGCAGGTGCACATATTCCAATCAGGATTTGCCAAGGAACCCACCGTTTATTTTCCTTGGCCGGCTCCAGGGCCCTAAGGAACCATTTTTTTTCTCTTAAAAACCTCTACAAACAAATGACCACTCTGTTTCCCTGGAGCATTTAGTACAGGTAATACCTCGGTCTGGGTGCTACAAAAACCCCATCCCAGACCTTCTCTGACAAGCACTACAAGACCCTGTCAATATATATATATATATATATATATATATATATATATATATATATGTCTTTTCACATTTAGGCTTGGTCTACACAGACTGTTTAAAAAACACATGTAATAAGGAGACTCCTAGATCTCTGCCACCCCACCCTGGGGAGTGAGTACAGGGGTACATAAAACCCCTTGCTTATTCCCTGAAAGGCGATAAAATATGTGTAAAAAATAAGAGGAGGCTTTAATGTTAAAGTCATTTATGAAATGTGTGTGTTTAGTGTACCCTTAAAAACTTTTTCTTTAATGGTAATCCCACAATAAAAGCATGATTCCCACGGCTGCATTCATTTTATGAGCACAACTGTGGGACTACTGACAGCGTGGGATTCCCTGGCACTAGGGGTTAAATGAGGACAAGGTTCCCCATTCACCTCTAGTATTCTGTGTATGGCTGAGCAAAGGGGATCCCTATTGATGCTTGAGCCATCATCAGAGTTTCCCCTGTTCATCTATTCAGCACTAAAGGGGAATGGGGAGCATGACATAAATGCAGCTGTAGGAATCATGCTTTCATTGTGGGATAACCTGTAAAAAAGAAAAAGTTTTAAAGTTACACTAAACACACACATTTAATAAATTACTTTAACATTAAAGCCTTCTTGTCTACTTTGTTTTAATTTATTTTTTATTAGATAGCTGTTCACTGGTGTCCAAATGTAAAGGATCATATCAATAAATGATTATGGAATGTCCAACTGTAAAAAAACAAATAGCCACATATCATGGACTGCGCACGTCTCAATTACAGATGAATTTGTTACAGCGTTGTCTACCTTGCTTTTTCCTTTGTCTTTTTTTTCCTTTTTTTGGAGGGGGGGGGGGGGGTCCTCTTGTTTGGTGTGTTATCCTAATCTATGTTGCTTCATTTCATTCTTTGCTTTGCATGAAGCACAATACCTGTTTTTTTGTTTTTTAAACTTTCAATGTTTCAATGTCCTTTTTGCAATTAAGAAGTCAATGTTAATGCTATGTTATTGTGTTTGTAGCTATATTGTTACATTGTTAATATGTCTTTATTACCACTTTTAAATGTTTGTTCTGCATACATATTTTCTAGTCAAGTTTTACACTCTTGATAGGGCCAAATTGCATATTGGTTTGGTAAGTATTTTTTTTAATGCAATATTTCTTGGACCATTTTTGAACTATTTTGGCTTTATATGGAAGTATGGGTTTACATGTGTTTGGGTTTTTCTTTTAATATTTTGTCATGCAAATTTAGTGGTGTCTGTGTGGTCTCTATATTTTTATGTGACCTTTTAGAAAATGTGTTTATTTTGAATAAAGTTGTTTTAAACATTTTGCAGTTTATTTTTTGTTTTTATGTGTGTGTATCTCCTTTACAATCTCCCAGATCTTTTAACCCTGGGTGATCCAACAGACTTACAAGGCTAAAGACGGTACAATTGTCTTATTTAAACTCAGTTGTTTGATGCACATTGTTGTGCGCCAAACCTCAGGTGTTTGATGCGCATTGTTGTGCGCCAAACCTCAGGTGTTTGATGCGCATTGTTGTGCGCCAATGCGGACCTGCTATGTGCGCGTGAACTATTAGTGCGTGTTCTATCAGTTGAAAAACGCACCGGCCACCTTTGCAGAGAAGGATCCTCATTTGGGTAAGTTTTTCTTTTTATTATTTATTGTTTATATTGGTTGTTTTGCTTCATGTGCACTCATGTATGTACATACATGCATATATGTATGTATGCATTTATATGTGTGTACATATACATACAAAAGAGAAATTATAGGAAAAAATAGGCAAAGAGGGTTTTTTTGGCATATTACTTAACATGCTTCAAAATGAAAAGATTGCCTATTTCTTCCTTTGATTTCTGATGTCATGGGCTTGGTTTAAAGCAACATTTATGGTTGATATGTCTTCTGGTTAAAATAGGAATCCACCTTTATGTGCTTCCACTACCAAGGTGATGTGAGTAAGTAATTATATAGTGGTCCAAGGTCTAAATCGGCATTCAAACCTGCATAAACACCCTGAAAGGCTGTAAAAGCAAGAAAATATGTTTGGCACATTTTTTTTGTCCCTGGAAGTATTATTTACTAGTACTATTTGAATTGTTTAAACACCTAAATATTGCATACAATCCAGTATTTATTGAGCAAAATTAGGTTGAGCAACAGCAGGACATCTGTTCATTTCTAAGAGTACTTGACCCTGCTTGTGAGCTTGTCAATAAATGGGGTTTAAACCCCCTAGCGTTCTAATTCTGTCAGTTTTTTGATGCAAAAAGTGATCCTATTTTTTTTGCATAGAAATTTTTGTTTATATTGTGAGCCTGTAATTCTTAGGATTAACTCCTGGGTATGATAATTATATTTATTTATTATATTATAATCATACATTATAATATAATACATAATTATAAATAATAATTTAAAAAAAATAATAGACAACAATGTAATCTTAAAATAAAATATAAAATTAAAAATGTACTTTTATTTTTATTTCATGTTGTATGGTATTTTTGTACTGTAAAAACCATTTAAAAGCAGAAACAGAACACTTAACTTGTTCTGTTGCTGTCCCCCAGCGTCCTGTCAGTCCCCGCAGGTTCTGAAGACACGTCCTGCTCCTCCGATCTCCAGCCGTGAAGTGTCGTTTCTAAATACGGGGTTTCCCGGTGACATCGGTACATGCATTGGTGTGGCCGGGACTTAGCGGCAGCAAAATTCAAATAATTTTGTATTGGAATCAACACAAAATAGCTGTATTGAGTCCAATACAAAGAAATATTCATATAATATATATATTATATATATATATATATATATATATATATTATAATTGCTACTGTACACTTATATTACGTTTTAATATTTTATTTTTTTTACAGATTTTTGAGTTTTTTTATTTAAAGTTAAATATTGAATTAGTTATGCCTAAGAATTACAGCCTACAATGTAAAAGAAATTTACATGCAAAAAAAAGGAACACTTTTTGCATGGAAATTTGCACAGAATTAGAACGCTAGGGGGGTTAAATATAACATGATGTTTGATATAGTGCCCCTGATTCATCAATAAAATCCGCGCTCGCTGGAAGCGCGAAAATACGCGCGGCCAGCGATCGCGGTTTACCGCGGTCCGGACTCGAGTGTGCTCGTACACTCGCCTCCTCACTGCCAGCCGGATTCCTGCCTTCATAATAATGAGCACGAATGCGCGAGCGATAATCCGATTCTGCTTGATGAATCAGGGGCAGTGTGTAATGATGTGCGTTGCTTGATACTTCTGTTCATTAGCTTCTTTATACAGTAGTTTTTGTCTGTCTAGTGATTTCACCATATGATATGTCATCCTAAGAAGGTTCTTAGAAAAACCTCCTTCTAGTACTGGTACTTCTCATCTTTCTATTACACTGGTCAACAAACATTTTTTTTCCAAACAGATTAAAATCATTTTAGGTTATGTTTGATGCACAGTGTCATGCACAGAGAGACAGGACCACTAGGGGGTGTATGGAGGTGGTGCATGCCCTGAAAAGGGCCAAGGCACAGAGTCCAAGCCATACCCAGTTTTTTTTCAGAGCCTCTAATGGTGAGGATGTTGCGCTGCTGGTTTCGGCCAGGTTGCAGTCTTTGAGCTCACCAAGGTGGGCAAGCAAGGTACCAAATCACCAGGCAGGAGGTTAGTCAAGGAAAGCTGAGGTCGAGACAGGCAGCAAGCAGTAGAGGTCAGGTCACACACCAGGGGTCAATAGCCAGGGATCCAGGAGACAGACAACAGCGACACAGGGACCACTGCTGGCATAGGGAGCACTGGGGACACTGGAAACAGCACGAGGCACAGGAGAAGCAGGGATATCCACGAGCAGACAGGAACACCAGAACAGCACAGGGAAGTTGGCTGGGAACCAACAGACTGGACAACGAGGGGTTAGGACAGGAGCTGGACACAGGAAACACTGGATTAAGCAGCAGGTGTACAGGAACTAGTTCACAGAACTAAGGGCTCGGCACAATGGAGACACAAAGGAGACACGACTTGTTGCACGAACACAAAATGGAGTCTGAGAGCTAGCTAAATAGCAAGGGCTGATCAAGAGGCTATCTTTTGATTGGCCAGCAGATTGGACGGAATTGATAAAGCTTGGAAACAGAGGCACGGCTTTGGGACTGCAATCATGCGCAGTAGAAAGATGCCTGTGCTTTAGTGAGGAAGAGGTAAGTGTGACACACAGATTTTAAATATGGTATTGGTTTTGCTAGATTGGCTCTAGTTTTTGACTGTTAGGTCCATAAATATTTGGACAGAGACAACTTTTTTCTAGTTTTGGTTCTGTACACTACCACAATTAATTTTAAATGAAACAATTCAGATGCAATTGAACTGCAGACTTTCAGCTTTATTTCAGTGGGTTGAACAAAAAGATAAAAAAGCATAAAAATGTGAGAAACTAAAGCCTTTTTATTACACAATCACTTCATTTCAAGGGCTCAAAAGTTATTGGATAATTGACTAAAAGGTTATTTCATGGGCTGGTGTGGGCAATTCGTTTGTTATATCATTATCAATTAGGTAGATAAAAGGCCTGGAGTTGATTTGAGGGGGGGGGGGTTGTATGTGGAAGATTTTGCTGTGAACAGATAACATGCGGTCAGAGGAGCTCTCCATGCAGGTGAAACAAGCTATCCTTAAGCTGCAAAAACAGAAAAAACCCATCCAAGAAATTGCTATTATATTTGGAGTGGCAAAATCTACAATTTGGTACATCATGAGAATGAAACAAAGCACTGGTGAACTCAGCAACGCCAAAAGACCTGGATGTCCACAGAGGACAACAGTGGTGGATGATCGCAGAATCATTTCCATGGTGAAGAGAAACCCCTTCACAACAACCAACCAAGTGAACAACACTCTCCAGGAAGTAGGCGCATCGATATCCACGTTTACCATAAAGAGAAGACTACATGTAAGTAAATACAGAGGGTGCACTGCAAGGTGCAAGCCACTCATAAGCTTTAAGAATAGAAAAGGCTACATTGGTGCTCAATAACATCTAAAAAAGCCAGCACAGTTCTGGAAAAACATTCTTTGGACAGATGAAACCAAGATCAACCTTTACCAGAATGATGGCAAGAAAAGTTATGGAGGAGGCGTGGAACAGCTCATGATCCAAAGCATACCACATCATCTGTAAAACATGGTGGAGGAAGTGTGATGGCTTGGGCGTGCATGGCTGCCAGTGGCACTGGGACACCAGTGTTTATCGATGATGTGACACGGGACGGAAGCAGCCGAATTAAATCTGAAATGTTCAGAGACATACTGTCTGCTCAAATCCAGCTAAATGCAGTCAAATTGATTGGGAGACGTTTCATAATACAGATGGACAATGACCCAAAACATACAGCCAAAGCAACCCAGGAGTTTAATAAAGCAAAGAAGTGGAATATTCTTGAATGGCCAAGTCAGTCACCTGATCTGAACCCAAATGAGCATGCATTTTACTTGTTGAAGACTAAACTTCAGGACAGACACCCAAACAAACAGCAACTGAAAGCTGCTGCAGTAAAGACCTGGCGGAGCATTAAAAAGGAGGAAACCCAGCAACTAGTGATGTCCATGAGTTCAATACTACTGGCTATCATTGCCAGCAAAGGGTTTTCAATTAGAAATAAACATTTTATTTTCAGCTTTTTAATTTGTCTGATTACTTTTGAGACCCTGAATTGAAGTGATTGTGTTAAAAAAGGGCTTTAGTTCCTCTCATTTTTATGTAATCATTTTGTTCAACCCACTGAATTAAAGCTGATAGTCTGCAGTTCAACTGTATCTAAGTTGTTTCATTTAAAATTAATTGTGGAAATGTACAGAACCGAAATTAGAAAAAAGTTTAATCTGTCCAAATATTTATGGACCTAACTGTATACTATACTAAATTTTTGAAATAGTTAATGTCAATTTATCCTATATTCAGTATATTTACAGAACTAATCACAAGGAAATCATTGAAAAACTCTGTATGATTTCCTTTTATGCTGATGATCAGGACAATCACGTTGAAGGCTCCAGCAGTAGTCTGCCATCAATTGTCTATCCCATCTGCCCTGATACTTTTCTTCCATCACATTTATATCTTGATGGAATCTCTCCCCTTGTTCCTCACTGAAATTGCCAAGGTTTTCTGGAAATTTTTGGAAATGGCTATGGAGATAATGTACCTTTATGCTCATAGTAGCACCCACATAATTAAAGTTTATGAGCAAGTTTTGTACTAGTTCTTCATAATTTTGTGCTTTATGGTTACCCAAGAAGTTCTTGACAACCATGACATAGCTGTGCCAGGCAAAAGCTTCAGTATCAGTCATGTAACTTGTGAAATTTGAATAATTTATCAGTTTCCAAATATGGGGTCCTGATTTTAATTTTTCAGTACTCAGTTCAGGGAAGAATCTACAAATGTATTTGAAGCAATCATGTTCCTTGTTCAGAGCTCTAACAAATTGCTTCATTAACCTCCCTAGAGGTCTAATTCCCTCAAAATGTCCATGCTAAAAGCTGTACAATTTATAATAATAAATAATAATCTCAATAATAAGCTTTAAATAACAAAACACAAAAGTCTGTGAAAAAAAAAATAAAAAAAATATTTAAACATGTAATGTATACATGTATAGTAGCATATAGTATATACCGTATTTTTCGGACTATAAGACGCACTTTTTCTTCCCCAAAACTGGGGGGGGAAAGTGGGTGCGTCTTATACACCGAATACATGTTAAATATAATTAAAAAAAATCATACTCACCCGATACCGCGATCCCGCGATGCTGCGTGCTTCTTCTCCTCGCTCTCCTCCCGGCTGCAGCGCGTGTCTCCTCCTCCTCCTCTGAGAGCGGAGAAGCCGGCACACGTGCCCTCGCGATCCGGTAAGCAGGCTGGATCAGCCTGCTTATGGGATCGCTGGGGTATGCGTGACGGCTTCTCCTCGCTCAGAGGAGGAGGAGACACGCGCTGCAGCCGGGAGGAGAGCGAGGAGAAGAAGAAGCCCACAGCATTGCGGGATCGCGGTATCGGGTGAGTATGATTTTTTGGCACAGGGTGATCAGAAGGGGATACATTGTGTCAATGTATCCCCTTCTAATCACTCTGTGTCAATGTATCCCCTTCTGATCACTCTGTGTCAGAGTGATTAGAAGGGGATACATTGACACAGAGTGATTAGAAGGCGATACATTGACACAGAGTGATTTTTTAGTATTTTGTTCAGAATCTTTTTTTTCTAGGTTTTTCTCCTTTAAAATTGGGTGCGTCTTATAGGCCGGAGCGTCTTATAGTCCGAAAAATACGGTAATATATAGTATATATATATAGTATATATATATAAAATTATATAAATTATATTATAATATATTATTATAATATATTATATTTTATGAATATTTCTTTGTATTGGACTCAATACAGCTAATAATACAGCTTTTTGAATTTCCCGCCGATCCTCCCACCCGCACCAACGCATGTACCGACGTTACCGGGAAACCCTGTAGATCTCATCTCTGCATTTTGTGGCTGGACATTGGAGGAGGAGGATGTGTCCCCAGGACCTGCAGGGACCAGCAGGACACCGAGGGACAGTGACAGAAAAAGGGTAATGGGTTTTTTTTGTGACTCGGGACTACTGCTTTTTGCAAGTAAAATCCACCACTCGGGATTAGTGCTAGGGGGGGTTAATACCAACTTTATGTGTAGTGGAGGGAGAATGATTTTTTCTTTGTCAGACAATTGCTCGTTAATGATGTTCGCTGCACCTTTCTTCATGTTTTCACGTTTTTCATGTCATCCCACAAGCAGATGAAATATGGGTACTTTGTGTGTCCACTTTGCTGTCCAAGTAGGAAGTTTACCATTTTTAAATCAACACATGGGCCAATAGTGTTCATGATAGCAAACCTTTTGTAAGACCACTTTGATTTTTTCATGTTCTTCTTTAAGCTTTGTTGAGTGATTAATTAGAATAGATGCATAGCAGTTGCCATTATGTAGTAAAACAGATTTCAAACTTCTAGTCACCTCTGTTGACCTATAAACCGTTATTTTAACTTCCAGTCTCAGACAGTTCTTTCATTTTAGCCTGGATGCTAATAGTTCAGATGCCTGTTTTGACAGACTTAAGACGTAGGTTAAATCATTGAGCTCCTCTTGGGAGAACTGCTGGTTTGAGGAAACACTTCCTTCGTATTCACTTCCACTGCAAACTCCTGGATTACACACCAAACCCTGTCTATCCTCTATTTCGGATACACGAATATCAGGGAGTGAGTGAACACTGGTATGGAAACCTCTGCACCATGCGGCACAGGTTGTCTTGCTGATTCCAAATCAGGGTACTCCCACTTGTTTTTCTTGTAACAACTGAAAGCTTTTACATTCACAGCACAAAAACAACTATCAATATGATGATTTTTAGGCTCTTGCCTTACTATAGGTACACCAAATTTCAAACTTTTCAGTTTTCCATTTTTCCACTGATGTGGACACTCTACACAGGTTTTGCATATCATATGGAGAGCCCAATGCTTATCTTGGTCCCCAAGTTTAATACCAAAATATGCAAGATATGCTTGTTTCACAAATTCTGTAATGTTTCTTTTCTGTTTTTGCTGGGAATTATCACCACAAATGTAGTAAAATACATTGGGGCCATTTAAACAACTTCTTGAAGAACTTATATTTTTGTAAAAAAAGAAAATGTATTAATAAAAAGAAGAAAGGTTTGTGAAAATAATGCTACATTTAATATATAAAATGCAAAACATCAGTGTAAATAAAGATTGATAATATTATGCTGTGTTAACATTTGTTGTTGGTAAAATCGTCTATTCTGATTCCTGTATCACAAGAACTAGAGCAAATTCAATAAAATTGATGTCATTTCTGGATTCAGCAGACCTGAAATACACTAAATATATGGAAAAATCCTTGGCAAGTGAAAAAAAACAGTTACAAAGGCAAAGTAAAGTAATACATTACAAAGAGCCTGTTATCTTTAACCTGTATTTTGGCTCGGCTCCTAAGAAAAGTCCAAAAAGAGAGTTTTTGCCTTTTTGTTCTCCTATTTAGGGTCCCATATCACCTTCACCCACACCCTTGCATCCGCCCCTTACTCTGCTGTCTTCCCAACCCCACTTCTAGAATCTTCTGTCCATGTGTGCCTGTTGATATCCTGCAGCAGATGGCATTGTCATATTTGGGGGCAAGTCCCCCATCCCAGCTGAACAGTTGGTTATCAATGGAGGGTAACTGGAGGGAGGTCTCTGAAGTAGACCCCCTGTTGGAGTGCACGAATATTCTGTCAGCTGTGTAAACATCACTGTTATCGGATGACATCAAAGAAGCCAGGACCAACACAAAGGACTTGCCCTCAATACAACAGCACCACCTACTGGAGAATATTAGCGGGCACCTGGGAGCAGGGTGTTTCCAGAGTTGGGAGGACACCTGAGTAAGGGGTGGATGCATGGGTGTGGCTGGATGTGTCCAGGGGTCCTGGAGATGTATAAGAAGGGACAACAGCCACAAATCCCTCTCTTATTCTCTTAGCCTCTTATATGCTTATATACATCCTATGCCTCTTCTCCCAAATCTCCTATTCTCCTATATACATCCTATGCCTCTTCCCCCAAATCTCCTATTCTCCTATATACATCCTATGCCTCTTGGACCTCTCTTTCTCTTACTTACTCTCATTCTCTCTCAAAGGTACAGGGTACAGAGGACGGACTCTTTGCGTAACGTATCATTTTACTTTGTCTATGTGATTATTATTTAGCTTAATTGGAATAATTGTTGATTACTTGTTAATTTTGTTCTTTGTTAATAAATATCTTGTTATTTAGGATCTGTGTGATTATTAAGCTAATAGAGACTTAGTGAAGATACTGTCTTTCAAGAAAAGGGATAAGGGAAACAGGAATATTTCTTACACCCCTAAAGAGTTGTTATCTTCTTTTCTGGCTCCTTCTGGCTCCTCCAGCTTGTCATCTTGCTAGGTTTTTACAAACTTTCTGCTGTGTTTTTTTTTCATGCTGTTTGCTTTGGGTCATTGTCATGTTGAGACAGGAACCTTAGGCCCAGTCCGAGTTCATGAACACGGCGGAACAGGATTTCATTGAGGAAATATTTACTTTCCATTCAGCTTTCCCTCAAGCCCAGCTGATTTCCCAGTACCTGTTGCTGAAAAACGCCCTCACAGCATGATGCTGCCACCACCATGTCTTCTACATATAACATTGAAAAATTGAAGCAAAATTCAATCTCGACTGTTATGAAGTAGCCAGTGGATGGGACACAGGTCTGCTATCATCCTAGATATGATGTCTCAATAGCCCATGCATAGCCTACCACCATGGCTGGCACGTCTCCTATATTTTTGCTCATTTTAATTCTGCTGATTGTGCTTTCCATGCGCTCAATACATGTGAGTGTTGCACTTTCTTATCTTTATTGGTCTGAATATAGTCAGCACCTTAAACATATACTCAAACTTCCCTCTCTTTTCTTTGTATAGTGTATCTGATTGTATATACTGTTTATCTCTGTTGTCATTGATGGAGCCTATATTTTGCATGCATGCTGTCTATTATAGTGTTCAGGTAAGCCTTTTTCACTCCTATTTATTGGAAACAGAACAACCCTTTTTTCATGTATTAACACTGAGCAAATCCTTATTTTTACTAAGCTATCTCCCCAGTTATTTTTACCAACCTTTATTATCTGCCATTTTGTATTGTGGCTGTGCTTGTGCAGGCATATCACTAGCAGATGAGGTACAATCTTGTGATACCAAAATTTGTTTTTTGAGCATAACTAGCAGAAATGTGATTGCTATATATGCCATTAAAGGCTTTGTATTATTGTTATAATGGATTTTTTATTTTAGTATTGTTTATATTATGGTTTAAGTGAAGTGGCTGTACAGCTCATTTTGTTTTCTTATTTTAATCTGATCACACAAGTATTATTTACTTAATGAAGTATGGGTAGCACCTAATAAGTTAAATTTTTACTTAAGCAAAAATAGAGACAATAAGCCTGATTTATTAAAGCACTCCAATACGGGAGAAGATACACTTTCATCAGTGAAGCTGGGTGATCCAGAAAACCTGGAATGGATTTCTTCAAAGTCATATGTTGTTTGCCAGCAAATGTTTTAAATCCTGGACCAGATTCATTCCAGGTTTGCTGGATCACCCACCTCCACAGATGAAAGTGTATCCTGTCCAGCCTTGAAGAGCTCTAATAAATTAGGCCCAATATTTTTACAAAATGTTTATTTTACAGTCCTGATTATAATAAACATTTAATGTGTGGAGTGTATTATTTGTCAACCTAGCTATCCACATAACAAAATATTTATCATTCTATTCTCACATACCATTTTATTCTAAAATAGCTATATATTTTGAAAATAGTGTATGTAATACAGTTTGTGCACTACACTGCATCCCACTGAGTTAGTATTATTAGCTGGTCTTCTCTAGATCCAGTCCAGCTTTTACACATAACAGTCTGATGGCAGTCGTAGGAGGAAGGCCTTTTGCATGCAGTCAGGATGAAGAGCCTCAAATGGCAGCAAAAAATATTCTGCCTATTGACAAAAGAGCAAGGATTATCTTTAGTTTCCAGAATTTCTAAATGATAAAATAATTTTTGAAGGAGAAGGAAAATAACAAATTAAAAAAAATAAAAACAGGACCTGATCTTAGTGGATGGATTATCTTAATGCTACACGCAGCTGAGGCTCTTTGTCCAGGCAGTACTAATTGACTATTGCAGACCAGGCGCAAGCAAGCTCTCCTGGGACAGAAAGAAGCTCTCACGCCTGTCCTGATGTTTGGTAGGAAAATATGTTAATAATCACATGTACAGTTTTCTAATTATTTTTTTATAGCCTCTGTCACCTCACTCTGCCTTTTCCTGGACATTCTCCTCCTCCCTCTCTCAGTATTTATTATATTATTGCAACCCTCCTTCCTCATTATTCCCATATCCACTGATTCCTATGTATGTAAGTAGTTACAAATGTTACCAAATGCAACATTTTATTTGTAGCATGTGTGTATATATATATATATATATATATATATATAAATATATATATGCAAGAAATGGAAGTAGATTGCAGAAGTTGAATGGATCATAAACAAAATGTTATTGTGACAATTAGTAGTTTGCATTATATGCAAAAATCCGTATGGTCACTATGGTAACCTAATCTTTAACCTAATCTTAAAGTACTTGATATTTTTTTTTTCAGCTGACTGAAACATATTTTTTGTTGAAAAAAAGCTATAGTTTGGGATTGTCTGTTTCCCACAAACAATTCATGCTCATGTTTATTTTAGGATATGTTCTTTAAACTTTGTTTTATTTATTAACTTTTTTTTTCTTTTCTGTTCACATGGATTGGCTAATGTTAAAAGAGTAATTAGGACCGATACCCCCATGACATCCAAAAAAACATTCATTATGATATTTTAGATACTTTGTGTGCTTTGTCATTACTTTTAATTTTTCTACACCACAAGGTAAACAAATTGATGGGTGTAAAATGGTGCAGCCCTTTTATTAGGGGTCTGTTTACATTTGTTACTTTTCCTTTGTGGTTGATACACACCTATAGGTTGCATTTTTTTCTGAAAGGAATTGTGCAGATTTTCTTTACTTTTTCCGAAATGCCATGGATACTGTTGTTCCAGATATTTTAAAATCTTTGTTCAGATTGTAAAAGTAAATATGTTGTCAAAAAAAATATAAAAGGTAAGAGTGGCTACCTGTCTTTTATTCCAGGCAACAATATGAAAATCCCCATCTCTAGCAAACATATTCTTGATGTTAGAAGTCTGGCAAGAAAAAAGAGGATTTAGAAGCCTTAATGAATGACAAACACTTGGAATCTGATTTATTAAAGCTCTCCAAGGCTTGAAAGGATACACTTTTATCGGTGAAGCTGGGTAATCCAGCAAACCTGTAATGGATCTGGTCCTGGATTCAAAACATTTGCTAGCAAATAGCAAATGACTTTGAAGAAATCCATTCCAGGTTTTCTGGATAACCCAGTTTCAGTGATGAAAGTGTATCCTTTCCAGCCTTGGAGAGCTTTCATAAATCAGGCCCTATGACTTCATTGGTATTGCTGAATCCTGGCTTTGTTCTTCACATGACTGGACTGTTAACAGTCCTGGCTATAATCTCTTTCCGAAAGACAGAGTAAAATGAAAAGGTTGTAGTGTCTATCTGTATGTGAGACATATCTGAAAGTGAAAGAAAAAATTGTTGATGGAGCATGTGATGATGTTTTGACATTATGTGTAGAGTTGCATATGGGGATGTATAATACACAGTACACTCGGGAACCATTTTGAACAAATTTTTTGTTGACTTCAATTTTTAAGCTTATTTACACTATAATAAGTATGCTGATTCTGTAAGTGCAATTAGTTTTCTTCTACCGCGTCAGGTTTTTTCTCTACTGCTTATATTATTGCGATTACTGTAGCGTGGATTTGTATAGGCTATTCATTTACACGCAAGAAGGCCCTCCCCTCAGGCACGTTGTCTTGGTGTCACCTTTGACTCGGCCCTCTCATTCACCCCCCATATTCAGAACATTTCCAGGTCCTGTCACTTTCACCTACGCAACATCTCCAAAATCCGCCCCTACCTGTCCCCTGAGACCACCAAACTCCTTGTACATGCTCTTATCATTTCTCGTCTGGACTACTGTAACATCCTTCTCGCTGGTATTCCACTAACCCGACTCTCCCCTCTACAATCTATTATGAATGCTGCAGCCAGACTCATCCATCCTTCGCTCCGCTCCTCTTCCTCTACATCTCTTTGTAGTTCTCTCCATTGGCTTCCTTTTCACCTTAGAATCAAATTTAAGCTCCTGTGCTTTGCCTTCAAATCCCTACACAGTTATTGTCCCACTTACATCTCTGACATGGTTAAAAAATACTCCCCCTGCCGCTCTCTCCGCTCCTCCAATGACCTACTAATGACTTCCTCACTCATAACCTCATCACACGCACGAATACAAGACTTTTCTAGAGCTGCTCCAACTCCAATGGTCTTCCTCGTCCTATTCGGCTTGCTCCTACTTTCTGCTCATTTAAAAGAGCACTCAAAACCCATTTTTTCAAACTTGCCTACCCTATTTAATGTACAGCGCTGTGTAATATGTTGGCGCTATATAAATCCTGTTTAATAATAATAATAATAATAATAATAATAAAAGACAGTGTGGTCAGAGGTTGTGCGCTGCTGAAGTGAATAAGCAAAATTTATTTTTCCACTTACACACGTATTTCCTTTCTTTCAGATCATGTCTGGCTCTGCTTTTTCTCGTTGTAAGTGCCTAAACAACCCTGATTCATTTTGTTATATCTGTAGCAGTTTCACCATTCCCAGTCAAAGGGCGAACATCAGCACATTTTTAGAGCAAGCCTATTTGGCATATTTCAAAGTTAAACTTGGTGATTAAGTAAAGTCTTGGGCCCCTCATAAGCTGTGCAAACAGTGTGTCAAAGGTTTATGGATGTGGACAAAGGGAACATGTGATAAGATTCCATTTGTTATACCTATGGTTTTTGCGAGAGCCAGGAGAACATTTCAGTGACTGTTAATTTTGTATAGTGAAAACTTCAGGATATAACAAGAAAAATAAATGTAACATTGAGTATCCTAGTCTACCATCCGCTATACGCCCAGTGGCTCATTCAGATGAAATCCCAGTGCCGGTTTTCGTTACACTACATGTGTTACCGCTACATTATTATGGTGATGAACTAGGTGGCAACAATGATGAAGAGTTTGAAATTGAAGAGCACTCTGTTCTTGGGGGATTTGATCAGCATGAGTTGAGTGATTTGGCATGTGATTTGGGACTGTCGAAGGTGGCTTCAGAACTCCTAGCATCAAGACTGCGTGAGAAAAACTTCGTACTTTCGAACCAGAGAAATTGCATTTCTGCAGTACTTTAGAACTGACAGTGGCTTTGTGAATTGCCATAACATACCTGGTTTAATGGAGGAATTGGGAATTTCAATCTATAACTCAACTGAATGGCGACTATTTATTGATAGCTCAAAGCGGAACTTAAAGTGTGTCCTCCTTCACAATGGCGATATATTTGGGTCAGTCCCAATTGGCCATTCATTTTCTCTTTGTAAAGAATATGCAGACATAAAGAGAGTCATTGAGTTGTTGCAATATCACCAAAACAATTGGGTCATCTGTGTTGACCTTAAAATGGGATGCTTCCTTATTGTTCAGCAACGTGGACTCACCATTTATCCCTGTTATCTGTGCATCTGAGACAGCAGAGCTCGTGAGAGCCATTGGGTGGAAAGGAATTGGCCTCCAAGATCTGCCCTAAAACCAGGTGATCCAAACATTCTACATGAGCCACTTGTTGATAGAAAGAATATTATATTCCTGCCTGTGCACATGAAACTGGGTTTATTAAGTACCTCATTTTGGCATTTCTTAGCCTGTCATTTGAAAAAATAAAGGCTCGTGTGTTTGATGGTCCACAGATTCAGCAGCTCATTGAAGATGAACATTTCATCAGGACAACGTCAGAAGTCAAAAACAATGCTTGGTTATCATGCAAAGCCAATGTCAAGGACTTTCTTGGAAACACATGAGCAAATAATTACACAGATATTGTCAAGAAACTCTTGGAGAGCTACAACATGCTTGGTTGCAATATGAGCATCAAGGTGCATTTCCTGCATAGCCATCTTTCTATCTTCCTGGAAAATATTGGTGCAGTCAGTGATGAGCAAGGTGAACGATTCCACCAAGATTTTAAGGTCATGGACGGACAGTATCGGGGTAGATGGGATGTACATATGATGGGATTGTCCTAACACTACAGGAAAAGCTATAAGCGTAAATTTTTACCTTAACCGCTTACCCGAATAATTTTCAACTGTTTTACTGTTAAAAAAAAAAATGTCATAGAATAACAATAAATCCTTTGTATGAACAAAAGAAATGTAAATAAACAGTAAATTCAAGTTATTATTTCATTATTTTTTCATTGTATGTAAAATTTTTATGTTTTTTGACAAAAATAGAGGGTACCTTGTATTGTAAAAACTGGATGTGATAACTAGAAATTATACTCTGCCAGACCTAGTTCTTTCTAACAATGCAGAACTTATAGAAAATGTGCATATAAAACATAATCTGGGTAGCAGGGACCATAATATGATTTCATTTAACGTAAGTTGTAAACAGGAAGCAAATTTACACACACTGCAAAATATATTCCAATGGGTAGTATGTTTAGGAGGCTAAAACCAAAACCTATGTGGCTCACAGCTAATGTTAAAAAACCATAAAGAATAATAAAAGGGCATTCCAAAAGTATAAGAATGAAGGATCACCTTTATCATTTGATTATAAAGATTATAACTAAAAATGTAAAAAAAAAATCAAGTGTGCAAAACTTCAAAGTGAAAGACAGATTGCAAAAGTAAGGCAAGCTCCTAATAAAATTTTAATTTTTTGGGAAATTTATTATAATTTAAATAATAATAATAGCAAAAAAGATCAGATCTGAACATGTAGGCCCCTTAACTGGGGATAAAAAAGGCAGATTTACTAAACACTTTTTTAGCTCTGTGTACCAAAGGAAAATGGCAGAGCTCAGGTATAAATTGCAAACAGCAATGTCACAGCCTTAACATACTTTGGATACAATTAAGGGTGATGGATTACACCCACATGTCCTCAAAGAGCTGAGCTGAGGTATTTTAAAGCCATTTTTTTTAGAGACTCTTTAAGCACTGGTATGGTATTAATGGATTAGCATAAGGCCAATCCAGTACCTATCTTTAAAAAGGAAGCAAATTTATCACCAAGTAACTACAAGTTACTTTGTTTGCCACATTGTTTATTGTACGCATATGGTTCCCAAATATCTGTAAAATGTATTATTCATCCTGCTCTCTCTTTGCTGGCATGCAATCCCTATTTAATGTACAGCGCTGCGTAATATGTTGGCGCTATATAAATCCTGTTTAATAATAATAATAATAATAATAATAACTACAGACTAGTAAGTTTAACTTCTATAGTTGGAAAGCTCCTGGAGAATTTGATAAAGAACCACATAGAAAAGTTTCTGCTAGAAAATAATATAAGTGATAGCATTCAAGAAAGTCCAAAGTTGCCAAACAAATTTACCTTTTTATGAGGAAGCAAGTAAACAGACAGTGGAGTAGCAAAAGATATTGTATCCTTGGACCTTGCAAAAGCATTTTACACAGTACCCCACAGATGGATAATGTACAAGTTAGGGTCTAAAAGTTCAGAAAATTCAATCTTTAAATGGTTAGCGAACTACCTTAAAGTCTGCATCCAGAGTGTAGTGATTAATGATTCATACTTTTAATAGTCTAAGGTTATTAGGGGTGTACCCCAAGGGTTCAGTGTTGGGAACATTACTTTTTAACATCTTTATTATTGATACAATGTTTGGGTTTAAAAGTACCATTTCTGTGTTTGCACATGAGCCCAAACTATGTAATGTCATTAGGTCCATACAGGATGTCTATTTTCTACAAGCAGACCTAAATGTGCTGTTGGATTGGGCAGTCAAGTGACAAATGACATTTATTTTGATAATTGAAAAGTAATGCACTTGGGGGCTAGCAACATTCCCCTAGACCAGGGGTCTGCAACCTGCGGCTCCGGAGCCTCATGCGGCTCTTCAGCCTTCTTGTTGTGGCTCCCTTCGGCTGCCGCGGGGAGATCTCTGATGGGGGATCCCCTACCTCCCAAGACACTGCGGAGGAGGGGGATTCCCTATCCGGTGTTCTAATGAAAAAAATCTACCAGTGAAATAAATCTACCACGGGGCGTGTACAAATGGGTGTGTACAATGACATCCCCCTCCTTTGAACCCCAATTCCTCTGGAATGGGGAGATGTACAAAACCAAAAATGTAGGTGTAAGTGGGGGACACCTGTGACTAACACCCCCTAAAATTTAATTGTTAGGCTATCATCAGAACATAAAGAACTCTGCCCATCAAAAAAATCTACCATTACACATTGCTGGAGGCACATGAACTCCAATTTCTCTGGAACAGGAAGGGGGTACAGGTGAACAAAATTAGAGGTGCAAGTGGGGGACACCTGTGGCTAACACCTCCTAAAAACTCCACCCATCAAAAAAAACCCTACCCTGTTACACATTGTTGGAGGCTTCTAGCACCTAAACCCCAATTTCTCTGGAACGGGGGGGGGAGGCGGTACAGGTGACCAAAATAGAGGTGCAAGTGGGGGACACTTATGGCTAACACCACCTACAATTGAATCGTTAAGGCATCGTCAGAAAATAAAGAACTCTGCCCATCAAAATAATCTACCCTGTTACACATTGCTGGAGGCTTCTAGCACCTGAACCCCAATTACTCAAGATTGGGGGGTACGGGTGAACAAAATTAAAGCTGCAAATGAGGGACACCTGTGGCTAACACCCCTTAAAATTTCATTGCTAAGGCATCGTCAGAACATAAAGAACTCTGCCCATCAAAATAATCTACCCTGTTACACATTGCTGGAGGCTTCTAGCACCTGAACCCCAATTACTCAAGATTGGGGGGTACGGGTGAACAAAATTAAAGCTGCAAATGAGGGACACCTGTGGCTAACACCCCTTAAAATTTCATTGCTAAGGCATCGTCAGAACATAAAGAACTCTGCCCATCAAAAAAATCTACCCTGTTACGTTAGAAGCCTCCAGCTTCTAATGTAACAGGATGATACGTTAGAAGCTGGAGGCTTCTAGGGGCATAGTTCAGTGTTTAATTTATTTCAAAGTAGGCCTACACATGCACACTTGTTGTAACAGGTAAAATTAAAAAAATATTAAAACTTTTAAAAGTTTATAAACTGTGTTATGTTTTGCGGCTCCAGACTATTTTTCTTTAGTGGAAGAGGAGGCAAAAATGGCTCTTTTGATAGTAAAGGTTGCTGACCCCTGCCCTAGACACTATGAAGGAGGCATCTTCATAGTGTCTAGGGGAATACATTTGGGGGAGTCAAAAATGAAAAATGATCTGGGGGTTCTGGTAGTTTATAGATTTAATTGCATGCAATACCTAACTGCAAATTCTAAACCAAGCAAATACGTTCTTGTATTAAAAGAAGTATAGACTGCAGAGATCGAGACATAATCCTGCCCCTGTACAAAGCATTGGTCAGGCCTCATCTGGAATATGCAGTCTAGTTTTGGGCACCAGTTCACAAAAGGAATATTGGGAACTGGAGAGAGTGTAGAGAAGAGCAACTAAACTAATAAAAGAAATGGAAGAACTCAGTTTGAGGAGAGATTAGCTGAATTGAATCTATTCTCCCTTGAGAAGAGACATCTCACCTATTAGACTACACAGGCATGCAGTTCTTTATGCAATACAACTTTTAACTTGAAGCCACTACCATGAAACGCACTCCCCATAAATGTAAACTCCATAATAGAAAAAAACAAAAACAGACAGATGCATCTACATCACTGGGTATTGTTTTCACTTCCACTTATTTCCTCCTTTCACTGTGTAATTGTTATCTAACTTCAATTTCTATAATATCACTCTACTCTACTTCCTTCTGTATAGTTTCACTCATCTCCTTCAGCTCCTCTCTCAATTTTGTCACATGGATAGATCTTCCTGCCATTTTAGAATAAATTTTAACATAAGTTAAACAATTTGTAATTTTGTAATTATAAAAGGTGACATTATAGAGGATGGCATAATATCTCTATGTACCTGGAAACTCTTATTCTGATCTGGGTGCTGTAATGTGACTTATCTGTTAGTTTTTTTTTTTTTGTAAGAGTGTCAATACCATGTAGGTTATCGTAGTATGCTGTGCTATAAACATCACCATTACATAAACACATGATTTCTTCTTATGAATCCTTATAATGGGCTATTATATAAAGCTGTGTCTGCAATATTATTTAAGCATAAAGAAGGTGATAATCTAACAATTGATTAACTTATAAATTAACTTATATCCAGTTATCCGTATAAACGGATATATGTCACAGAAGGATGGAGCTATTCTGTCGTCATACCAAATTTTGCTATTCATAGAAAAAACCTGCATTCCAAACAATTCAGGGAAATATAAACGTATGTTTTTTAAAAACTACTGCACTTTATGGCATGCATGGGTTAAATATTAATTACAAGATCTGAATGCATAATTGCACTGTGCCATTGACAAAATAACAGTCTGTGTTCTGCCTGATGTATTTTGTCTGTTATGAGTTCTTTAAAGACAGACTTTTAAGCATATGCTAGGATGTTTGTGTCCTTTTTAATGTAGTATTGAATTAAATAATTGATACCATGCTTGCTCCAATGTATTTAAAGATGTCTCTCTTAGCCTAATGCATGATTTTTGTTTTCTTTTAGATTTTCAACTTGTCAAAAAAAATGCAAAACAACGATGTGTTAAAACCAGCTAAATACTTTTCTGAGTTGGAGAAGAATGTGTTGTTGGCTTTGGTAGAAAAGTACAAATATGTCCTGGAATGTAAGAAAAGTGATGCTCGCACTATTGCTTTAAAACAGCGCACCTGGCAAGCACTAGCACATGAGTATAATTCTCAGCCTAGTGTGTCTTTGAGGGATTTCAAACAACTAAAAAAATGCTGGGAAAATATCAAGGCAAGAACCAGAAAAATAATGGCCCATGAAAGAAGAGAAAAGGTTATGCGTTGTGGTCTTGGATCCAGCAATATAAAAGAAAAGGTTGCAAGTATGATTCCAGATCAGATTTATTATGTACAGACACCATCTGAGGAGGAAAGCACATATAATCATGAACCCTCCAAAACAGGTAACACAATATTATCAAAGACAAACAGACATATTCTTTAAAAATGCTTTTATTCTTTTTTTTATGTGATCTTGTACATGGTATTAGTGTTGGTCGAATAGCTCAGTATTCGATTCGACAGCTTTTCGATCGAATAGGGAGATATTGTTTGGGTGATCAAATACCGAATTCGAACACCAATAAAGTCAATGGTGGGAAAATTCCGGTTATTTTTTGGGACTGTAAAGAACTGCAAGTCCTGTGTTTCTGGATAGAGAAACTCTATCCAGGAATAGGGATAGTGCTCCCTGATTGGCTGAGGAAAGCTTTCCTCAGCCAATCAGAGAGCACTAGAGGTTTTGAATGGGGAGACTTGTCCCCATTTAACCTCTAGTGCCGGGGATAGCACACTGTTCTCATAAATGTGACCACAGCCATATTCATTGAGAATATCCCCAGCACTAAAGGTTTATTAACCTCTAGTGCTGCGGATCGCATACTGTTCTCAATGAATGAGACCACGGCCGCATTCATGGAGAAGATCCCCGGCACTAGAGGTTAAATAATGGGGAGACTTTTCCTCATTTAACCTCCACTGCCCAGGAATACCACACTGACAGAAGGATTCCCACGGCTGTGCAGCAAAATCACACACATTCAATAAATTGCTTTAAAATAAAAAATTTTTAACACTTTTTTTACACACGAATTTGCGCTGCCGAAACCCGTGGTTTTTTGGATCGGGTCTATCCGAATTCGAACAGCCATATTCAGGTCGAATATAAGGACAACCCCAATTCGACCATCAACACTAACTAGGACCTTTATATAATAAATATAGCTCCTGTGTATGTTTTAGGGTAGCTGGATATATTTACATTTTATTCTCTCTCTCTACCTCCCATGCTTTTGAGATTACTATTATTTTATGCTGAACTATTTAAAATGATTACAGAAGATCACAAATTATAAATTTGACAAATGTTTCTTCATGAAAAGCTCTTATAAGGATTTTGAGATTTATTCATTTTAGGCTTTAAAACTCTGCTACTATTCTGACCATATATATATATCACTGTTTAAAAGATTAAGGGAACAATCAACCAACACACTAAAAAGTCAAGTAAGCTTCTAGGATATCAACCTGTTCAGATGAGCAACAAAGCAAGCAGCAGGATCAGTATCTGCATCTTGAGATGGGGGAACACTGCTAGAGCACTACATAAAGACCTGTGTGTGTGTAAGTTTCTTACTAAACTGTCAGAAACAGATTCCATGGGGGGGGGGGTCATGTGGGCTTGACATCCTGTAGTAAAACCTGAGTAAAGAGTACTAAAAAATAGCAGCAGCCCTTGCTTCCTCTTAGCCGTGCAGACTGATGGGGCTGTGCACAGCTGAAGTGGATTTTAAAACCAGATTAGTTCTTGACTCTATCTTGCACTACCATTGGCTGCTAAGACTTTATAGCCCCCAAGTAACCAGTGCCTGTTGTAGTGTTTAGCTGGGGTAATCTGTGCTAGAGAGTTCTTGTCTGATTTACTGTTGCTGACCTTGCCTGTTTCTGATCCTGTGGATTTATGCTGCCTGGACCGACCTTTTGCCTGTGGCTCCAACTCTGTTTGTGTCTTATCCTTGTGTACCTCGTCTGGTGGACGAGTGCATGACCTCGGCTCTGTATTCTGGACTTGTCTCTGTTGGAATCTTGGTACTTCTTTATCTGTGAGCTCCTGGTCCTCTGCCAGCCCTTCCCCAGGCACCATCCTACTATGTCTTGGGGGCTGTGTGCTGGGATACACAACCAGTCTCCAGGCATGCTATAGGTGAAGAGTGCAGTGTTAGATTGGGGGACTAATGTCTGGTGAGTACTGTAGTAAGGACACCAGAATTGGCAGGTTTGCCATTGGTACCTCGTTCTCTTTACAGTTGAAAGTAGGTTAAAGCGTACCTAAACTCAAAAATTTCACTTTACATAAAAGGTAAAAATTCTGTTTGTATTATTTTAAGTGCAACACCGTTTTTAAAAAAAAAAAAAAAAAAAGGGTGCAGCATTGCCCCCAAATCTCAGGTGCCTAGGCCAGAGGTCAGTAAACTTTTTAGACTACTAGGCCATTTCAGGAGGTCAAGAAGGCACTATAGGCCAGAAGAAACATGGTTTCCAAGGAAAGGTTTTTTATTTAAAAATAAAGTTTGATCAATGGGAAACATGATGTTGCATGTTCTTAGAGACAGATAAAATATCATGGTCTAATGATGAGCTGTTCAAATAACTGACATACTGCATATAGGCACATGAGTTGTGATAAAAATTATGCGTTCAAGCACTTAGTTTTTCAGCGTAATCCATTCCTTAGTGGCTTATTCATTTTGTTTTTTAATAACTGCTTTTACATGATTTTGTTTTCAATGAATTACACAATTGGCCTGATTTTCTAAACCACTCAAAGACTGGAGAAGATAGACTATCTTGGGTGAACCTGGGTCACCCAGCAAACCTGGAAAGGATTTCTGAAATCTTTTCCTAATATTTGGCAAAAGTTTTCAATCATGAACCAAATAAATTCCAGGTTTGCAGGTTCACCCATGTTCTCCCATAATAGTTTATCTTTTTTAGTCTCACAGAGCTTTAATAAATCAGGCCCAATGTACATCAATAAAGATTCAACTGAATTTTTTTGGTCACTAAAATTTTAAATGTGATTTACATTTTGTTATTTTGCAGCTTAAAATACCACCAACAAAAATATATATTTTTTCCAGCTGTATTTACTCAATGCCAAAAATAGCATATGAGTGAAAGATAAAACAGCAATAAATCAGAACAAAAATAAAATTGCAGAGATAATTCAAAGATCAGTGCTTTATGGAACCACATTTTCAATTTATTATAATTGGATAGGTATTTATGGTAACTATAGTTAAAGAACTAATTATTTATCCAGTTTGATTGCATAAATATTTACCAACATTTGCACATTTAAAGAACTGTGTAAACGCAGTCAAATTGAATGGTGATCATTGATGCACTGGAATCTGCAATTCATTCCACATACTTTCAATATGGTATAAATCTAGGCTTCTGACGCATTCACCTTTTTCCTCTTCAACCACTGCATGGTCAATTTTGCTCTGTGCTATTGTCATATTGGAAAGTAAAACATCTTTCTATTAACAACTTTCTTGCAGAGGGCAGTGGGTTTACCTAAAAATTTGGAAGTATTTATTTTGCCCCAAGAAAAGGGAGGAAAAAGAGGAGAGACATTCCTACATGCTGGGGTCTTGCCACACCTCACTCACTTGAGAAAGTCTGATTTCCTTCATCCCCTCTTGTGCTGCTGCTTCACTGACAGGCACAATCTTCAAGTCACAAACTCTCAATACCCAAACCCTGCAAACTTTGCAGCCAGGGACCTTTTTTCAAAATGTAAATCGCAGTCAATCTATATGATACCTGCCTATGCACTATAGAATTACTGATCCACATGATCACAGACCATGAAGTCTTTATGAAACCCCTGAGGAAGCCTTAATCGGCGAAACACGTTGTGTAAAGACACTACAAGGTTGTGTATAAAAAATTGTGACAAGCTATGAACCTTGAGATGACACCTACTGCGTCATCAAGTTTGGATCATCCTAATTTTAGTGCACTCTGTCTAGTACTTCATGATTAAGAACACCCTAATGAAGTAATCAGGGAACTAATCCTTTATGTTGTGTACTATGACAGTACCTTTGAATATCTCTATGACTGTATTACTTGTGCAAATATGATATTAGTTGAAAGATAATTGTATTTTGTATGATATTATTACACTATAATTGTTGCCAAACTAAACACCTTCTTTGTGTGGTTTCTTGGACCCACAGTTGTTCTTTATTGTTTTTGCATTTATTTTTCCCCATCAATTTTTAATTCTATTTTGCAAGTGCTCCAGTCACAGAAACAGCCCCACAACAGAATGCTATCACCTCTATGTTTTACTGTAGTATATGGTAAGCTTTATTGGCTTTCTGCCTTTGTATCATTGGGAGTTGAGGCCATATAATTTGATTTTAGTTTCAACTGACCATAACACCTTTTTCCACTTGGCCTCAAAAACTTTAACCTCCCTTGCAGTAATCCCGAGTGTGGCTCGGGGATCATTTTCAGTACCAAAAGCGGTACTCCCAAGCCACATTTGGGGTGGAATTGCCAGGGAGTTTAAAAAGCTTACCTGGTAAGCGTTGCCCACGGCGTCCCCCAGCGATGCCCGGCCTCTTCTTCTCTTGGCAATGCACGGTCAGAATCTGTGTAACCTGGTGTTGCCCACTGGCATCTGCGCCCCTGGCGTGTGAATGTTGGGGACGCAAATGCTGGCTGGGCATCTGCATGCGAGCCTGAGGCTGGAGGGTGGGGTACCGCTTTTACATTTTTAAAAATACGTTGGGCCTGATTTATTAAGACTCTCCAAGGCTGGAGAGGATACCCTTTCACCAGAGAAGCTGGGTGATCCAGAAAACCTGGAATGGATCTAGTCCAGGATTCAAAACATTTGCTAGCAAATAGCAAATTACTTTGAAGAAATCGATTCCAGGTTTGCTTGATTACTCAGCTTCACTGATGAAAGTGTATCCTCTTCAGCCTTGGAGAGCTTTATTAAATTAGGCTCTTATTATTCATAATGCCAGGGAGGTAAGGTGCCTTTCTCATCTAATTTGAGACTTAATGTGGCCTTTTAAAGTGGCTTTTTTATTCTTGCAACCTTCCCATACAAGCCATGTTTGTGAAGCACTTTTGGCATTGTTCTCATGCGCACACAATTAGGGATGAGTGAGAATGCCCCTGGCATTCTTGCCAAAAATTTCCTTAAGGTTCCGAAACCATCGGAAATCACAATAGGGAGGATTATCACGGCTGCATTCATAAATACAGCCGTGGGAATCCTCCTGTCAGTAAGCGATTACCGGGCACAACAGGTCAGAATGAGGGCAAGCGAGACTCACACTGTGTTCCTGGATAGAGTTCTATCCAGGAACACATAGTACAGGACTGCAACAGCAATCAGATGAGCGGAGCTGCTCCGCTCTCCTGATTGCTCTTGCCACCCTGTAGTATGTGTTTCTGGATAGAGTTTCTCCATCCAGGAACACAGAACCCCTGCGTTCCTGGATAGAGAAGCTCTATCCAAGAACACACACAACTCGTAAAGGGCTGCAAGAGCAATCAAACCTGATTGGTCTTGCAGGTCCCAAAAATTCGGTCTCGCTGGCCGAATTTACAAAGGTCATTCTTGCCTACATGTTTGGTAAGAGAGAACGACCCAATTCGCCGCAAGACCAAATTTCAAATATTAGCTCGCTCATCCCTTCACACAATGCCCCTGATTCATCAATGAAATCCGCGCTCGCTGGAAGCGCGAACGTACGCGCGGCCATCGATCGCGGATTACCGCCGTCCGGACTCGAGTATGCGATAAGCGCGGCTCCGTGCGCGAGCTTTTTCAGTTGCTGAATAGCGCGACTGCGTACGATTCCGGATCGCTAATACGAATGCGCGAGCGATAATCCGATTCTGCTTGATGAATCAGGGGCACTGAGCACTCATTTCAATTTGATGCATAAATTCCCCTGTCTTAAAGTTGGTATAGGCCTCCTAGTATCTTCTCTGAACAGTTTCCTCCTTTCACTTCCCTTTAGTTTGCAGGAATGGCCCCCTGCAGGGAGATTCCTAGCAGTATCAAAAACATTACACCATTTAATCATAGAATTTTACTGTGCTCCTCTATGGATTTTTAAGCCTTTCACTTTTTTACATAGTTATTTCCTATCTTGTGCCTGGCCACAACTTCATCCCTGAGATTTTTTGACAGTGCTTGCTATCCATAGTTGATAGTTTGCTTTGCGTTGCACTAGCAAGTACTTGAATGCCTTTGGGATAATGATTTTAATGCTGAACTAATCTAGATGATTACAGAAGATCACAAGGCAAAAACGTAGAAAGTAGTTACAACTGATTGAGTTTTCAAGTATTTTTTTAGGGGGGCGGGGATCCTTTATCCATCTCAATGATTATTTACTTATACAGTTGTGTTCAGAATAGCAGTGTGTTTAAAAAAAAGTAAATAAAGCTCAAAATCCTTATAGTGGCTTTTATTTCCATACACACAAATACATTGGGAACACTGTACATTCTATTCCTTTCTAATCCATTATCGTTTTAACGATTTTAACATTCAAAAATGTTAACATTGGTAACATTCAAACAGAAACGGTTTGAAACAACTTAGGTTGTTTCAGGGTATGTTATAATTTTCTTACTTGCTATACCTTAAGCATTATACCCAAAACTTTTTTCCCCACGTACTATTTGTATTATTAAACAGGATTTATATAGTGCCAACATATTACGCAGCACTGTACATAAATAGGGGTTGCAAATGACAGGCAGATACAGACAATGACACAGAAGGAGGAGAGGGGCCTGCCCCAAAAAGCTTACGATTAGGAGGTGAGGAAAGTATCACACAATAGGAGGGGAGATTTGGAGTGGTGGGAAGTATTAAGGGTTTCAAGAGACAGAAGAATATGGGTAGGCAAGTTTGAAAGGATGGATTTTGAGTGCTTTTTTTTAAATAAGCAGAAAGTAGGAGCAAGCTTAATAGGACTAGGAAGACCATTCCAGAGAGTCAGGGCAGCTCTAGAAAAGTCTTGGAACTGTGCGTGTGATGAAGCTATGAGTAGGTGATCATTAGTAGATCATTTCAGGAGCAAAGTAAATAAAGCTCAGGGCTAGGGGTGTATTTTTCTACCAGGTCAGAAAAGTACAAGAATGGGACAAGAATTGTGGAAGAATTGGAAGGCAAACCACAGAGGCTTGAATTTGATTCTAAGGTGAAATGGAAGCCAATGAACTACAAAGAGATGCAGCAGAAGAGGAATGGTGAGAAGGCTGGATAAGTCTGGTTGCAGCGTTCATAATCGATTTTAGAAGAGAGAATCGGATTAGTGGAATACCAGAGAGGAGGATGTTACAGTAGCCCAGATGAGAGATGATGAGCGTGTATAAGGAGTTTGGTAGTCTCTTGGGACAGGTAGGGGTGGACAGGACCTGGAAATGTTCTGAATGGGGGGGGGGGGATAAGAGTGCAGAATCGAAGGTTACACCAAGGCAACGTGTCTGAGGGGAGGGACAAATGTGTGTTGTTAACAGTTAGAAATATGTCAAGGGGAGATGTGAAATTTTTTTGGGGGGGGGGGGGGGATGAGTTTTGTTTTATGTAGGTTGAGTTTCAGAAATCTATCGGCCAACCATGATGAGGTGGCTGACAGGCATCATGAAACCTTATCCAGGACTAAGGGAGACCACCGGGCTGGACAGATAGATTTGAGCGTTATCAGCAATCAGATGGTACTGTAAACCAAAGGAGGATATAAGACTTAGTTTCCATATGAGTTCCTGCCATGGATACAATAGTGAAGAAATGAGATTCATTGCCCCCCCCCCCCTTTTTTGTTATTGTATTATATATGAATAGAGATATTGTATATTAAATTGCATGTAATATGATTTAGATCATGATACAATGATGATATTTTGAAATGATTTATACATGTACCTCTGGGACACAGGGAGCGCAAAGCCCCATGGTCCTCCACTTATATTAAGGTGGGTGGCTGTGGGGGTATATGTATAATGACAGGCGAACTTGAAAGATCGTCCTTGCCCGGGCATCTTGCGCTGTCTGTGTCCCCTGAGTGTCTGATTCATAGTATCCGGCTTCAGCCTTACGAGGTGGGTGTTCTGCTGAATGAGGTAATCAGGTATTGGGGCATATTGCGGCCTACGTCATTACGCAATGATGAGGGCGGGACTATCCACGCGGGATGCCGAGTCCAGCCGCGCAGCTTTATTATGAGGCGGAGCAGCGGCATGGTAAGACAAGTACTAGGTAAGCTCTAAATCCATTCAATTTACCAGCCAAATTAAAAGAAGCTACTAATGGAAGTCTGAGGATACAAAATGCCATCAAGGAAAGAGGTCAATGAAGAGCTATTTATTTAGATATTTTGGTAATTTGGAATAATTAAAACCTATATGGGAGATATTAAATTGATATTGGGTAAATGGATTTAATTCAAATTTGTTATCTGAGACTGTTTCTTTTAAATTTTTAAACAGGTGGGGTTATACTTAAGAATGTTTTCCTCCTCCCTTTCTCCCTAAAAAACTTTTAAAAAAACTCTTAGAGCTGAACTGAATTTGACTAATTTGGGCAATAAAAGTTCAGTTCTTGCAACCTTCCCATACAAGCCATGTTTGTGAAGCACTTTTGGCATTGTTTTCATGTGCACACAACTAGGGATAAGCGAGAATGCCTCTGGCATTCTTGCCGAAAATTTCCTCGAGGTTCCGATGTGTTCGCAAAACTTCGCGAAACTATCGGAAATCACTATAGGAGGATTATCAAGGTTGCATTCATAAATAAAGCCATGGGAATCCTCCTGTCAGTAAGCGATCCCCGGGCACAACAGGTCAAAATAAGGACAAGCCCTTATTCTAACCTGTAGTGCCCGGGGATCTCTCACTGAGAGGATTCCCACGGCTGTATTTTGGAATAATTAAAACCTGTATGGGAAATATTATATTGATATTGGGTAAATGGATTTAATTCATTTAAGTTATCTGAGGCTGTTTCTTTTAAAGTTTTAAACAATTTTTATACTTACGAAATGTTTTCCTCCCCCTCCTTCCCCCTTTCTCCATAAAAAACTTTTAAAAAACTTGCATGAGAGTCCCTGGTCTGTGTTTTGCTGTGCTGCGTGATCTCTCTGGCTTTTGATCTGCGTGTTTCTTTGAAAGGAGTATCCACTTTGAGTGGTTGACTGATGAGTTTTAACAGATAGGTAGGTAACATGTGAATTATTATATAGAAAGACTATGTCATTATTGTATATTTAATGGAATTAGGGAATGAGCTAGAAGGCTGCTGACAGTCTCGCAAAAATTTCCTCAAACTACTGGTGGGTTCGCGAAATTTCGCCGAATCGGTTTTGCGAATTCCACGAAAGTCAATGGACTGATATTAAACATTAATAGCAAAGCCCCATACATGTTAGAACCACCAAACTTGCTGGGTAAGTGTAGAATAACAGTGGCAACGAGTAAAAAATACAAAAGTACCAAAAGACCTTGTGTATTTCCAGAAAAAGGCAGGCAAGGTGACAGCAGGCAAATAGTATTTTAGCGTGATTGACAGCGTCGATAAGGCAGCATAAACATTAGGACATAGAGAAAGGGTGAACTCAACCCACTAGCAGCAATCTCTGCAGTCAAAACAGGAGGACGACGCATTGCTATTTAATGTACGCACCCCTATTAAATTTATATAGCTGCATAATGTGTTTATGCTATATAAATCCTGTTTATTAATAATAATTATTGCTAGCTGGCATCTTGACCTGGATGACATGTGTTAGGAATGCCACCCATAAAGTTGTGGTTTTTCAGAAAATGGCAGGCAAAGTGACAGCAGGCAAATAGGATTTTTGTGTGATGGATAGCGTCCAGAAGGCATCATAAACATTAGGACATTAAGAAAGGGTGATCTCAACCCACTCTATTTAATGTACGCAAATTTGTTTACGCTATATAACTCCTGTTTATTATTAACAATAATAATAATAATAATTGCTAGCTGGCATCATGACCTGGATGACCCATAAAGTTGTGGACAAGTAGTGCCGTGACATTAGACAAAAGGATGGAGGACCAGAGATGGAGCATGGGTGAGCGAGAGCAAAAGCAATGTGTTGCCTCTGGTCAGCTATCGCCAGGGAGACTGCATTGGTAGAAGTAATAAATAGCTGGGTGTAGTGCATTATCAATACCACCCAGAAGCGTACAATTTTTTAAATTGGAGTACTTACAGGAGGCAGCAGCAGGGGGAGGAGGCGGTGGGCCCTGAGATGAAGTGTAGACCTCATTGGTAATTGGCATCTAGAGCTGGGTGTAGTGAATCATCAATGTCACCCAGAAGTGTATCTTAGTGAATCGAGTACTGACAGGTGGCAGCAGCAACAGCAGGAGAAGGAGGCGGTGGGCCCTGAGACTGAGTGGGGCCGCATTGGTAACTGGCATCTAGAACTGGGTGTAATGCATCATCAATGTCAATCAAGTTACTATGTAACTATGTAATGTCACCCAGAAGGGTACAATTTTAGTGAATAGAGTACTGGAGGAGGCGGTAGGCCCTGAGACGGAGCATGGACTGCATTGGTATCTTTGATCTAGAGCTGGGTGTAGTGCATCGTCAATGCCACCCCAAAGTGTGTAATGCAAATATTTGAAATTTGTGATTAAACGTAGAAGGGCCAGACCAAGATGTTTTTTGCGCCAGCACTGTTGCTGTGGTCTGTGGTGCCAAAAGCGTTAGGAAAGTAGAAGATATAGCTAGTTTGCATCATGAAGTGGATGACATGAATACCAACCGTTAATCTTAAAATGCTTAGGTACCATTGCCTTTGCCTAATATTTCAGCTATCAGTGTGGCAGTACTGGGGGTTTTCATCTGCAGTTTGTTGGCCTCCCGGCAGCAGCAGAAATGTAAAGTATATTGCTAGCTGGCACAATGACAGGCATGACACTGGCGATAAATGCCACCCCTGGACGTTGCGATAACTAGCGGAAAAATTCAACCGAGACAGGCTCAGCTGACAAGGTGTTTGGTGATAGGCAGCCACAGACTCAGCCCCGGAGCAGTGTGGGTAGCTGGCAACTGCCTTGGCCTACACTTTTGGATGTGTGCGGCCTGCTGTCACTACTGCTGATGTTGCTGCTGCTGCTACAGGAGGATACAGTGGAGGCAGTGTCAGCCTGAGTTATATGTGTGGAATGTGGTGCTCGGAACTCCTCACACAGCTCGTGGACACACATATGAAAGAGGGGTTCCCTGGGTTCATCCTCCTCCTGTCCCTCAGAAGGCGTCAAAACATCTTCCTCCTCATCACTCACCTCCTCCTCTTCAAGCTGCAGCAGTTTCTGTTGTTCCATCGCCCGCACAATGCCTGGGGCCGTGACAGCACAAATGCGGGTTGGACAGGTCCTGTCCAGCAAGCCCAACATGTTCTCCCTCATCGTCATAATCATCTTCTTCCTCATCCCACTCCTCTTGAAACTCCTGATGCTGGCCAGTGTCCCTTCTTGCTCCTCCTGATGCTGGGTTTGCGCTATGGAGTGTAATCTCACCCTCATCCTCCTGCCCCATTTCTTCCCCTCCTCTCCCATCGCTACTTTCCATCAGCCCACACAGGGTATTATCAAGCAGAAAGATGATGGGTATGACATTGTTCCAGCCTGAGCGCTCCCAACTCACAACATGAATGGCATGCTCAAAGGGGGCCAGTACCTTGCACAGCGTCTCTATCTGCAGCCACTGGTCACTGCTAAAATAGTTCAGTTGTGTGGCCGTACCAAGAGCCCCGCTGCCTCCATGCACCACGCTGACTTAGTATAGGCCAGGGGTCAGCAACCTTTTGAGTCAAAAGAGCCAAAAATTACAATTTACAAAATTTCAAAGTTTTTAAAGAGCCGCAAAATTTTTTCTTGCCAACAATAAATTGTACTCGCATAAATAAAGTTTTTTGATAAAAAAACTAATCTATTTATTCATAAGAAAAAATATCTATTTATTCATATATAAGTAGTGTTTTTCACAACAAATTAGATAATATATATATGGCATTATTATATAATTACCTATTATTTAAGTAAAAAATTAAAACAAGTAAACATTTACTTACAACACTAACTTGTACTTTAATAACAAACAATTGAGCAAACAAATTCAATGGGAGCGATGGCTTTGCATGGTTTTAGAAAGTTTGGATAACATTAGATGACATTTCATTTTCCTCAGAATTCTGTAATGGTGAATCAGGTACAAACATTTTGATTTTCCATGTATTGTTGCTAAACTGCCCACTTTTGTATTTTATTGTAGAAATATAGATACCTTTAGGCACCGATTCTATCTCTCAGCCTGGCTTTTTGTGAAGCTGCGGCTCTTTAATTCAGTCTGTCGGAAGCTATTCTATCTCTCAGCCTGGCTTTCCACCACACCCCTCCCCCGTGACACGGGTCCTCACTGTCTTCAGTTCGTTGGAAGCTCTCGAGTGTCACGGGGGAGGGGTGTGGTGAAAATCCAGGCTGAGACATAGAAAAGCTTCCGACAGACTGAATTAAAGAGCCGCAGCTTCACATCTATGTGGCATGTGGCTCCCGAGCCGCAGGTTGCCGACCCCTGGTATAGGCGGATGGCTAGCTTTTGCTCAAACAGACGCTGGTGCATGTGCAGGGTGGAGTTCCATCTAGTTACAGTGTCACAAATTAGTCTATGCGGTGGCAGCCTCTGTTGACTCTGGATCTTTCTAATGGAGCGAGCCAGTCTCAGTAAGTCTGGCAGTCCTGGGTACGTGTGGAGGAACTTCTGCACCACCAGGTTCAGTATGTGCACAAAGCAGGGCACATGTGTTATGCGGCCCATGCGCAGCAACAAGGTTGGCCCCCTTGTCGCACTACATTGCCTGTTGTGAGCCGGGAGGGGGTCAGCCAAGCCTCAACCTTTCCGTGCAAAGCGGACAAGAGTTCTTTGGTGGTGTGACTTTTCTTCCCCAAGGACACCAATTTTAGCACTGCCTGGCAATGCGTGTGCTTGAGGGAGCTGTAGTGGCATGCCTGCTTAACCACAGAGTCCTCCGCTGCTGGCCTTTCAGGAGGAGTGTCGAAAAGAGAGGGTTGGCGGTAGAAGGAATGAAAAAGGAGGGGGAGGTAGGGGACCCATGCTTTCCCACCACACCCTTCGGCAGGGGTACCAGGTGCTGCAATGCCTCTTGCAGATACCGCCCACTGAGCTATGCAAGGCCACCCAGTGAGCAGTGAAGGACAGGTAGCGTCCCATTCCATGCCTGGTTGTCCAGCTGTTTCACGCATTTCACCCAATCTAGACTTCCTCAGGGGTGATGCTATATATACTGGAGTTCAAAACACTGTTTCTTTGATACATATTTTCCTTACTTGTGTGCAAGGTCAATTTGTGGAGTAAAATAAAGAAATGATTCTCTCAGGCTTGTGTGAAAAAACAGTCTCTCTCCTTTTAGGTAGGGGGTTTCTTACAGGTTCTCTTAAGAAAAGGTCCTTCTGGATATGGAGGAGACCTCAAATATGAGGATGAGTAGGTATAAGATATACTTCCAATAAGGATGGTATAATGAGTAAAGTATTGAAATAGAATCTTATTTTTGCTTTTATGTATGAAGTTATGTATGAATTTAATACATATGAATACAATATACTTTGACTCACTACTTTTGAGCCTCAAACCTCTTTCTTTGCCCTCTCCTTGTAATCTCTTGAATGCAAGTCACTTGTAAGTTCCTTGTGGTTTTTTTCCTATATGTGTCTTGATATTGGGGTCCCCCAAAAGGATATTCCAATGTTTTGAGAGAATTTTTTGTCAGATTATTTGAAATTCAGGAGATTTTTTTAGGGGGACAGATATGGAACAATGGATTTAGGATTGGTGTGTTTGTTCCTGACAGGGTAAGGTAATTTTTTTTGCCAAACCTGGAAAATTATAGTATCAAAGTAAGTATGGTCCAAAGACAGACAAAAAACCCTGACCATGCAGAATATAATAAATTGATCATTACCTTTTGAGATACATTCTGACCAGAAATGTTTTCACATACAATCAGAAATACTACCTCCAGGTCCAAGGTGTTGTGATTGGGTGTTGGGACGAAATGTGCCCCATCGTATGCAAACCTATACCTGGGAGAGTGGGAAAGAGAATTATTTCTAGACCCTAATTTTGCCATCTTTGCAACCCACATCTTTTTATGGTGTCGATACATTGATGATATCATAATTATCTGGACAGGCTCCAGTAAATCCCGTTAAAACATGTTTAATTTCATTCAGACAAATAGATTCAATCTTAACTTTACAATGTACTCACATGAAAATAAACTACCTATGTGATGATTACTGAAGACCAAAAAAATACCACCACTCCCTTTAGAAAAGAAACGGCGGGTAATACAATCCTACATGCCCTAAGCTCACATCCAAAACCCCTCCTAAAAAGCATCCCATTTAGTCAGATGCTAAGACTAAAAATGAATTGCACATCAGAAATTGATTTCAAGAATGAGGCCAAGGCTCTCACTACCACACTATTGCAGAGAGGCTATAGCAAAAAACTTCTGAAAAATCCTATTATAAAGCTAGTCTAAATAAAAGAGATTATTTAATCCTTGAACAAAAAAATACGCCCTAGAAAACCTATTGATCAACGTAAAAATCATCTAATTACACGTTACAATCAAGAACATGCAAATATAAAAAAGATTCTCTCAAAACATTGGAACATCCTTTAAGGAGACCCCAATATCAAGACACATATAGGGAAAAAACCACAAGTGACTTACGAAAAATCAGGATCTATAAAAGACCTGTTAGTACACAGCCATTATGAACCTTATTTCGCAATAATGGACAAAACTAGTAAACCAAAAGGGACTTTTAAATGTAGACATTGTAAACAATGTAATTGGATATATGAAAATCAAAATCTGACCTTACCTAATGGATCAATACATAGACTATACAAACACGTCAACTGTGAATCTAAAGGGGTTTTATATCTCATTACATGTAGATGCGGCAGATATTATATTGGGAAAACCAAAAGGAAGTTCAAACAACTATGATCTATAAACATAGAAAAATGCTAATGCCCATTAGTGTACATGTAGGTACTTGTCATAATTTTGACGCAGACTGTATACAATTCTCAGCCCTACAACAAATACCCCACAAACAAAGAGCGGGTAATATGGATAAAATTTTGCTTCAGCATGAAGCCAAATGGATCTTCACTTTAAAAGCCAACTATCCACCGTGTTTGAATGAGGCATTTAGTTTTAAACCTTTTCTGTAGTGAATACAGTAGGAACCCTCCAAAAGATGATGTTCACACCATATTAATTATAAATATCGACTTTATCTTATGTTGGTAAAGCATTTATAGATTAAAATAAACTAATATATATGTGTTCTACATTGCATGTGTAGGCGAATGTTAGGATCAGTCACACTTGTATTACATTGTTTTTTTCATTGATGTAATCTATTCTGTAAAACCGTTATTGCTGTAACCTATTCTTACTATGTAATGATATCAAACAAACCTTTTGAAATGTACGCCTCTCTAAAAAGATGTGATCTATAATCTATTCTGCAAAACCTTTATTGATGTATCCTATTTTTACTGTATCATGATATCAAACAAATATTATGTATTGTACCCCTCTCAACAAAAGATCTGATCTATATACTATATGCGTAAAAATGCAGCCCCACTGTTGTTTCATCTCCCTGCAGTTAAATATTTCATTATTGTGACACACAATCAAGAGATGGGGCCCCTGGATACGCCTCCTGACTTGCGGAGATATCTGCAAAATAAGGTTGGTGCATTAGGAGCATAAGGAGCTGATGGTGGTGACAGTGTCACCCCATCATGCTGGGTCCCCGTAGGCGCCCGTTCTTTTGGACGGGTGCGCTTTGATGCACTGCGTGTTAGCACTGAGCTGGGGGATCTGCCCTGGGACTACCCTCTCTCTTCTCGACCCCTCCCCCACCTCCCTCTCATGTTATTCGGTGGGCGGACTCCCATGGGATATCCTCCAATCGGATGACCTCTGTGCACGCCCCGACCATGCCGGGCGATGTGCACATGGTGAGGAGAACTTCCGGAACGCCGAAACATTAGTCCATAAATGGGCGGCTTTAGGAGACTCTCCTGTCATTCAGTTTCCTTTACTTTGACTGTAGCGACAGCTCGCTCTGCTGGCCACTCTGAGACACATCTAGGGATAAGCCACAGAATGAATAACTAATGGCATAATATACTATGGCACGGAATGAATAGGATTCTATTGCAATACTTACCCATTATAGGCTCAATAGTGGATCCCTATTAGAAGTATATCTTTTACCTACTCATCCTCATATTTGAGGTCGCCTCCATATCCAGAAGGACCTTTTCCTAAGAGAATGTTATGTTAAAAGTTCTATGCACTTTATGTAGCTGGTCTGTGTCTAGCATAGGAGGTACATAACCTCAATAAGTAAGGGAGTACCTCTTTACCTGTACTGTGGATGTTAATGAAAATGTTTGAGTAACTAACCTCAAGGGATGAGGTAGTAACTTACAAATTTGTATTGCTGTTATCATATTTGTTATATTATACACTAGATAATGTAATAATGAGTTTTGTTTAATACACAAAAAATTGTTGCCAAAAAATCATGTCTTTGGACCATACTTATTTTGATACTATAATTTTTCTGGGTTGGCGAAAAAATTACCTTGCCCTGTCGAGAACAAACACACCAATTCTAAATCCATTGTTCCATATCTGTCCCCCTAAAAAATCTCCTGAATTTCACATAATCTGAAAAAGGAACACACTAGAGAGCTTGCAACCACTCTACTGCTCTTTTTTCTTTGCCTGCCTCTGCGTCTGCTGGGTGCCCTGCGTCTGTTCCAGCTTCATCTCCCCCGCAGTCACGTCATCCCTGACTGTTCCCCTGCTTGTGCCCACTCGTCTGTGTGTTCTTAGGGACTCACAATAGGCAGATTTGCGGTCCCTTCCATCCCCAGTGTGTTGCTGCTGCCTTTCCTCTACATCTGTTTCTAAACAGCTGTTAGCCCTTACATGCATCGGTGGTTCCCAGGTGACATCACGGTCATCATCATCCTCATTTAATTTCATCAACCTCTGCAAATGGAGCCACTGATGCAGAACCCTTGCCCAGCAAGTGCTGATCACACTCTCCAAGGGTCTCAAAGTCTGCCTCCTGCTCTGATATTCGCAATGACAGATCCTCAGGCTGTTCATCAAACAACAAGGAAGAGTCATCGGGAAGTACAGGCATATTAGCACGCTAACTCCTGTCTTTGCTCCTGTCATGGCTGTGCTGCTTGCTGCTGCTGTTGCAGAAGAAGAGCCTGCTGCACTTGAGGCCCCTGAGACCCAGTCCACAATACTCTCCGCATGACTGTATGATTGTAGTACATCCTCTCAATAAATCTACCAGCGTACTGGTGCTCTGCACACATCTCAGACCTGTTCTGCCTCCAACAGTTTTCTGCTGCTGCTGTCATACAGTGGCGGACATCCGGGGAGTATGCCCCCTGCCAGATGCAGCAGGTCGCCCAATGCCACTCCTTCCCCTGCGTCTACCGCTCATCTTTTACTTATTCAGGCAAAAACGCACCTGTAACCAAACAGTCTTCTTTGGTAAATAGCAAGAGGAATCAAACAATGAAAAATCTGTATTTTTTTGAGAGAAATACCAAAATTTTTCTGGCTTTTTTGATAGGTAGCAAGTAGTATCGGAATTAAATATCTGTATTTTTTTTGAGAGTAGGACAGAAATGTTTCTGCTTTTTTTGATAGATAGCAAGAGGTAACAGCAAAAACTGCACAATCTGTATATTTCAAGATATACAGAAGGCTCCTAACCTGTCCCTGTCACAATGCACTTCTCTTCCTGCTTCTTTCGCTGACACAGAACACAAGATTGAGTGACTAACCCCTCCCTCCTTCCCTGTATATATGCTTGTGCTCAGATCTGTCCTGATTGGGCTGCTGGACCTTGCTGTGCATCCTGGGAGCAAATGATTCGCTCTCAGCCGCGCCATTCCCACTGGAAATAGTCGCCGTTCCTGCCCCTTGCATTTTCCCTGATTTGTTCAGCGAGAACACAGCCTCATGGGGAATCACAAGGCCGTTCTCGCCTAAATGTTCGGTAAGCGAGAAAGGCCCGATTAGCCGCGAGATCGAACTTACAAATCTCGCTCGCTCATCCCTAAATGGAATGTAAAATCCACTATATTGATAGGTCTCAAAGTTTTTCCTGAAGAAGTGGAGATATCCGCGAAACGCGTTGAAAAAGAATTTCTGGCTATATGAGACCTGGAAGTTGTGATTTTTTATATTGAAGCTTGTTCACGAATGTGTATTGTTTTATTTATATTTTAATTGGTAAAATAAAAGTTATATTTTTTTCTTGTTTTAATAGATGTACCAAAAAAGTCCCCTAAATATTTGTTGCACTTTGAGGATATAAGACTACCAAGTGAGGAGGTGTACAGAGAAAGAATAACCGGTCCAAGGACTGACCCTTGGGGAATACCAACAGGGAAGAGAGTAGGAGAGGAGGAAATACCATTGAAAGAAACTTAAAAGAAGCGGTCAGACAGGTAGGAAGCAAACCAAGGTTTGAGGTTAGTGGGAGGTTAAGGATACTTTACAGGTGGAAGTGGTAGAAATAGAGTAAAACAAGGAGCAGAGAGATCATGTCTGAATTTGACAATTTTATCTCTAAAGTAGGCGGCTATGTCTTGAGCAGAGAAGGTAGTTGTGGGGGGACCAGGTGTGGGGTTTGGGACAGAGTCAATTGTTGAGAAGAGGCTGCGTGGGTTGGAAACTTGAAAAGATATGATAGCTGAGAAATTGTGCCAAGGTGGGGCGTTAGCAGGAAGGGGGTAGCAGATGATGACGGGCAACTTTATCCAAAGCCAAAGAAATAGTGTGGTTAAACTGTGTGGCAGCTTAATTTGGAGATGCTATTTTAGAGAGAGTGGGGTTAGGGACATAAAGCAGTTTGAGAATAGGTTGTAGTCAAGGTTACAGATATATCTCTACCATTGACTACGTCTGGGATGTAGTGCAGTATGTACATATCATGTAAGTGCAGTATGTTACATACTGATGACCACTGCACTGCATTTGCTATGTTGTATGTAACATAAACCTAAATGCAGGACTGTGTGCGTTTTGTTGTTAGTTACAGTATATAGACATAATCTGTGAACTTTGTATTCTTTATTGTATCTTACATAGATATGGCATGTGTGCTCTGTAATAGTATTTTACAAGTACACAGTTTGAAGTTGCACTCATTAAGATAAGTTGGGGGTACCAGGCTCCACATCTTCATTTTATCAAAGGTGGACAGTAGTTGTATCATCCCACTCAGTGCTGTGCCCCACCTCTGAGAAGTTTCACATGTAAAACGGCTTAATTATAGGAGGTTACCTGTGCTCTCTAGCCTTTTATAATGTACTGGGAAAACAAAACAAACAGGAAAACAGTTGAGGGCAAGGTCTATAAATTCATAGAACAGGGGTTTAGGGGTGGCACTCAATAACCTGAGCCAACAAGAATTATGGAATTTCCCATATTCCAGGTTTTTACTTCATATACTCTCCTTTTAAACACCATTCAATAACTGCTGCAGAGAACAAATTATGTGAATATCTCCTAAATGTCTGGAACACAAGTCTGAGTGTTAAATTTACAGTATATGGCAGCTGCAGGCCTGGAATTACAATTCTGCATTGCCTTTGTACCCACTCCTATTAGTCAAAGGGAAGGAGATACTGCTTTGCCCTTCCACTAACCTTAAAAGACATGAAGCACAGCATAAGAGAAGTTAGAGAAGTGCAATATTCGGTGCAGTTAGCCATGCCCTATTTTTGCCCTACTTCTAGTGATGAGCGAGATTTGTAAATTCGATCTCGCGGCCAATAGGGCCTTTCTCGCTTACCGAACATGTAAGCGAGAACGGCCTTGTGATTCGCCATGAGGTTGTGTTCTCGCTGAACAAATCAGAGAAAATGCAAGGGGCGTGAACAGCGACTATTTCCAGTGGGAATGGCGCGGCTGAGAGCGAATCATTTGCTCCCAGGATGCACAGCAAGGTCCAGCAGCCCAATCAGGACAGATCTGAGCACAAGCATATATACAGGGAAGGAGGGAGGGGTTAGTCACTCAGTGTTCTGTAGGAACGAGCGAGAGAAAAAGCAGGGGACGGTAACAGCGAGAAATTTTTGTGGGAATCACGTCTGGGAGGGAATCATTTGCTCCCATAATGCACAGCAAGGCCTAGCAGCCAATCAAGAGAGATCTGAGCACAGGCCTATATATACAGGGAAAGAGGGAGGGGTCAGTCACTCAATCTTGTGTTCTGTGTATAGGATAGACGCAGGAAGAGACGTGTAGTGTGACAGGGACAGTGTAGGAGCCTTCTTATTTAATTGTTAGTTGCATAGTTCAGTTCTGTGTTTTATAGGGCATATATCCTGTTCTACTGTTTGGTATAGGATATTGTGTATGTAGAATAGGTTAGGCAGACATCTTTACTTTTAGCTTTCAATATTTTTATTGAATTTTGAATTTTACAGATATATGCACATTTAAGTCAACATAAAAAAAAACAAGACATTAACAGAATTATCTAAACAAGGGGCCGCAAGGTCGGGCATAAACCTAATAACATTGATGGTCTAATCGGATGAAGTCTAGGCTTCACAATTGCCATAGCCCTGGTAAATTTAATAAAGAGAACTTCGGGAGATTAATGAATTAGGGCACATAACATACCATCTGAAATTGTTGGTAAAAATATAGCCGTACACAGCGAGGATTTTGAACAGTAGAGTAAACCAAACCTGTGACCCCATTATGAAATAAAGACAAAGACAAACATAGAACAAGTAAACTACTGGGAGGGGAGGGGAGGGAAGAGGAAGTTGATCGGATCAGTGACATTAGCGTGTTATATCTCGTACTGATAACTGAAACTATACATTACTTATTATTAAAAACAATCCAAGGTTCCCAAATATCCTCGAACTTATCCAGCGTGTTCTTTAGGGTGTGAGTCAATCTATCATTAACCATAATCCAATCCAATTTAGTGTGTATAGGGTCCAAGGATATCGAGGGAGATTTCCAGGCTTTGGCCAGAGAGATTCTGCTTGCCAATAAAATCAATCTAATCAACTTTTTGGAGGGACCAGGTAGGGACCCATCAAGCCTGCCAAACAGCGCTGCTTCAACAGTGCTGCCAATCGTTTGATGGAGAATATTGGATATCAGATCAAACACTTCGTCCCAAAACCTTCTGGCTATAGGACATGACCACCAAATATGTGGCATGGAGCCTCTAGAATCACAGCCCCGAAAACAGAGGGGGGAAGTTGAGGGAAACATTTTCGCTAGTCTGTCTGGGGTGAGATACCACCTAAGAGCTACCTTATAGTTGGCTTCTATTATTGCAGAATTCAGAGAGATCCTGGAAAGGGAATCCATCCTATCCCACCATTCTTCCAAATCCCATGTAGTACCCCATTCAGACTCCCATGCTCGCATATAATGCAATTTGTCAGTAAGGGCTACTAGGGCCGAGTAGATCACTGAAATTTGCCCTTTGGTTGAGGCTAAGGAGAGGCACGTGCTTTCGAATACAGAGGAGCGGATGGGTTTCGGTGCATCTTTAATTACTGTGTTAATATATGAAGACAGTTGTCTATAACGGAACTGTTCCGTGTAAGGGATGTCAAAACTGCTGACTAAATGTTCCCAGGAAAACACTGCCCGAACATCAATCAAATCCTTCACCCTCCTGAAACCTTTGGAGGCTCACCAATGGAAGTTAGATAAACTTAAGCCCGGTGGAAATTCCGGATTATTCCAAAGTGGGGTTAGAGGTTTATGAGGTGAGGTTAGTTGCTGATAGTGTTTGAATTTGTCCCAAACCTGTAAAGAATGGGACAAAACAGGTCCTAAAATAGTCCCTCGTCCACTTTTTTTACGCCACATAAGAGACTCCATGGAACCCGAGAATTTGTCCTGATTCTCTATGTCAACCCGTTGGGGGCTAGCTCCATGTAAAGGGCTCAGGGAGGTCTGTGCCATCTGCGCCGCGACATAGTAATACTTCAAATTCGGGACCCCCAAACCCCCCCTTCACTTTGGTGCAAAAAGGGTGTTCTTTTGTATTCTGGCCTTCTTCCCAGCCCAGATAAAATGCATTATTTTAGCCTGTAAAAATTCCAGCTCTTTTACGGGAACCTGAAGAGGAAGTGTGCGAAACAAATAAAGTAGTCTGGGGAGTAGGTTCATTTTGACAGCCGCTATCCGTCCCAGCCACGAAGGAGGGGAATGAGACCACCTACGAAGATCCGCATGGAGTTTTTTAAACAAGCCTGTGTAATTAGCCTTATAAAGACTGTTGTACATAGGAGTCAGCTGTATGCCAAGATATTGAATAGACTCCCTTTGCCAACTAAAATCAAACCTCTTTTGCACACCCTCCAGCATGTCCAAAGGGAAATTTATATTGATGTCCTGGGATTTGGATCTGTTCACCTTCAGGCCAGAACACAAAGAAAAATCATCCAATAGTTTCATTAAGTTGGGCAGGGTAGTGATTGGGAGGTAATAAACATCAATATATCCTCAGCAAAGAGGGCACATTTATGTTCTACCTGACCGCATGTTATCCCTTGAATATTAGGATCCATACGTATAGCAATGGTCAGAGGTTCAATAGCCAGGGCAAACAACAGTGGGGAGAGTGGACATCCCTGTCTGGTCCCTCTTTTAATTGGTATGGCCGTGGAAAGAAATACCCCTAACGAAATCCTTGCTTCAGGAGCGTCATAAAGCGCCAGCAGTAAGTTGGTAAAGTGGGCCCCAAAATCCATCTTAGCAAGAACCTGAAACAGATATTCCCATGAAACACTGTCAAAAGCCTTTTGAAGGTCTAGGGAAAGCAGCATAGCCTTACAGGGGGGGCCCCCATCCCAGTTGGAACCAACCACTGAGATGAGGTCTATTGCCCTTCGTGTTTGATCCGGGGCCTGTCTGTGTTGCAGAAAGCCCACCTGGTCCGGATGGACATAGACTCCCAAAAATGAGCCCTGTCTGATTGAAAGAATCTTCGTCATAATTTTAAGGTCACAGTTAATTAATGAGATCGGCCTGTAATTGGCCACATCTGAGGCATCTTTGCCAGGCTTAGGAATCACACTAATATATGCTCTATTGGCGTCTTTTAACAGAAGGTGTCCGTCACGTAGATAATTAAAATAGTCCGTCAAATGTGGTGCCAGAAAAGGGCAAAACGTTTTATAGTATAAATTAGAGAAACCATCCGGACCAGGGGAGCTACCCAACTTAAGAAATTTCATCACCCCGTTAATTTCCTCAATCGTAAATGGTCTTTCCAAGATTGCCTTGTGCTTGGGGCGTAATTTAGGTAGGTCAAGCCTGTCAAGAAACCTGTCAATATTGATTTTGGTGACTGAATCATCCGGGCTATATAAATTCCCATAGAAGTCTTTAAAGGCCGCCAATATTTTTTCCGGATTTTGAGATAGCCTGCCATCTCTGACCCTAATTTTGGGGGACGCTTGTGATTTAGGTCTGGGATTGAGTTTATTAACCAAAAGACTACCCGGTTTATCGCTCCACAGATAAAATTTATGGGCTGACCAACGAATCGCTTTTTCTGCCCTAGTAGTGAGAAGTAAATTAAGTTCAGTGCGCTTAGCCTCTAATTGAGACTTCGGCACGGATTGAGGGGAAATCTTGTGTTGTTGCTGCAACTGGTGAAAATCACTAAGGCCAGTGTCAATCAATTTGTTGTGAGCCTTCTTGCGTGAAGCCCCTAGTTTAATCAGTTCCCCTCGAATATAAGCTTTGTGGGCTTCCCAGTTAACTGCTGGGGACGTGTCTGTCGCAATATTTATCTGAAAAAAGTTACTTAGCAATGATTCTATTTCCCTCTTCACCAGCGGATCTGAAACCAAGCTTTCGTTAAGTCTCCAGCGATACCCAGTCTGCGGGCGACTAAAGCCCGAAAGGTATATTGCCAAGGGATCATGGTCAGACCAAGGTGTAGACAAGATCCGGGCCCCCAAAATATTGGGGAGCATACGAGACTGAACAAAACCATGGTCAATGCGCGAATACTGATCATGGGCTGCTGAAAAATATGTATAGTCCCTAGCTGATGGATTAAGTTCCCTCCAGCTATCAATCAGATCATATTGTCGCAAAAGCAGCGCGAGACCATGGCTCCTTTTCGGGGGGTCCTTATATTTACTCAGTTTGGATTTATCCAAAATATGATCAAGAGCTAGGTTAGAGTCACCTAATAAAATCAGGGAACCCTGTACTTTGGGCCAAATTTCACCCAGGAGGCTACGGAAAAATGCCACTTGACCTTCATTAGGCGCATAATAGGATACTACTGTGATCAGCTGCATACCAACATACCCAATGACCCCCAGAAACCGTCCCCCTGGGTCCCTAAAAACCTCCTGTGGCGCAAAGTTCAGACTCTTGTTAAAACATAGAAGAACCCCACATTTCTTCTTGTCAGAATTGGCCATGTAAAAAATAGGATAATTTTTATGAAAATACCCCGGGGCTGAGTTGTTGGTAAAGTGAGTCTCCTGTAAAGCTAGGATATCAACTTTCTGTGAATTATAATAATGAAATGCCTTAGATCTCTTGACCGGGGAGTTGAGGCCCTGGACATTATGAGAAAGCAACGTTAACTTAGTAAGGGTCACAGACCCCGCACGAGAGTCAGGCAACACGATGATATAGTAATAGCACAATCATCAACAAACTTCCTCTACCTCCAAGGAAAGCAGGGGGGGACTACTAGAACACAGACAAAACAGACAAGACATCAAACACAAAAAAAACAGAAACAAAAACAATTGGCACAACCAAAAATTATAATTTAGTCCAGAGAGGATTGGGTGCCCCCCCGAACCTCGGGAAACAAATGCTCCCGGGTTCCGAGGGTCAGCCTCACCTCCTGTGCTCCCAGGAGCTCCATCAAGCTCCATCTCGTCAGGGAGATTTCCTGCGGGCCCAGGAAAATAAATAGGGCCCGAATTAATTCCCTGAAACTGGAGGGCATGTGTAACCCCCCGGATCCCACGCCCTCTAAAAATCTAGTATAAACACAGCAGGACCCCAGCAAAACAAATCCCAACAAAATATGTAAGAGAGTAACCAGGGGGACCTCCTGGTTGATGATGGCTCGGCAGCCACTCAACCGTACGCACAGAAAAAACAATATCCTGTATCGTACAATCTAGTCTCAGACTAGTAGAATGGGGACATCGTCCCACAAGGCAACACCAGTGAGCTTAATAAAGTAAGGCAGCACATGTTTTAACAGAACAATCCTTTCTTTAGAAACCCCCAGTGGTTAGCCAGCAACCTCATGCTACCCATTAGGGACTATACTAGCCCAAGTTCTCCCGCTTGGGGCTGTGTTAGCAAACAGAAGAAAAATAAAAAAATGCAAAACAGGTTATAGAGTCACAATCCCACCAAAAGGGTTGTAGGAATAGTCCACCGGGGAAAGGCAAGAACGAAAACAACAAAGCAAAAAAGGAAACGGATTAGGATAAAATGGCTTCCAGTGTTTGTTCTCAAGATGTCCGCTCGGAATGTTTCCCAGCAGGTTTCTTTCAGCAGGATAGCATTCGAATTATCCCTTTAAGGAGTTTTCTGTAGTTGCTTTCCAGATGATTTAGCCTTGTTCCGGAGTGGATACAAGGAGGCCGAGGCCCCCCTGTCTGGTAAAGTGTGCAAAGCCTCCCTCCGGATTAGATCCAAATCTTTGAGAAGTTGTTCTCCTTCAGCAAAAGAGGTGAAGGAAAAACTTTTCCCTTGCAGTTGGAAGATCAGCTTCAACGGGAAAGCCCATCTGTATCTAATTTTATTATCAATCAGCACTTGCAATAAGGGTTTCAGCGCCCTCCTACGTTGTATAGTAAATGGTGTTATGTCAGAAAAAATCTGAACTGGATGCCCTTCCATCTCGATTTGATCCATAGCTCTGGTAATTTTTAATAGAGCTTCCTTTGTGGTGAAATAATGGGGTTTAACGATTACATCCCTGGGTGGGCCGTATTGTCTGGGTGCCACCAGAGCCCTATGTGCCCTATCAAGCAGTAGGTGTGATTCTGGTACGTCAGGGAGAAGTTTTTGTAAAAATCGCCTCACCGCCTCCGTGACATCTTTAATGGGTTCCGGTAATCCCCTGATTCTGAAGTTATTTCTGCGTGACCTGTTTTCCATATCATCAAGCTTAAGCTGTAAATCCTCCATCTTAGCATGTAGTACTGAGATCTCCTTGGAATTCTGGTCAACTTGAGACACAGTCTCATCAACTTTTTTCTCAAAAACATCAATACGAGTGCCCAGATTTTGTAAATCCTGACGCAGTTCTGATGTAATGGTCACTGTAACTTTGGCTAATTCTGACTGTAGGAGGCCAGCTATATGCTGATACAGCCTGTTTTCATCATTTGGTAGATCAGAAGGGGGGGGGGGGGGATAAACAGTGGTGTCAGGTGGCAGCATGCCATATGCAGGGGCATCAGGCTGCAACAATATATGGGGAGCAGAATATGCAGCTTCTTCCCCTGGAGAGCTCATGAAGCCTTGTGCAGCTTGCAGGGGGATCTGTGAGGGGGACTGCTGAGAAAATCCCAAGCTGGGGGAATCTTGCGTGTCCAGGTTGCTGGAGGGGGGGGGGAGAGAGAAGCACCCCTCTCCCATCCCCTGACTGCTTCACCCCCCCTCATACCTGCAGGAGAGCCGCTCTCCCTCTCCTTCACCTGCATATCCCGGCCTGCTGCCACGTGTACCTCCTTCGGAGCCGCCATCTTGGGAGCCGGCCGGAGAGCCTGAGACCGCGATGCACGGTCTTTCGCTTTAAGACCCGACCACCATCATCCGGAGCAGCGGGGAGGAATGCTGGAGCCTTCCTGGCAGAATAGTAGCGTGGCTGCCGATTGCAGCTACTATAGGCGCCACTAAGGGATCCGGGGGATGCGGAGCCGGCTAGAACGCATCCATCCCGGGCAGCGGCGCATGCGCACTCGACATCTTTACTTTTACTATACTTTACTAGCTAGTCAGATTTCTTAAATTGTCAGCAGTCAGCACATTTAGTGCAAATTATATTGTGTGTATTACTCTCTTAGGTGCTGTTTACCGACTTCACATACATTGAAGGTAAAATTGTGGTTGCTGCTACTTGTAGTGCTATGCATAGCTAGTCACTTTTGTTAAACTGTCAGCAGTCAGCACATTTAGTGTAATCTATATTGTGTATTAGTGAAGACACTTTTAGTCATCTTTTTTTTTTACACTGTACAATCACTAAAGCTAAAAAAAAAATAAATTGACCAAAGAAGACCGTTTGGTACAGTGACATTTTGTCCTACTTTAAAATAACTACAGATATTTTAGTGTTTGATACCTGTTCCTATTTACCAAAGTAGACTGTTTAGTACAGTGACATTTCTGTCCTACTTTAAAATAAATACAGATATTTTAGTGTTTTATACCTGTTCCTATTTACCAAAGAAGACCGTTTGGTACAGTGAAATTTCTATCCTACTGTAAAATAAATACAGATATTTTAGTGCTTGATACCTGTTCCTATTTACCAAAGAAGACTAAAATAAATACAGATATTTTAGTGCTTGATACCTGTTCCTATTTACCAAAGAAGACTGTTTGGTACAGTGAAATTTCTGTCCTACTTTAAAATAAATACATATATTTTAGTGCTTGATACCTGTTCCTATTTACCAAAGAAGACCGTTTGGTACAGTGAAATTTCTGTCCTACTGTACTCATCAAACATCTTGAATCCACAAGTCTTAATTGTTGCATGTACAGATAAACAAGTTTTCACAGATGTACTGGTATTGCAGATGTACAGGTATTTGCAGGTCAAAAGAAATATTCCTTTCATAGCTTTAGCACATGTTACTAGCAACATGTTACTAGCATCATGGAGTATCATACAATGATAAAAGAAGGAAGTGACCTCATTAAAAGGGATGAGGCATACAGCAAAAATAGGTGCAATAAAACAGACCATAATATGGCAATAGGACAATACCCTAAACATAAAGCAAAGCTATAACACAAATGCACAGAAATATTACTGCTGGAGGCAGCACAGCTACAGTCCCTACACTGTCCATGTGAGGGGAAGCCTTAGCCTCTTCACATTCATCAATAGTTGGAGCCTCTACAGACTTACCCTCTTCACATTCATACATAGTTGGGGCCTCTACAGTCTTAACCTCTTCACATTCACCTGTAGCCCTGTTAGGGGGGGGGGGGGGGGTGTCATGTAAATGCTATTTAAAAACTATGGTGCTAACCTGTAGATAACAAAAAGGATCCCGTGTCTTCTACATGTCTAAGAGTGAGGATACTAATAAAGTTGGCAGTGCCTCCACCCAGGACAAGGTCTCTGTTAGCAAAGGGGCTCCCTTCCTGGGACATTAGGCAGAATTAATAACAGTAATATAAAACAGCACCTGAGGAACCCCAACATACAACATTACTATTGCAGCTAAATGAACACACAGGTTGGAGTATTTGTAAGCTTTATATCCTAAAACTGTAATAACACTATTTGCAATCAATAAACATCAATGACTACACATATCAAGCACATAGCAGAGTTCTGAGGAGAATTGAGCACAGATATACCCGGGTATATATACAGTCTATAACCACAAATACCTCCAGGTATGATCAGTGTCAGGATGAGATGCAGAGGCCTCTGGAATTGATTGTAGCAAAGATGTCCTGATGAGATGATCCTGAAGACAGTGGCAAGAAAATCCTACAACCGGCAATTGGGCTGTGTATGCCGTGATCCTGGATTGCAGGGTAGCTGGCAAAGTCTCTGGAGTTAAGGAACAACCCATCTGCACTACAAATTAGACCCACACTTAGCAATCACACTTATCTGTCAATGCAACCGGACCTCTGCTACCATCGGATGCCTAACCTATACTAGATGTAACTAGACAGAGGGTGCAGATCAGCAAAGATAACTGAAGGGCAGAGCAAATATATATTTGGATATGTAGCTGATATACTGACAGTAGAGATTTCCCAAAGTGATCTCTGATAACAGATATCACATATACCCCATTAACCACCTGGGAGGTTAGCCCGAACCAGGTTCGGGGTAAGAAAACTTGCTACAAGCGTTTACCCCGTATAGGTTCGGGGTAGCTAAAAATAGAAACAAGCGTTACAGTGCAATCTGATTGTCATACAACATTGTATGACAATCAGATTACAATTAAAAAAAACACTTACCTTGTCCCCGCAGCTCCTCCAGAGACATTTGTCCTCTTCTGTCTTCTCCCAGCGTGTGCACTGACGATCTCCGGGGTTTCCAGGGTGACGTCGCTACATGCGACGGTGCGGGTGGGAGGTGGGGCGGGAAATTCAAATCACTTTGTTTTGGATTCAATACAAAAAAGCTGTATTGAGTCCAATACAAAGAAATCTTTATATAATATATATATATAATGTGTCCCGCCGGCCGGGCGGCGGAACACAAGATGCCGGCCGGCGGAACACAAGATGCCAGCCGGCATCTTACCGGTCCCGCTGGCACCCGACGCTGGAGAGGGAGATCGACGGACAATGCTGGACGGAGGACGACGCTGGAATACTAAAACGACGCTGGATGAGCACAGGGGGACCAGGTAAGTATGGATGGGAAAAATCTCGGGGTAAACCATCCTTGCAATTTTTTTGTGCCCGAACGAAGGTCGGGCTTAACGGCAAGGTGGTTAAGCTGAATTTGGTGTTTTTTATTTAATTTTAATATTAAGGTAATTGTTTGTTTTTTTTTACATGATTGTGTGTTTCAAACTTTAATATATTCAGAATATCTACTAGACCCTTGTTCGGACATATTTCTGTAAGTTAAAGGTCTACAATTTAAAAAAATACATTTCATGAAAAACAGTACCGCTTTTGGTACAGAAATCCAGACATCAGTGAAACGCATAGGAGGTTAATATAGACGGAAATAATCTAATACTGCACTACACACAGACACAGCAGTCAGTGTGTTCTGGAAGGAATGCAGGTAACTGCCCTGGCTGAGCACATGTTCTCATCTCTGCCCCTGTACTTCCTGCATTTTCTTATATCCTGGTGGGCTTTTTAAGGCCACTATCAGGGGCAGGAAATACTTCAAAACTTTATTAGCATTTTACAAAGTTACAGCTAGCAGATAGAAAAAGGCAGTCCCCTACACACCAATGTCTCCAATGACTACAGCTTCTACACTGTCCACATAGGTGATGGCCTCAACCTTTTTCTCTTTTGTCCCTTCATTCACAACAGCAACAATAAGGGGTAGGGGGCAGAAAAGACGGATAGAGGGCTTCAAAAGAGGAGAAAAAGAGGGAGGGAGAGGTAGAGAGTACTCTGTATGTGCAGTTAGGTGAGAGAATGAGACCAAAACCACCCCCTACTCCGTTGCCAGGTCTGGGGGTATGTGTGAAGTGCAGGCCTCCATAGGAGAGAGCAGCAGCAGATGCAGAGTCTGAGAGGAAAACCAAGTTTTAGTGAGAGCCAGGAAATTTAGAGATTTAAAAAGGAGAAGATTGTGGATAGAGGTTAATTTATTGCCCACCGCCTCCTCCTCCTGCTGTTGGTGCTGCCGCCTGCCCAGTACCCAGCTCATGATGCCAGTTACCAATGCTGTCCATGCTCTGTCTCAGGGCCCACTGCCTCCTCCTCTTACTGTTACTGCAGCCCACTACCCAGCTCTAGATGCCAGTTACCAATGCCGTCCACGCTCTGTCTCGGGGACCACCACCTCTTCCTCCTGCTGTTGCTGCTGCGGCCTTCCCAGTACTCTATTTACAAAAATTGTATTACACAGTTCTGGGTGACATTGATGCACTACACCTAGCTCTAGATGCCAGTTACCAATGCTGTCCAAGCTCCATCTCAGGGCCCACCGCCTCCTCCTAGCTATGCAGCTATGTAAATTCAATAGGGGTACGTACATCAAATAGCAACGCGTTGTCCTGTTATGGTGGCAGAGACTGTTGCTAGTGGGTTGAGCTCACCCTTTCTCAATGTCCTAATGTTTATGCGGCCTTCTGGACACAGTCAATCATGCAAAAATCCTGTTTGGCTCCTGTCATTTTGCCTGCCATTTTCTGGAAAACCTCAAGGTCTTTTGGAACTTTTGTATTTGTAATTTTTTCCTTGTTGCCACTGTTCTCCTACACTTACCTAGCAAATTTAGTGGGTCTAACATGTATACGGACTTTGCTATTAATGTTTAATGTCGGCCCATTGACTTTAAAAGAATTCGTGAAATGGATTCACCAAAATTTTGCGAACCCACCGGAAGTTCAAGGGCATTTTCGCGAGACTGTCAGAGGCCTTCTCGCTCATCCCTATTACCGGGACAGGCTCGCTCCATCTGTAGCCATGAAAACCCCCAGTACTGCCACATTGATAGGTACTATTGCCTTTGCCTAATTTTTCAGCTAAGTATTGTAGGATTGAGGGTTAGCATTCATGTCATCCACTTCATGATGCAAACTAGCAATATCGTTTACCTTCCTACCGCTTCCGGCACCACAGCAACAGTGCTGTCGCACAAAATATCTTGGTCTTGCCCTTCTACGTTTCATCACAAATTTCCAATATTTGTATTACACACTTCTGGGTGGCATAGACAATGCACTACACCCAGCTCTAGATGCCAGTTATCAATGCGGTCCTGGCATCCTTCTCAGGGCCCACCGCCTCCTCCTGGTGCTGCTGCCGCCTTGTCAGTACTCCTTTCACTAAAAATGTATTAAACATTTCTAGGTGGCATTGACGATGCACTACACCCAGCTCTCAATAACTCCTAACAATGTGGTCTCGTTGACCCACGCTCCGTCTCTGGTCCTCCATCCTTGCATAATGCACTACACTCGGCTCTAAATGCCAGTTACCAATGCGGTCCACGCTCTGTCTCAGGGCCCACCACCTCCTCCTGCTGCTACCGCCTGTTAGTACTCCATTCACGAAAATTGTATTACACAGCTCTGGGTGGCATTGACAATGCACTACACCCAGCTCTAGATGCCAGTTACCAATGCCGATCCTGCTCCTTCTCAGGGCCCACCACCTCCTTCTCTTGCTGTTGCTGCCACCTGTCAGTACTCCATTCACTAAAAGTGTATTACACACTTCTGGGTGGCATTGACAATGCACTACACCCAGCTCTAGATGCCAGTTACCAATGCGGTCCACTCTCCGTCACAGGACCCACCGCCTCCTCCTGCTGCTGTTGCCGCCTGTCAGAACTCCATTCACTATATTTGTATTACACACTTCTGGGTGGTATTGACTATGCACTACACCCAGCTCTAGATGCCAGTTACCAATGCTGTCCCTGCTCCTTCTCAGGGCTCACCGCCTCCTCCCCCTGCTGTTGCTACCGTCTGTCAGTACTCCATTCACTAAAATTGTATTACACACTTCTGGGTGGCATTGACAATGCACTACACCAAGCTCTAGATGCCAGTTACCTATTTGGTCCACTCTCTGTCTCAGGGCCCATAGCCTCTTGCTGCTGTCCATGCTCCGTTTCAGGGCCCTCCGCCTCCTCCTGCTGCTGCTACCACCTGTCAGTACTTTGTTCACCAAAATTATATTACAGACTTTTGGGACACATTGCTACTGCTCTTGCTGACCCACGCTCTGTCTCTGGTCCTCCATCGTTTTGCCTAATGTCACCGTGCTACTTCTCTACAACTTTATGGGTGGCATTTCTAACACGTCATCCAGTTCATGATGCGGCCTCCTGTGGTTTTGACGGCAGATACTGCTGCTAGTGGGTTGAGTTTACACGTAGCACCAACCTTTCTCAATGTCCTAATGTTTATGCTGCCTTCTGTACTCTGTCCAACACGCAAAAATCCTATTTGCCTGCTTTTGGAAGTTTTGTATTTTTCCCTTGTTGCCACTGTTGTACACATACCTAGCAAATTTGGTGGTTCTAAAATGTATAGGGGCTTTGCTAATAATGTTTAAAGTCGGCCCGTTGACTTTAATGGAATTCGCGAAATCGGTTCGCCGAAAGTTTGCAGACCCATCAGAAGTTCGCCGAAATTTTTGCGAGACTGTCAGAGGCCCTTATCCCTTATCGCTTGTCCCTTATCGCTTATCCCTATTGCCTTCTACTTAATACTGTTTAGGTACATTTATCCTACTCTAGGTATTTGTTCTAAGTTTGTTTGCCCATCTCTAAGAACATTTGAGTCTTTTACATTCGCTCAACAGCAACCTTTACCTTTAACTCAAGAACATTAACTTGCTCCCAATTCACACAGGATGAATAAACAAGTACTTTTTTTTTATAATTAATAAAAGTTCTTCATAATTATACTAGTTATTCCTACAAGAGAATGGCTAAAGAATATTGACTGAATATTGAAGAATATTAGCAGTGCACATGAAATGATTGATACATTGTACAATCTAAATTATAAACACCAGCTGCTATATTCTGACAGTATCAGAATCTAACAAAAACATTTTGATGAAAATTTGAACAGTGTTTTTTTGTTTTTTTTTTAATATAGACAGCAAAACTTCTGTGGCCTTAACATATATTACTTACTGTGCATATGTGCTTAAATCAAACATGAAAAATACAAACTCACAAAAAACAAAAAACATATGAAGATTTTCATCTGCTGTGCTGCATCTATTATATACCCATGCGCTGTGAGATATCCTCCACCAGTGGTTAGCACCTTAAGGAAAACAAACTTGCCAGAAAATGTGTGACTACTATGTTAAATAGTAGATTTACTTACGCATGTGAGTCTTTCCTCTATAGCGGTGATGGCGAACCTTTTAGAGTCCGATGGCCCAAACTGCTACCCAAAACCAACCTATTTATCGCAAAGTGTCAAAACGGCAATTTACCCTGAATACTGAGTTTTTAGTTTAGAGAAAACAACTCCTACGTTAATATCATTTGTCTTATAAGAAAAAAACAATAACAGAGCTTGCTTCAATGATACAAACAACTTTTTATTGAAAATTTTGCATTTGGCATGATTTTTGCCTTTTGTATGCTTGCTGATAATTTGTCTAACGTTGGCTTATACTGATATATCTCAAAGCTGAAAACAGCTGCTCACAAGGATAAAGTAAAGTAATAAAATAAAGAAAATAAAGCAGGGAAAGGAAACCCAAATGCTTTCATTGACTTAAAATTATTTGGCTGAGAATTCCACACTTTACGGATTTCATTTTCAGAACTAACTGTGCCGTCATCCCTTCTATCTTCTCTAGTGTTTCAAACAGGGTTGTCTCAATCTTACGGATCTGTAAAAAATCAGTTACTCAAATTCCCCTTTGCAGCTTTTATAATGCTAGAAAATTCCTTGCAGATTCCCTGATGGCTTGTAGGATTGTCTCCAAGTGTTATATTATTTTCTCAATTGCATTTTTAGATTTGGAAAATATTTCAGCAGCCCACTTTCAAGGTCTCTTTCAAAAACCTGCAGTTTTCTCTCAAATATTTTGATATCACAAAACATCCTTTCTGCTGTTTTTCCTATACCTTGTAGTTGTTTGTTCAGTACAGAAGTGCAGTGTAAAAAACATGAGGTTGGTAAGCCAGGCCATATCAGTGAGTTGTGGATATTACTGCCTGTTTTCATTCATAAACAGTCTAATTTCATCCAAGCAGTGTACAAATCTCCTCAGGACTCGCTCTGTACTCAGCCACCTGACATTATTGTACTGTGCCTGAACTTCCTCTAGAAGTGCTTGACACTGTCAAAAATTCAAAGCACGAGCCATGATGTGATTCACCATTTTTGTGACATCTTTGAGGACATCATCACATTTTTTGCTGCTTTCCCTGGCACAAAGCTTCTTGATGTATATTACAATGGAACTGTATGAAACCAGTGTTAGATGATGTGGTCCTTTACTGATCACATTCAGGTAGCTTCCACACAGCAGTTTGTCAGCATACTTTTGGTACACCAATGACCACCAATACAACCAACACCAATACACCAATAAAACAAAATGGTGGAGTAAGAAGGAAGAGAGACACCAGCATCACAACAGAACTCAGTAACAATAATTCTATGCAGTGCCATCTTGTTGCCAATATAGGCTCATACAGTTAAAGCATAAATGCAGTTGCATCTATTCCATCACCCCTTCTCAACAGCAAGGGGCTTAAACTGTCAAACCGAGCTTCTTTACCAGTTCAAAGTGTCTGGTTGTGGGTAGGGGCTTTGTAAATATGTCTGCAACCATATTCTCAGTTGGGCAGTACTGTAGATCAAGTTGTCTCTGTTCCTGTATGTCCCTCACAAAATGATACCTCACATCAATGTGTTTGGTTCTTGAATTGACTTGCTCAGTCTGCGCCAGTTCAATGCAACCTTGGTTGTCTTCGAAGATTTGGATTTGTCTGCTTCTGATCCAGGACCGCTAACAGTTCTCTTAGCCAAAGTAGCTCCTGGCTTGCCTGTGCGCTGCGACATTCTGCTTCATTCTGCGTCGACGAAAGCGATACTGTTGACTGTTTTATGCCAACATGTGTGCTGCTCTGTGCTAACTTTTTAAATTTTGTTATGCAAACATATATGCTGCTCTGTGTTTGCTAACCTATTACTTCCCACCTTCACACTATAAAAGAACATATTCTGGACAACAACAAGGTGCTCCACACCTGAGGTTTGCAAGAAGCAGAAAGTGGGAACCTGTGACCAAGGATGACATTTGGCTGTTTTTGGGCTTGGTGATCCTGCAGGGAGTTGTGGGCAAACCCATGCAGAAGTGGTACTGGTCCAAAATAAAAATGATTGCCACTCCATTCTTTGGCACATTCATGCCAGAATACCGCTTTTCCCTCATCATGAAGTACCTGCACTTTGCAAACAATGAAGAATTTGATGAGACTACCCATCCTGCACCAAAACTGAAGAAAATTTGGGAAGTGTCTCAGATGATTTCACAAAAATTTCCAGCAAACCTATGTGCCAGAAAGAGATGTCAGCATTGACCAAAGTCTAAGGCCTTACAAGGGGAGGCTCAGCTGGGTGCAGTACATTGCGTCAAAGAAGGCACGATTTGGCGTGAAGACCTATATGCTGTGCAAATCATCACCTGGCTACATCTGGAATACAGTACTGTACACTGGAAAAGTGACACAGTTCAACCCCAGATACAGCCATTATAAATTGGCAACATCTTCAGTGCTATCCCTCATTGAGCCATTGCTAGGTCAGGGTTTTTTTGTCATAACTGACAATTTCTACACCTCTCCTGAGCTTTATGAGTTCCTTCTGCAACACAGAACAGATTCCTATGGAATTGTTAGGGCTAAACTGCACAACCTGCCATCACTGTTTGCAAAAGGTAAGCTGAAGACAGGAGAAATTGTTGCCTGGCAGAAAGGAAAGATGATGGCCCTGAGATGGTGTGACAAGAAAGATGTGTGCCTGATGAGTACTGTCCATGATGCCTCCACCATTCTGGTACACACAAAACGTGGGAAAGAAGTGATGAAGCCACAGGTGGTGACTGACTACAACAACACCATGGGAGGTGTCGACATAGCTGACCAAGCCATGACATTCTACCCAGCGATGAGGAAACAGCAAAGGAAGTACTACAAGTACTTTTTGCACGTTCTTTACAAAAAAAATAGTCAGAGGCCTGTGAATCATTCAGACTTCATTTTGCAAGTTTCCGAATCCATAGTCAAGAACCACCAAACACCATCAGTGGCTATGAATAGACCTGGACGTCGTGCTTCCACGGTTGTCAACCCAGAATGCCTGACCGGTCCGTCATGTCACTGAATACATCCCACCAACCCAGAAAAAGGCGGCACCTACAAGGATGTGCGTGGTTTGCTGCTCAAAGACCGAGGAAGGAAGAAACGCAAAGAAACCAGGTTCTACTGTTCTGACTGTGATGTTGGACTTTGTGCAGCACCCTGCTTCAAACTCTACCACACCCGAGATGTCTACTAAAAATGTAAATATTTTTTTTCCTAAAATCTGCATTTAACTTATATTAATATTTATCAATAATATTGCACCCTTGTTTGGAAAATTTCAGTAAGAAATTTTTGATAAAATATTTTTTGATAAATTACACTGTTGTAAATATAATTAATATACCTGGGAGTTTATCCTAAGAATTACAGGCCCACAATACAAACAAACAAACAAAATTTCTATGCAAAAAAAATAGGATCACTTTTTGCATCAAAAAACGGACAGAATTAGAATGCTAGGGGGGGTAATATTAGGTGAGAGAAAATCTCCCAATGAGACATTAGCAAGGGGTTTATCATACAGGGCCCTTAAGACTATCAGAAAGAAGTCCCCAAACCCATGACTAACAACACTCAGAACAGTACGACCACAAAACACTATCAAAGGCTTTCTGAAAGTTCAAACATAAAAGCATTGCTTCTCTATTGTTGCCGCCATTCCAGTTTGGTATTGGTCCAGGGCCTGTCTGAAAAGCATAAATCCCACCTGGTCCGGGGGGATATACGCTCCCAAAAAAGAGTTGAAACAGAGCGAGAGAACCTTTGTCATTAATTTCAGGTCAGAGTTGATCAACGAAATTGGCCTATAGTTGGCAACATCGGAGGCATTAGAAGAACTTTTTTGATGTAGGGTTTCTTATTTGCTAATAGGAGGAGTGTCACGTTTGGGGAGACAGGGCCACTAGGGGGTGCTACAGCTTGCACGGAGGTGGTGTGAGCCCTGAGAAGGGCCAATGCACAGAGTCTAAGCAGTAGCCAGGTCTTCTCCAGAGCCTCTGATGGTGAGGATGTTGCACCTGGCTAGTTACTGCCAGGTTGTGCTCCTTGGGCACACCTAGGTACCAAATCACAATGCAGAAGGATAGTCCAGGAAGGTCAGGGTGGAGACAGGCAGCAGAGGTCAGGTCACATGCCAGGGGTCAATTACCAGGGATCCAGGAGACCGACACCAGTGACACAGGGCCCACTGCAGGCACAGGGAACACAGGAGACACTGGAAGCAACAGGAGGCACAGGTGACACAGGAATATCCACAGACAGACAGCAACACTGGAACAGCACAGGAAAGTTGGCTGGGAACCAACAGACTGGACAATGAGGGGTTAATGTAGGAGCTGTACAGAGGAAACACTGAATTAGCCAAGAGGTGTACAGGAACTAGCTCAACAGAACTAGGGGCTCGGCACCAGTGGAGACATGTTGCACGAACACTGAGTGATGTGTCTGAGCTAGCTAAAGCCATGCCTGAATACATCGAAGAAAATTTGAAGAGGCTTCATCCATAAGTCCACTTTCCCAGTGGGGGCTGGGTTCTTCTTTGTACAGAAAAAGGATGGTTCTCTGCATCCCTGCATTGATTACAGAGGTCTAAGCAAGATCAATAAAAAAACATGTATCCTTTGCCTCTGATCTCAGAGTTGTTTGATCGTCTCCAAGGAGTCAGTCTTCAAGCAAGATTTACGGAATGCTTACAATTTATTTTACATCTGCGAAGGTAATGAATAGAAGACTGCTTTCAATAGACAGGATGGCGATTATGAATATCTGGTTATGCTGTGTGAGCTCTTCAATGCTTTAGTAGTATTTCAGGATTTCATAAACGATGTCTTCCGTGATCTTCTATATGTCTGTGTGATTGTCTACCTGGATGATATTCTGGTGTATTCTAAAGATCTTCTATCTCATTGTGACCATGTCAAAATGGTCTTGCAGTGACTTTGGCACAGCAGACTTTACACCAAGGCTGAGAAATGTCTCTATGATCACAGTTCATACAAGACTATTCCTTGTTAATTGCGCCTATTGCATTCATGACCAAGAAGGGGAGCAATTGTAAAGTCTGGTCGCCAGAGGCTCTCCAGGCCTTTCACCTACTAAGGAAAGTGGACGTGGCCTCTGTTTTTGTTCGCCTGGACATTTCGAAGCCTTTCTTTTTGGAAGTGGACGCCTCTTCAGTTTAGGTTGGTGCTGTTCTGTTATGAAGGAATGCTTCTGGTAAGCTCAGGACCTGCGTTTCTTTTCTAAAAAATTCTCTCCCGTGGACAAAAATTATTCTATAGGAGACTGTGAATTGCTTGCAGTCAAGCTTCCCTAGAGGAATGGTACCATTTGCTGGAGGAAGCTCTTTCCTCAGTGACCATTTACACCGATCAAAAGAATCTGCAATATCTACAGACAGTACAATGCGTAAATCCCCGCCAAGCTCAATGGGCAGTCTTTCTCTCCAGATTCAACCTCATTCTCACTTATTGACCAAAAATGTAAAAGAAAGCGGACCCTGAATCGAAATCGGCCTTCATCATAGACCCGAGACGAATTGTGCCCGCGGCCCCAGTCTGGCTGGATCGAGTTCCTTCAGGAAAGTCGTTTGTAAAAAAGGGCCAGCGCCCTTTGATCCTTCATGGGGGCATGCTTCCAAGTTTTCTGAGAATTATGGGCAAGGGAAAACTTTAGAACTGAATAACCATAATTACTGCAGGGCAAATCTGAAGCAAGATGTGGCGGACTTTGTGGCTACATGTGCTGACTGTGCCTGACACAAGGTGCCACAAAAGCTCCCCTCAGGTCCTCTACTTCCGCTTCCCATTCCGGAACAACCTTGGTTGCACATTCCATGAACATTATTACCGATCTCCCATCCTCCAATGGTTTTTCCGCAATTTGGGTTGTGGTTGATTGACTTTTCAAAAAATGGCCCATTTTATCCCTCTACCTGGTCTTCCGTCTGCCCCAACTATGGCAAAGATCTTCATCAGGGAAATTGTTCGGCTACACAGTTTGCCATCCCACATTGTCTCGCAAAGTACAATTTACTTCCCGCTTCTGGAGGGCCTTTAGAGATCGAGTCGAACTTCTCCTCAGCCCATCACCCTGTCATATGAGCAAATTGAGAGAATCAATCAGTCACTTAAACAATATTTGCGCTACTATACCAACTCCCAGCAAGATGACTAGTGGGAACTCCTGCTGTGGGCTAATCTTGCCCACAACAATCATGCCAGCAAATCTACAGGTCTGGCTCCCTTCTTCATTGTCACTGGTCTTCATCTCAGGCTTCCTTCTCCTGTTCCACAAAAAATATTTGGTTACGAATGCCCCCTTCCAAGTTTGCTCCATGCTTCATCAGCCCGTTTCCTATCTTGTCTCAGAATAACCATGCCACCTAGAAGCTTAATCTGCATCCATCTCTGAGAATCCATAACTCCTTTCATGTTTCCCTTCCCAAACCAGTCATTTTTAACAGGTTTTGTAAGAAGTCCATGCCTCCTGGCCATGTTCTTGCTGCCTCGGAAGAAGAGTACAAGGTTGAACAGATCCTGGATTCCAGAATTGTCCGGGGCTCTTTGCAATATTTCGTACACTGGAAGGGCTATGGTCCCAAAAAACATTTCTAGGTTCCCTAATGGACCTCCATGCTTCCCTCTTACTCAAGAAATGACATGCCAAGTTTCCAGACAAACCCGGATGTGACCGGGCCCGCAGGGGAGGTACTGTTACAGATCGGCACACGTCCAGGGGATCTGTGCCTCCTTGAGGTTCACCCACCTTGCACTCCCCTGCTGCCAGCACCAACTCTGCTCATCAGTTATCTGAATATCTAAATAGGTCTCCCATTTTTCCTTAAATCTAGTAGATTCCTCTCCTCGTAGTTCTAGAAGTAATTTGTAGGCATATGAAATTGCATGTCTAATTGGTGAGCTTTCTAAACATAGCTGTTTAAATTAGTCAAAGGCACTGACAAGTCACAATGTTTAGACAGTGTTTGGAACATGTTGGATTTGTAAGTATGGTCATAATGGTAAAGGATTAGTGTCCAGTAGCTTGTCCAGGGATGTTCTCCCACACATTTTCACGGAGGCCAAAAAATCTGTTATAAATGCTGTTGTGTCCTCTTTTCATAGTTTGAGAAAAAATCTTTCTAAGCCTGGAGGAAAATCCATGTGCCCAATCAGAAGTGGTAGGGATAGCCAGTGGATGATTGGCCATAGTCTCATTACTTGACGCATTTCACCCTTTGGCTTCATCAGGGGTTACAGAGACTCACACTAAAAATATCATAAATACAATACAGTGTGTTATATTCAGTGCATATAAATCGTTGCAGAATATATATGATGTAACTAATGAAAATAACTAAAAAAGAAAATTTATACATTTTATACAATAAATTTGTGATGGTACATATACATTTGTGTCATTTTTTTTATAACTATGTATAAATTGTATGTATGACATATGAATTGATTGAGTCTTTCAAGTTGTTATACTGATGTGTGTGTGATTTTATAATACCTGGTAAGATATCAGTTGTTGTAGTAAAGTAACAGGAGAAGAAAGGAGGGGATTAGAGCCCCTAATGTCTTAAAATGGAATTGAAGGGTGACTATCTGTCATCACAGGCTAGGTTACATCTGCCCTAAATAAAGAATTTACGTTGAAGGTTAAAACGATTGTGAGAAAGTATTGGTTGAATATGAAAAAGTAACTTACTTTTATTTGTGTAATGTATGAACCTGTGACTTATTCTTGAAAGGATCAATAGAGGAGGTACTCCAATTATATCAAGGGGGATAGCATTAAAGCCGCTGATTTGTTCATATTAATTTTAAACTTTTTTTTTTTTTTATATTTCTTTTTATATTTTTTTATATTTTTTATATTTTTTTATATTTGGGAACATTACAAGTTCAAGTGCCAGTACTAATGTTGGGTTTGTAGAGCATAATACATAGATGTTGTCGAGCATAATACATAGATGAAATCAAGTATATCATATGGGGTCCCAAGCCCACAAGTCTCAGTATTGCAAACATATACTTCCAATCTAATTTATTCTTTATAATTTAATTTTTTATGCAAATGTTGCAATTTTTCATTTGAGGCTAGGGCCAACGAATGTTTATGCATTGATTCTAGTTTAGTAATGTCTTCTAATAACTTGTAAATCTTTTTTCTTCTCTTTTCATCTTCACCCCTAAATTAATGAGTTCTCCATGTGCAACATATTTATGTGCCTTCCAAACCGATAAGTATGGAGTTAAAGTGTTTACAATAATGGAGTGTGGGTATATAAGTTAATAGGGTTGAGTTTAATCTCCAATTTCAATTTTTTTTCTTCTTTTGTGTTGTGTGAGAGTAGGATAGGCACATAATCAGAATGTGTTTGTATACGGATATCTGCTTTAGCAATCATTGCGAGGTCAGATTGAGTATTAAAAAAATTTCATTTCGGTAATATTTGTCTTGTATATTTTGTTTATGTAATATGTATATTTAAATAATAGGTGTAGTCTTTAGTGGTGGGGGAGACAGTTCTCCATGTATCAATTTTCTATAAGAATTGTAGGAGTGATTTGATTTTCTAAAGCATGAGATAATGTACTGATTTTGGAGGTATCTTGAATTGGATTTAAAATTACATTCAGATCCCCTCCTAGTATGATCATACCAGTGGCAAAATCATCACCTGACCCGTGTTAGGTAAGTAGACATTTGCTACCATCATTGTCTAATGTTACTGTGTCGACTTCAAGATCGCCTTATATAAAGAGGTAGCAACCTTCAGGATCTTCTTTCACCTTTATGGGGCAAAATCCTGAGTATTTACTTATCAGAATGGAAACCCCTTTAGTTTTGGAACATGGATTTGTGGCAGAAAATGCCTGAGAGAAGTAGTGGTTAGTCAGTTTAGGTATCTCATCTCATTTAAAATGTGTCTCCTGTAGGAAAACTATTCAAACTTCTGACTTTTGTAAACTGTTCAATATCATTGACCTTTTGGTGGGGATATTAAGCCTTTTTTTCATTGTGGGAAACAGTACAATAGTAAATATGATGTTGTATTGATTTAAAATAATTTAGGATGAGGAAGGGAGGCAATAGGATTATGAATTGAATAAATACACTGACCTACTCTCTACAAAATGTGAAACTTAAGAACTACTTGGTTTTCAGATATGTCTTTGTATCCCCAAAACCAGGAAAATTTTCAGGGGTGTAGCAACCAACCCTGTGGTGGGAGTTGTGAACTAACTTTTAATAGAAAGTACCCTAATATGCATAGGTAGGGGTAAAAAAATATTTGCGTGTATTACAAAAAAGAGATGTATAACTATAGTATTTTGCCCCTGTGTGTGGGTATTGGCACTCAAGAATAATATCCGTAAATAGGTTAATAATTCAAGAATATTATTCAAAAGCATAGACTTTAGGCATGAACAAATGAAAATCAAGTTATGCAAAACCATTCTGAAGAAACAGAGAACAAAATCCTATATCCAACTTATGGAAAATAACTTCCTAACATTAAGTAGACAGCTGACATAATTATAGCAGTGGGGATCATTAGAAGCGGGGCTCCATAATCCTGTAGGGCTTCTATTGGTAGGGTTTTTTGTTGGCGTGATCTGTTTGTTAGGGGAGCTCCCTGGGCGCGTAGGTAGCCGATATTCACAGTACCAATCTGGTAAGTCTGCCATTGGAAGTTGCAAGTAGCACAGAATTCCGAAAGGTCATCTGAGTTTAATATGGAGCGCTGTTTCCCAATAAAGATAGCTGTCACCCCAAAGGAAATCGCTAACTATATGTTATGCCTCTTTTTCTCAATTTTATCAAAAAAGTTTAAATGCTTTGCGATTTTTAAGTGTTGTTAGGGACAAATTCTGGTAAAGAGATATTTCAATGCCATTTTAGGTTGCAAGACTAACCTGTGCTTTGTGAAGGATTTCTTCTTTCAGATGAAAGTTCTGTAGGCAACAGATTACATCTCGAGGAGGGGTAGAATCAGACCCGAGGTCTAAGTGCTCAATGAGCTCTGTCAAAAGAAATCGGGAAATCTTGTGGTCTAACTGATTCTGAAAGCCCTCTTACTCTAATATTATTTCCCCTTCCTTGGTATCTAAATCCTCCATGTGCTTAATAATATCAATCAAATGGTTGTTGTGTATCTTGGCAATATGTTCTAGCCGTGTAACAGCAGCATCCATGCTGGCCTCAGAGAAATCCTCTATCTGTGCATTGAGGGACACAAAGTCCATTTTTATATCAGTAATAGCTGCTGACAGAGTGCTCTTCATTAATATCTGCAGCAGTAGTGTTCATGTCGGCTAGTGTCAGTGGTCTAGTGGATGTTGAAGAATCTGTTACCGTGTGATCTGGAGGGGGGGGGAGGAGTCCTCACTGGAATGTTCAGCCTCTGATCCAGTTGCCATCTTGGAATCTGAAGAACCGTGGCGTTGAAAAGACATGGTATCAATTGTAATCCTGGGTTTTTTTCCTGAAAAAGATCTTCTTTCTGGGTTTTAGAGACTGGTGTGCCTCGCGTGTTCTTGCTCATCGCTGCACAGATAGTTGCTCTTACAGGCAAGATAACCCAAACACACAACTGAGGCTCTTCAAAGTGCAGCCATCTTGTGCGTGCACTAGACCGCGCCCCAATGCATATTTTTCTCAGTAAAGGTTTTTTGTGGATGTGGAAGGTGAGGAACGTACAACAGAACAGAAAAAGAAGAAGAAAAGGGTAAAAAAAAATTTACATCCAATTTGAATGATAAATTGTTTCAAATGTTTAGCTGCCCTAGAGTTTCCAGACATTTACAAAGAATCAAAGGGATCTCACTGTTGAAATGTATCAGTCAGGAAAAGGTTTCAAAAAATTTTCCACAGCATCGGATATGACAAGGAACCCAGTAAAGGCAAAAATTGGCAAAAGCATGGCTTTTCAAAGAACTGGGCCTCCCTTGAAAATTTATGAAAAGACAAGAAAATTGTCCAGGAAGGCTGCCAGGAGACTTACAGCAACACTGAAGGAGCTTCAGGAATTTCTGTCAAGTACTGGTTAGTGCACTACACATGACAACAATCCCCTGAATTCTCAATGTGTCTGGACTATGGGGTAGGGATGCAAGGTGGACCCCTTTTCTTACAAAGAAAACCACCCAGACCCTGCTAAAATTTGCCTAAAAAACACCAAAAGCATGTGGGGAATTTTTTTTGGCCACAATTCCAAAAAGGTAAGTTTGATGCCAAAAACAACACTTCACCACTATCACCACAAGAAAACGAACCATGCGGTGAAGCATGGTGGTGACATTATTATGGGGTTGCTTATTTCAGCTGGAACTAGGGCTTTAGTCAAGGTGGAGGGAATTATGAACAGTTCCTATACAAGGTACTTTTGGCCCAAAACCTTTAGGTTTCTGCTATAGAGCTGAAGATGGAAAGCCGTGAGGCAATTGGATATTCCCTGAAACAACAGACTCTGTTGTCTTTACTTTTAAACTTTAATACCCTGTTAAATTATGTGTTTCTAGAAAAGCATCCAGCTTTTTCCTAAAGCAATCTATAGTTCTTTTTTGAACTACTTCCTGAGGGATTAGTTTGAAAATGACAAAAGAAAAAAAAGAGGGGCTGAGGCTTAAAGGTTAAGGTCAATAGGGTCATATCCCCAGTTTTCTTATAATTCACAAAGCTGGGATATTACATACTATACAATTCTGCACTAACAGTAAAAAGTGAAAAATCATATATTGGTCCAATATGTCTCAACGTGTTTTGCCATGGTTCCGCCTTTTCAGGGTACAATATTGTATACGAGCTGTGAGGTCTACATTCAAAACAATATACAATAAAGTGTTATTATCAAGCATGTATGAAAACACAAAGATTAATAAAGTAAATTACATTGAACACAGTAGTTTCCTATGTGATATTTCACATCAGCTTTCAAAATATATTAACAAAGATATATTGTACGCTATATTTCCTGTTTTTACAATCCAGATTGACAGAAATCATGATATAAGTGATGCATATATAGACAATCAATTGGTTGCAAAGCTTGTGATTATGACACTAGTTACATATAGATGATACCATGTTTGAGTCATGAAAGTATAAGAGGAGTCTACTCACGTTAGATTAATGGTTGTCAGAGTCTACAAATAGATAGTGATGAAGCAAAAGCTGTGCTGATAAGGAATTCTCGGCTAGAAGAGCTAGTAAAAAAAAACAATTAGGGGTAATGTCATTATTTGTAGTTAAGGATATACAATTGATAGTCTGATAGTACATAATGTATGTATGGTTACATACCTTTTATATTAATTTTAGGAGGGCTCAGATTTTTTACTTTTTTTTTTAAAGTTTACCACCGTGTTTCCCCGATTTTAAGACATCCCCATTAAATAAGCCACCCCCGATTTTTGAAAAAATAATTAAAATAAGACACTCACCCGTGAATAAGACATCCTCCGATATTTGATCCTGTGTGTGTCTCCTTGATGCTGGCTGCAGCACGTGTCTGCTCCTGGCTGCAGTGCAGAGTGAAACTGAAAGTAACAAGCCGGCATTCTGCACCAGGAAGCAAGCTGCTGATCCCTGCCCTAACGGAGATCCCTGCCCTAACGGAGATCCCTACACTTAATTACCGGTAAGTGAACAGAAGGGGACAATCAATGGCATAGAGTGATCAGAAGGGGACAATCAATGGCATAGAGTGATCAGAAGGGGACAATCAATGGCATAGAGTGATCAGAAGGGGACAATCATTGCATAGAGTGATCAGAAGGGGACAATCGATGGAACATGAGTGATCATGAGTGACTTTCAACAATAAATGTGTACTGTAGTCTTCTTCATGGAAAAATAAGACATCCCCTGAAAATAAGACCTAGGGCATATTTTGGCATTTCAAAAAATATAAGATAGTGCCTTATAATCGGGGAAACAGGGTATTACATTTTTTTAATTTAATAAATATTGGACATATTTCGGTGAGTTATGCCTAAGAATTACAGGCCTACTGTAATGTGCCTTGGCACACAAATCACTAACTAACAGGAATCCTTTCAACTAGCTTTATTGCGTATTCCAGGCACAGGCTGAGGTCAAATACAAAGGTCAGTCCGATAAAGCGAGGTACAGAAGGATGAGGCAAGATGCCTAGTCGGGGACAATCCGAAGTGGGGGCAGGCAGAGTTCATGCAAAGTCAGGGACGCTGTTGTTAACAAACCTGAGCTGGTAACAATACACGAAGTAAGACAACAGAGGTTAACACGGTAAACTGATAAAAGAACGCACCCAAGCACACTGTAACACAGAGGCTATAACAGGCAAGGGTGTTGATGACAGAATCTCATTAAATGGGCAGAGTGCCCAACCACATTGCACCACCAGGGCTAGGACAAACATGCTGAATAATTAATCCCCTGCGGACAGATTGGCCGCTAGGAATTCAAATAATACATGCCCCACCCTGTGGCGAGGCAGTCGGCTGCCTCGCCCCCATGGGATAGGAGAGGCGCGCGCGCCTTTTACAGAAGGACTTCTAGGCAGGAGTGCTGAGGCCGCGTGTAGTACTGTGCACATCTGCAGGGAAGCTGGGAATGCTGTTTGGCCGAAGCTTTAATTAGCTTTAGAGATTGCGGCTTGGCATTGTATGCTAATATTAAGTCTATGATCCATATAATAAGCACTGGAACAACAAACTGGGACTTTTTTGGCAAATAATTAAATTGATTTAAACAATGGTTACAACATTTTAAAATACCCACAATTCTTTATTTCAAATTTCTTTTTTAAAAGAAAAGTAAAATCCAGCAAATAGTGTTATATGAATGCATGAAGTCTCAAAACATGACAGACATATAATTATAGCAATAATACATAGAAATTTTACAACAGAGTTTCTTTCTTTCATTGAAATTTGCATGATTGTATGTACAATAAACTCACTTGTTTTAATTCTAAAGAAAAACTTGCTGTCCAGTCACAAATTCTTTACCATGGCTATTGGCTTCCACATACCGAGTTACAAATAGAAGTCTTATATTGAACCTGAGCAAAAAGAATTTCTCCAATTAATAAGGTCAGATTCAGGGGAATTGGTTTATACCCATCAATCCTTCTCAATATTATGTAATATTTCAACATTTCCCCCAAATTAATCCCATGCTTAAAAGATCCTGTTAATTTCAGTTAAATTTCAAAATAGTTACACAAAACGTACTCATTTCTGTAACCCCTTGTAACCAATATTTATCAATGCACACATTTTTATTCACAATATTCCTTATCAATTTATGAAATACGTCAATAATATAGAAAAAACATTAAAAATAAAAGAAATGCCTTTTAGCTTAGTATTTTATTCAGTCCTGGATATGGTGTTGCATTTAGTTAAAAAACCATTCACATTCTCTTTTCATCAATTCCTTGTCCAAATCTACACCTCTTGGAGAGTGGAGTCAATCCAATAATAAGAATCCAAGTTCATCTGCATCAAAATTATGATGTAAACCAAAATGATGACTCAACGGGGCTGTTATTTTTCTGTTAATTTTATATATATAAAGATTAGTGTTCTTTGCTGTTAGTTTTCAGTATGACCTTGAAGCTAACTTTTGATCTCTGGATATCAAAAAATGCATTGCCCAAATTGCATTGTAAACCTTAAATTGTAAGAATTGATTTGTAATTTCATTATGAATTCATAAAGACTACTCACTGAACTTGTCCATGTCAAATTAAAATATGCGAAGGTACATTGACAAGAAAAAAGAAAATAGTGGCAGTGAGGAGGGATGCACAGAGCTGTTCAGCTGGGTATTGGAGCTATATGCAGGGGGCTTAAATTAGCTGGATCTTTAATGGTAAATTTTGAGTCTACTTATGAGAAGGATAAATTTGAGTAGCATTGATGCGTGAAAATCACTTCCTCTAAATATTGCTTTGTTAACTGGAGACATTTTTTTGCCTTTTTAGTATTATTATTAAAAAACAGTATTTGTATAGCAACAACAAATTATCCAGTGCTGTACAATAAATAGGGGTTGTAAATTACAGGCATGCATGGACAGCGACACAGGAGAAGAGGACCCTGCTCAAAAAGAGCTTACAATCTAAGAGGTGGGGAAGATTGATTAAAAGACTTTTATTTGGAGTCTTATATTCCCCCCCTCCTTGCTTCCCCCATGTGTTTTGAGACTTCAATAAACGGTTGGTGTCATCCAGCAAATCACTCAATTTCTCAATACCTCGCCTTGCCCATAATGTATAGGCGTTGCATTGCAATCCCTGACAGAAGCTAGGTGACGAATATAGTGGTGTCATCACGGTAAACCTTTGGCAGTAGCGACACAGCTTTTTAGTCTCTCGCAATGCCAGCAGAATGTCCCTCAGAAGCAAATTTGTATGCACATTGTGTGGTACACTAGCATAAGAGCATTGAGTAAACCAAGCAATGACAAAGGTTTCACCAGTTAGGATTTCAGCTTAACTACTGCATAAAAAGATGTGTGATGCCACCAGTCCTTCACATAGCGAAGCAAACCCACAAAGTTGTATTTGCGTATGTCTGGGAAGCACATACCAAGACTTTGTTTAGATTGAACAAATTTGAATCAAGCAATTCGAGGAGCCTTGCCTTGCAAGCCACAGGAAGGCTGTAAAAGCAGTGTTCAATTTCTGAATATCAGAATGCCTCAGCAGAAAGAGTAGTTTGCATCGGATATAATAGGCGTGCAAAGCTGATCATTTTAAGTAGATGACACTGTCCCAATAAGGGATAAGGGTAGGGTTTTCCAGCTCTGTAATTCCACCAGAATCCTAATATTAATAGGGGTATAATTCAACTTGTACATATCAGGAACCAGTCTGGTGACCTGAACTCCCAGATAAGTAAAAGCATGTTTGACTAATTTCAAACCCAAATGACATATAACTGACAATAGTTCCACAGGTACCTTAGCATGCAGATTTAAAAATTAGGATGCCAGAAAAAGATCCAAAAAACTGTATGTGTTGCAGTAGTATGGGTAGATCTTTCTCTGGGTTCCCCAGAAACAGCATGACATCATCCGCAAACATGGCTAAATTGACTTTTGTTTTAGAAAGTTATGCCTGTAAATAAATTTGGATCCTGTAAAGATCTTGCCAGTGGCTCAATGGCCAAATTGAACAACAGGGGCGATAGAGGGCAGCCCTGACGTGTGCCTCTTCCCAACGAAAAAGTAGGAGATAATACTCCCGCCACCTGAACCTGAGCTGAAGGAGCAGAGTACATTGCTACTATTGTTAGAAGAAGCCAGTAAATCCAAACTGGCGGAGCACAGCGTGAAGCCAAGGCCACTCAATACTATTAAATGCCTTCTCCGCATCGAGTGCCAATAAAGCGCTCGACCCTGAGAAGGAGCCAACCAATCTATTTTGCTCCAGAACAGTCAGCACCTTTCTAATAATTTAGGCCGTGGTTCTACCCAATACAAAACCCGCCTTAGCTGGGCTAACTAGTGTAGGCAAAAGCATCGCCAGACGGCCAGCTAAGATTTTTGACAACAACTTAACATCAATATTTTAAAGTGAGATGGGTCGATATGACCCAAGGTCCAAGGAATCCTTTTGCTTTTTAGGCAGAACTTTAATATGGACCGAGCAACCCGAGGCCAAATAGGTAGACTTTGAATACATACAATGCAGTCAATCTAGGGGTAACTTGGTCCAACAATATCTTAAAAAATTTGGCTGGTAAGCCATCCGGTCCAGGAGCATTGAAATTAGCTGACTGCTTAATCACAGAACTAACCTCCTTAGAGGTAATAGGAGAATTTAGTCGCAGTAAGTCATCTTCTGATAGATGTGGCAAATTCAACCAATCCAAAAATGCCTGACCCAGGGTAATATCACCTCCTTGAGATGTATAGAGATTTTGGAAATAGGAAGAAAACACAGCAGCAATATCACAAGGCTCCAACTTTAGTAGCAGGTCAGCTGATACCAAGATGGTGTCTAAGCGAGACATAGTGGAATGTACTGCAGAAACATGGGTATAGTCTCTGTCCAAAAGGTGCAGATGCCTCCAAGAGTCAATCAGACCTGTTGCTAAAAGAAACAGTTGAAAAGATGAGTCATTTAACACAGTAGATCCCTGCCTAGGCGGAGGTGGACATCTGTCATCCAGTGTGCTAAAAGTAGCATTAAAATCACCTGCCACCAACAGGGAACTGAGGGAAGATTCTGCACGACTGTAAGAAGGTTGTTATAAAATAGTCCATTATCTTGATTGGGACCATACACCGCTAACAGCGTAAAGGCATTGGCCGGAAATTGCAGAGTTAATGCAGCCCATCTGCCATCCTTAGGGTCACAAGACTTACTGGATATGGTATATTGAAGTCTTTTATGTAGCAGTATCATTACACCAGCACGTCTACCATGTGCGGAGACACCCCAGACTTCGCCTACCCAGCTTTTTCTCAGCAAATAGAATGAGGATGACTGCAGATGCATCTCTTGAAGGATCACAATATCAGCCTGTAATTTTTTTAAGTGTCTGAGGACCATAGTGCGTTTATGAGGGGAGCGTAGTCCTTTAATATTCCAAGTAACAATTTTCATTCAAGGAGGCATAAATGAAAGAAGAATAGTGAACTGTAGGTAAATTAATTCAGCTTGTTGCCTGGAGCTATCCCAGCCGAGTGGCCCCAGGAAAATACAACTGCCACCAAATAGGAACAACTGCATGGGGGGAGGGGTAGACAGTCGTTCCAATAATGTAATGGTGCATTGCACATTCGGGGTATACCAAAACCCAGAACAAATTAAAAACAGTGATAACAACAAAAAGGTCATAGCAAAACTCACTTGCACTTTTCCCAGTGAGGAAATAGTGAAACAAAAAAAAAATAACCCTGAACAGGTTATACTGTTGTGAAAAACTTGTTGCCAAACATGTAAAACTGATGGCAAAAGAGAATACATTTTTTTTTTAAAGTGTGGTGTGTGCAAAAATGGACAACCGTCTCCCTCTAATGGACAGGAAAAAGAAAAAATTTATTTTACACATTGGTACTGCTTGTGCCATGTGAACTTGAGGGGAAAAACAAAAACTCACATTCCATATACACTCATGGCCGAAGATAAACCTCATGAGAAGGCAGCGGGAGAGGAGTGAGTGGAATGTGGTCTATGTTCTTTGTCTGACGGTGAGTGGTCGACATCATCCAGCGAAGCTACAAAGTCCATAGCCTGTTGAGGATCTTTAAAAGTATGTGCTTCTTTATCAGCGGTGAATTTTTTAGGTACTGCTGGGTACATGAGGGCAAATCGCAACCCTTTGGATATCAGTTGTTTGCAGACCTGTGAAAAAGCTTGTCTTTGCTTTGTCGTTTCGGCCGCCTAACCCAAGAAAAGCATCACTTTAGTATCATCAATAGTAAAGTGTTCATGTGACCGATAAGCTCTCAACAGCTGAACTTTGTCAGGGAAGTGGAGATAATTCACAATAATGGGTCTCGGAAAGGGCTTATTGCACTGCAGAGGTCCCAGCCTGTGGGCTCTTTCCACTGGCACAGGAGTAGGAAGTCCCAGTAATTTAGGAATAGTATAGGTGCAAAGTTTTTGTACATCAGCTGCATTATAGATTTCCGGTACTCCAATTCTTTGCACATTGATCAATATGCAATGATCTCCTAGCTGTTTTAGTTGGGAGCATACTGTAAGTAAGTCATCCTCTAAATCACTGACTCTTTGTTGTAGCTCCTGGATATTTTTCCTATGCTTATTAATAGTATCAGTAAAAGGTTGCATCTGCTGAGATATAGCTTCTGTTATAAGCTGGGCTAGGCTAGGTTTCAAGCTGTGTGAGACTTCCTGGGACAGCAATTTGTAATCCATAACTACTGTGTTGCTTGGGGAATCCAATTCCTCACCTGGGCTGGAAGGAAGCTCCATGCGGTCTGTGGCGCCGTCGGCCATTTTGACCGAAGCAGCTGCCCTCCCCCCCGTCCGTTGTGGCTACTGCCTCTTAGAAGCCTGGGATGAGGAGATGAAATGCTCCATCTGATCTCCGCAGCCTGCCGAACACAAGCAGTCTGCTGCGAGATCGCGGGGTAAAGTTTGCTAGGCACGAGAACACTCGGGAGCTGGAGCCACCACTCGCACACCACCTCCTACATGGGCTCCGGAACTGAAAGTAGTGCTTTGTTTTATTATATAAGTCTTTGAGAAGTGGCAAGTTGGATAGGGTAAATATTCGTTGGTTTAGTGCTTGGAAATATAAGTCTATGATCTACCAAAACCCCCAGATCTATTTTTATTGTTGACTCCCCCCAATGTGTTCCTCCTAGACAGTATGAAGCATGTGCATAACTCCTCCAAGTGCATAACTTTACATTTATCAATAATAAATGTCATTTGCGACTTGGCTTCCCAATCGAACAGTGCATCCAGGCCTGCTTGTAGATTATAGACATCCTGTATGGACCTAATTCCATTACATAGTTTGGTGTCATCTGCATAATCAGAAATGTTACTTTTAATCCCAAACACTATATCATTTTTAAAGATATTAAACAGTAATGGACCCAACACGGAACCGTCGGGTATACCACTAATAACCTTAAACCATTCAGACCAATCATCAATCACTACTCTCTGGATAGTTCTTCATCCACTTACAGATTAAATTATCGAAACTCTTTACCTTTGCTTACATCTTAACCGTCAGTGGGGTACTGTGTCAAATGATTTTGCAAAGTCCAAGTACACTATATCAACTGCTACTCCAGTAAATTTGTTTGACAACTTTGGTCTTTCTTAAATCCATGCTGACTATCACGTATAATAATATTTTCTAGCAAAAACTCTTCTATGTGGTTCTTTATCAAACTCTAGGATCTTTCTATCTAAAGAAGTTAAACATACTGGTCTGTAGTCACTTGATAATGACTTTGCTCCCTTTTTAAAGATAGGTACCACAATGACCTTTTGCCAATCCATTGGTACTATGCCAGTGATTAAAGAGTCTCCTAATTTTAGAAACAATGGCTTTGAAATGACAGAGCTCAGCTCTTTGAGGATGTGAGTGTAATCCATGAGGTCCTGATGATTTAAGAACCTTAATTTTATCCAACTGTTTTTCAATCATATCAATTTTAGGCCATTGCAGCTCATTTAGGGCTTTGACATTGTGATTTGCATTTTGGACTCTGCCATTTTCCTTTATGTACACAAAGCTAGAAAAAAGTGTTTAGTAAATCTACCTTTTGTTTATCCCCAGTTGCCAACTCCAAGACATTTTTTAAGGGGCCAACATGCTCAGATCAGATCTCTTTGCTATTAATATATTTAAAATATTGGGGGGGGGGTTAACCTACTTTCTTTTGCAATCAGTCTTTCATTTTGAAGTTTTACACATTTTATTTCCTCTTTATATTTTTGTTATATTGATAAAGTATTTAAATTTGACCCCTAGATTATGAAGTTACAATGAAGGTGCACCACATACTAAGGTAAATGGGCATTTTGACAACAATTGCTGGATAGATGTAGGAATCGTTACACAAGAGGGACTTTTAAGGTTAAAATTAGGTTTATTTCAAAAAATTTAAACGTTTTGGGGTTCTGTTCCCAATTACATCACTTCCAGGGGCGCAGGTGTCTTACTTCTTAAACAGATGCCACAGAGGTAGGGTAGGCTAGCGGGTCCCACCGGAACCTGGATGCACGTCTGAAGTGCCTGCTTTGATCAAAGGTGTTTTTATTGCTTAACCACTCCTAACACCTCTTTATGAGTGTTGGATTCTTTGCAAAGGAAGTCTTTTTTTTTTTTTTGAAAACTGTTTTTATTTTCATTTATATATTTACATATACAACCGTAACTAAAAGGAGGGGGGGATAGGACAAACAGGGGGAACGGAAGGGGAACACTCAGAATTTTACCATTATTGACATCATAATGTTAACAGCTAACGATCACACAGTCATCCAGATATATTGGTGATATACCATGTATAAAATTTTTTTGCCACGTTTTTACATTAGAAGATGACAGAGGTTTAGTAAAAGGAGGCAGAAGGCATGCATATATATTAGATATATTAGGTGGAGACAATGTCAGAAGGCTATCAAAGCTATTAGGTCGAAAAATCTATGCATAATGGAGAGCTAAAGATTTGAGGTATGACATAGCCTGATTGTAATACAGCGGATGAAGGGGCCAGCATGGGATATTGTATGTCGCCTGTAAACTAGACAAGGAAAGTTTAGTCAATTCCTCCAGTTGGAAGAGATCTCTAAAGTACATCAGACCTTTTTGTTTCCATATCCCAAATGCTGCGTGTTCTTGTGCCTGAGGGAACATGGGGTTACCACAAATGGGTAGATAATGAGATATACGAACTGGTCGTGTGAACCGCTGTCTGAGCACCTTCCATGTAACCACTGTGTCCCGCAACTTTAGCTAAAGACAAAATCTCACTTTTGTCAAAATTTATTTTCAACCCAGCAAAACTCTCAAAAGTCTGAAACACAGTTTGGATATTATTGCTGTCAAGTCGTGGGTTAGATGTAAAGATCAAGATATCATCTGCGAAGAAGGCGATACGTAGCTCGCTTGCTTGAACTGGTATTCCATGTAATAAAGGGGTGGAATCCAAGTATCTAACCAATGGTTCGAGTGCAAGGTTAAACAGGAGAGGAGATAATGGGCACCCCTGCCTAGTCCCTCTATGAAGAGCAATGGGGCTCGATAAAAATCCCGGAGTATGGATACAGGCAATTGGAGAAGCATACACAGCCTCAAGCAAGTTGAGGAATGAACCCCTGATACCAACGTGTTTCAATACCGTAAAGAGCCATGGTATGTTTACTGTATCAAATGCCTTATGTGCGTCTATTGCAACAATAGCCAAGTCTAGATCAGGCCGGTGTTTGGCGGTCTCCAGTGCTACCAGGACCTTCCTAATATTGGTCACTGCCACTCTGCCTTGAACAAAACCCACTTCTGAAGGGGAGATAAGGGAGGGCAATAATCTGGCCAATCTGTCTGCAAGAATTTTAGACAGAATCTTAGCATCTATATTTACCAAAGAAATGGGGCGATATGAGTCCGGATCGCAAGGGTTTTTATCTTTTTTCAGAAGAAGTCTTGTAAGCTTCTTGGCCAGAATGAAAGTACATACCCCGTTCCCAGAGAGTAAAGTGCATGAAGGTCTTCCACCACCTCATCCTTCAGCAGTTTGAAAAATTCCGTGGTGAACCCGTCAGGGCCTGGGGCTTTTCCATTTTTTAGGGAAGCAATGGTGGCCAATATTTGTTCTGTAGTAATAGGTGCATTAAGAGCATCAATATCACTTGGTTGCAATTTGGGTAGGGTAACCTCTGATAGGAATGTCCTCCCAGCCTGCAAATCTGCTGTTGGAGAGGAGTACATTTTGAAAATATTGAGCCAAGTAGTGGTTCACCTCCTTAGGTGAGGTAACCACATTGCCCGTTGTTGTATTTAATTTGGGAATATACGTCGGCTTGTAGCCGGTGCGGACCAGATTGGCTAACATTTTACCCGATTTATTGCCATATTTATGATACTCTAGGGATCTGTATTTACATTTTAGCTGTTCATATTGAGAGAGCCAAGAATCAAATTTGCGTTTGGAGGCATACCACTTTTGTTTAGTATCCTGGGTAGGGTTATCCGTCAGTGCTTGTTGCGCTAGTCTAAACTCCTGTTGCGCATGTGAAAAATGGGATAAAGTTTTTTTTTTCTTTTCACAATAAAGGAAATGATCCTACCTCTCAAGTAAGCTTTACCTGCCTCCCAGAACAATATCGGCTCATTCCTATGAGCAGCATTGTGTTGGACATACTCGAGCCATGCTGACGTCAACACCCCCTGAAACTCTGGGTCTTTGGCCAAATAGGAAGGGAACCGCCAGGGAACATAATCCCCCTTGGGGTATTGGTTGCGTAGCACAAGAGAAATGGGAGAGTGATCCTGAGATTACCATAGTATGAATCTCTGGAGACTCTACTTTATACATAATGGCGTCTGTACAGAACAAATAGTCTAGGCGGGCTTGAGATACATGGGCTTGAGAGACGAATGTGTACTGTTTTTCTAGAGGGTGATACTGTCGCCAAACATCATTTAAAGACATAACAGTAATAAAATCTGACAGCAGTGAGCGAGATGTACGTCTCCCAGCACAATCAACAGGACCAGAACTCCTGTCCCCTGAATCCTCCATAACTGAATTAAAGTCACCCCCTACAATTTTTGAGTGGGTGGGATCTTGAGCTATCCAGCAGGATACCTCTTGAAAAAAGGTTGAAGGCGGAGAATTTGGTGCATATATATTATATATTGAGAGGTCCTGGTCATGTAGTTGTAGAAGAACTTTTATAATGCGACCTGCAGAATCACTTTGCACTGTCTTAACCTTGCCCTGAAAAGATCTATGTATCAGAATCATTGCTCCAGCTTTCCGGTCATTAGAAGGTGTTCCATATACTTCACCCACCCATAGATTCTTCATTCTGTGAAAATCACCACTACCCAAATGAGTTTCCTGTAACAGTACAATATCTGGACTCAGCCGTTTTAAATGGCGTAGTACGGACATGCGCTTGTTAGGGGAACGCAAACCCTTGACATTCCAAGAAATTACTCACATACAATATTAAAGCATGGCTTAGTCATACATGAATAAGAGCAATCATAATGTAACAGTATTACGGCCATTATAGGTGAGAAGGAGAGTAATGAGATTGAACCGAACTTGTACAGATGGTTGATGAAAAGCCTGGCTGACATAGGGATCATAGGCCGTCAGGGGCGGGCTCACACCTCATATGGTGGGAATTTTTAGAAGTGACATTTCAAAAAGAAACATAAAAAAAAGCCACTTTATTAAATGAAGATGAGTTCTTTCCGTGTTATCTCGCCTTGGACTGCAGTTCGGAGCGTGGAGTTTCACGAACCATCTTAGCAGATGGTGTTCCTAGCTGCCTGGGTTGCTTAGGAGAGTATACCGGGATGGAGGAACGTGCAGCAGAACGTGGTGGGGAGGTAGAAGATCTTTCAGATCTTTCCGATTGGGTAGAGGCTGAATCAGATAATAGAGCATGCACCAATTTTCTGCTTCCTCAGCCGATGTAAGAGAATATTTGCGTCCCTGGTCATCCGAAAAGTGAAGGACCGCAGGGTATGCTAGTGTAAAGTGCAATTTGTGTTGGTATAGAGTAGAGCATACTTGTTGAAAGCTGCGTCCTTTACGTGAGACCTCTGCAGAGTAGTCCGCAAACAGCAGCAGGGAGGCACCTTCCAAGTGTAGATTACGCTGAATATGGTAGGCTTGAAGAATGCGGGTTCTATCTGTGTAGTGAGAGTAGGCCACCAACACCGGGCGGGGATTGGACAATTCTTTACGCATAGGGCTCAGTCTATGAGCACGTTCCACTCTACAGGCAATCTGAAGACCTAATAATTGTGGTATTACAGTGGAACAGATATCCAGTAGTCGTGAAGGCTTAATACTTTCTGGTAGACCCACAATACGCAAATTTTTTACGCCGTGACCTATTCTCTAGATCTTTTATTTTGTCTTGCAGCGCTTGTGTTTTAGCTTCTAGCGTGGAGATAATAGCTCTAGTGGATGTGACATCCTCTACCAGAGTAATTCGCTGTTCAGCGGCATCTAATCTCTGAGAATGTTCCCGCAAATCATTTCTTAAAGATTGAATACCCTTTTGTACTGCAGTATCAATGGTTTCTTGCAATGTGGGTTTAAGTAGGGCTGCTACAGCATCTGCAATCTGATTAGGATGAGACAAATCAGCTAGCTCAGCAGAGTGTACCTGAGAGGATGGTGTGCTGGATGCACGTGAGGATGTTGGTGCGGCGGCCATCTTGGAGGGGGTGGCCTTCTGCTTGTCTTTCTTCCCCATGAGATCCTGGTTGATTACTGTGGAGGAGCGCACTAAAAACCGGTCCATACAGGCACCGGTGACCGGAGGAACTGCAGCGGGCGAGTGAGGAGATGAAGTGCCGGCTTTGTATTGCGGGATCCCAGAGGTGAGCAGGAGCCGCTATCGCATGCTGGCGGCTCGCGAGGCGCCGGATCCGGAAGTCGGAAGTCTTTTAATATGTCCTTGTGCATACCTATTGGCAATTGGTGTCATTGTATTCCCACTTTACCACCAGGTAAGCAATATTATTTGTTCACCTTCCTTATATTTTTAGGTTCTTAAATATAATAACAACTTTACCTATTAGTATTGTGCTTTACCTTACATTATTGTGCTTGAACAGTAACTTTTGTATGTATATATACTATCTGGCATGTTTTGCTCATTATGAATGAATACCCTATATGGGTACTCTAGTGCATTTATTTTGCATGTGCTAAAGTTTAGTTTGATTCAATATTGGTGAATATTTGTTATCTCTTAGGAACTATGGTCCTATATATATACTTACTATATTTGCATTTCTTGTCTTTAGTAAACATGGAAGTGTCTTGATATTGTTTGTGTACATCTTTGCGCACACGTTAAATAGATAATTATAGATATATTTCAATATAGATGTAAAGCATGTACATGAGCACGAACTCTGTTCTTTTGGTTTTTCATTTGGATCTCTGGAGATCTGTTGAGTGTCACCTACATCTGGTGGGAAGTGCCCTACTCTTGATTCAGGGATTCGTGAGCCATAAATATTAGTATTTTTGAAATGTATGTACTTGAAAAAGTTTTTCATTTACACTACATGTTTTTTCATTGGAGTCTCACATAGAAATATTGATTTTTATATATTCTATATGTTTTTTCCTTTGTAGATGTTTTTATCTTTCATGCTCTTGTATTGCTCCCAAGGAAGCAGGCAAGCTCTGCAAAATACGTCGAGAAAATGTTAGAGTCTTTTTTGACACAAAATACTAAAAAGAGTTAATATGTGATATATTAGTGTTCCGCCACTATGTGAATGTTGTAACTTTGTTTATTGTGTGGTATTTAATATATTTGGATTTGTTTAAATATTTTGAAATAAACCTAATTTTAACCTTCAGAATATTTTTCAATATGTTCCTGTATTCTACAGCACCTTAAACATCCCTCTTGATTAACAATTCCTAAATCTATCCAGCAATTGTTGACAAAATGGCCATTTTTGTTATATTCTTTAATTTTCAAACTTATCTAAAAACTATTCCTGCAATGAGTGCAATACTAATTTCTTTGATTAGGTGTTTTCAGTTTTTCATGGGCTGGAAACTAAAGTATTGTATTTGGCTATTTTGTATCTACATGCAGCCAACAAACAGCTACTTTGTAAAAAATGCTATTTAAGTAGCATTAAAAAATGCTACTTTAAGCTAAAGTTTACACAAACAAATAAAGGAATCAGAGCTGTTACTCCTACAACAGAGACAAAAATTCTAAAAACATAGTGAAGAATGCTCTCTTAACCCTCCTAGCATTCTAATTCTGTCGGTATTTCAATGCAAAAAGCGTTACCTTTTTTGCATTGAAATTTATTTTACATTGTAGGCCCTTAATTCTTAGGTATAACTCATTGAAATATGTCCAATATTTAATAAATTTAATATTAAACTTTAGGTAAAAAAAAAAAACACAAAAAGCTGCGGGGACCAGCAGGACGCTGGGGGACGACAACGGAATAGGGTAATTTTTTTAATGTTTTAGGCGACTCTGAGTGTGATTTGGGATTACCGCTTTTGCATGGAAAATCCACCCCAAGTCACATTCCGGATTACCGCTGGGGGGGTTAAGGAAATTCTGGGAATCTGGTAAGGTCTTTGCTCGGAGTATCTAATGTCAAGGGTGTGCCCTGCTTTACATTTTACTATTTGTTACCATTTTATATACATATTAATAAACTACATTTAAAAAAAAAAGAAATAGATAAAAAGTTAATGTGACTCCTAACTGTAGTTTTTTGCTTCTGAAATGCATTGCCATCAGTAGGTGAAACAAAAAGTTTTGTGACTGTGTTTCTGACAATAGTTTTGTACATTTATACGGGACAATAAGAGGCTTATTTATAAAGCAGTGAATCTGACATTTACAAAACTCTATTTAATAGAGGATCTTCCAGATACATGTGATTTTGTATTGGGTTTAAAAAAAATAATTTTTACACATTACAACATGAATAAACAATAATGTCATATTTGGACTTTTTGGTTTAGCAAACAGATTTATAATGGGTCAACATGGACAAACATCAATAATAATACAAGGTAAAACAAGACACCAGTACAAATCAATCTAACCATCTTGGCCTCCTCTCATTAGAGATTTGGGTTTGCTTCCGTTTTCTTCATTTATCTAATTAGAAATGATCTGGATATGGGCACACATAAGAAAGAAGGGGAGGAAGGGGAGAGGCTTTCATCTAAATCATTTTTTAAATAGGGTTTTATCTCTCATTTCGAGTTCTATTCTATGCATGGATTCCAGATTTGTTAAAACTTAAATAATTTCTTGGAGTGCAAAGAAAGCTGTTGATCAATTTTGCTAAATAAGGCTCCTACTGGTGTTTTTTCTATCTCCTATAAAGACAAACAAATGATTTGAGTTGTCTATATCGAAAGTATTCTGAGGTGGGGGAGAACAATATTCTCACACTTGTCTGTTCCTCACTAAAGCGCAGACGCCTCTCTCCTGCACATGCGGGCAGTTCTGAGTCTGGGTGGGCCTCTGTTTTCAAGCTTTATCAATTCTATTCAATTCGTTGGCAAGTCAGAAAATAGCCTCTTAATCTTTCCTGGCTATTTAGCTAGCTCAGACACTGTGTTCGTGCAACTTGTCTTCACTGGTGCCGAGCCCCTAGTTTTGGTGAGCTAGTTCCTGTACACCTGTTGGCTAATTCAGTGTTTCCTCTATCCAGCTCCTGCTTTAACCCCTCATTGTCCAGTCTGTTGGTTCCCAGCTGTTCCAGTGTTCCTGTCTGTCTGTAGATATTTCTGAGTCACCTGTGCATCCTGTTGCTTCCAGTGTCTCCTGTGTCCGCAGTGGTCCCTGTGTCACTGATGTCTGTCTCCTGGGTCCCTGGTAATTGACCCCTGGCATGTGACCTGACCTCTCTTGCTTGCTGCCTGCCCCGACCCTGGCCTTCCTTAACTATGCTTTTGCTTTGTGATTTGGTACCGTGTTTTGCCCACATTGGTGTGCCCAAGGACCGCAACCTATCAGTAACCAGAGGTGTAACATCCTCACCATCAAGCTCTGGAGAAGACCTGGGTACTGCTTAGACTCTGTGCCTTGGCTCACACCTCCTCCATGAAAGCTGTAGCACCCCCTAGTGGTCATGTCTCCCTGTGCATGACAGTTTGCACGAACCATGTATACACCCTTTCCAGACCTCCGAAGATCTCAACCAACTACTCACGCAGAGGCTTGACGCCAAGCAAGCTACTCAAACCCAGGTACTTCGCCAGCTTCATGTGCTTACTACCCGCCTGAATCAACTTCTGGTCCCCTCCAGTGCTCCTGCTGAACCACTGGTCCTGGCTCAGTTTCCTGCTATACCAGTAGCCTCTGCACTTCACCTACCACCCCTACAATGATTTTTTGGGGATCCCAAGACCTGCCGTGACTTCATCAACCTGTGCAATATACATTTTGAGCTTCAGCCACAAAGCTTCCCCACTGACTGGCCTAAAGTGGCGTACGTAATATCCCTGCTTTCTGGAGAAGCCTGGTGTGGGCGACTCCGCTCTGTGAAAGGAATGATCAGGTTACTTGTAGCTTAGAAGCGTTCCTGATCCTTTTTTAGAAGGGTTTTTGATGAACCCGCTTGGGCCTCCTCAGCAGCCAGCACTCTCCTGCATCTCCAAAAGTCACTTACCGTGGGCTAGTTTTTTTTTAAGTTTCCCGTTTTGGCGGCGGAGCTCGCCTGGAAACTGGAGCCCTTCCACGCTACCTTCTGGCAGGGCCTTTCTAATTACAATAAGGATGAGTTGGCTGGGCTGGTCAAGAGATTCTCACTGCTCTGGATGACCTGATCTCCCTGGCTACCCAGATTGATATACATTTCCAGGAGAAATCTAACTCCCGTAAGGCCTTCTCCCCATGACTAGCTCCATCCAGCGGCCTCTGGAACCTCCAGTCCCCCCTGTTTCTGCTTCATCAGAAGTACCCATGCAACTGGGTTGCTCAAGTCTATTTTCAGAGGAGAGATCCTGGCGCCTTTGTTCAGGTCTCTGCATATACTGTGGATTGAAAGGACACTTTATTAAACTCTGCCCACAGAGGCCAGGAAACTTCAGCGCCTAGTATGTCCCCAGTGGCCCCTGTGTCACTGGTGTCTGTCTCCTGGATCCCTAGTAATTGACCCCTGGCGTGTGACCTAACCTCTCTTGCTTGCTGCCTGCCTCGACTCTGGCCTTCCTCAACTATCCTTCTTGCTTTTGTGATTTGGTACCATGTTTTGTCCACATTGATGTGCCCAAGGACTGCAACCTATCAGTAACCAGCGGCACAACATCCTCACCATCAGAGGCTCTGGAGAAGACCTGGTTACTGCTTAGACTCTGCGCCTTGGGCCTTCTCAAGGCTCACACCACCTCAGTGCAAGCGTAGTGCCCCCTAGTGGTCCTGTCTCTCCGTGTGTAACAAATCTATTCTGGAGTAGAGTTTGTGTGCTACTGTATGTGTAGTCCCTCGCAGACTGATTCATTTTTTATTTCAAGGAGATCATATTGTTTTAGCAACAGAGACAGTTTGTAAATTTTCCTTGGAGGGTGCTTGTACCTGGGCGTGTGGATTGTATCCAGGGTCTGATCCAGGGCCAGACTGATTCAGAGTCCCCCAGAAGTATGAGATCCCCTCCAGCTCCGGAAGAGATCCTTGCTAGTAGACAATGAAAAAATTCAATTTAACCCTCCTAGCGGTAATACCACTCGGGGTAAATTTAACTTGCCAAAAGCGGTAATCCACTCAGGGACGCTTTAAACCAAAAAAAACCCCACTTTTCTTGTTCTGTTGCTGTCCGCCGGCATCCTGCTTGTCCCCGCAGGTCCTGGGGACACGTCTGCCTCCTCCATTCTATAGCCGCCAAGTGTCCATTGGACCTACGGGTTTTCCCGGTGACATCGGTACATGCGTCAGTGTGGCCGGGACTTAGCGTCAGGAAATTCAAAAAATTTTGTATTGAATTCAATATAAAATAGCTGTATTGAGTTATTTATATTATATATGCTACTGTACAGGCATATTACATGTTTTAATATTATTATTTTTTTTTTACAGATTTTTGTTTTTTTATTTAAAGTTTATTATTGAATTTATTAATAATTGGTGAGTTATGCCTAAGGATTACAGCCTACAAATGTAAAATAAATTTCCATGCAAAAAAATGAAACACTTTTTGCATGGAAATTTGCACAGAATTAGAACGCTAGAGGGTTTAACCTTCATTGGGAGCATAATAGGTCACCACAGTTAGAGATTGGCCACCTACTGTGAATTGCACAAATAGATATCTGCCACCCTGATTCTTTACCACTGCACTCAGGGTGAAGTTTAGAATTTTTGAGAAGCAGAGCATCACTCCACTTTTCTTTTTGTCAAAATTAAGGATAACACTTCTTAAAGTTCAAGAGACTTGGGTAGGTCCTGATCGGCCCTAGTAATAGGGTCAGAATCACTGGTAAAACATCCGGGTTGGAACAGTATCTTTCCTAGATATAACAAGTCCCAACAAAAAGGATGGTGGGGATAACTTGCTAAAGTTCCATATAGAAGTTCAATTGGTGCTCTTTGTACCTCTAGAGCCAGATTTCACTTTGTGACACAGCGGATATAGTGATGCTTGATCGTCCTCCAGTGATTGTCGAAGTAGGTGCGCTATTTGGAAATAGATCCAGATCTTTTATTAATATTTCTCCTTCCATAAATGATGAAAAGGTGTAAGACTTTCCAATATGTAGGAACAGCAGTTGCAATGGAAAGGCCCAGTGATATTTAATGTTATTAGCAATCTAAATATGCAGTAATGGTTTGAGGGCCCTCCGCCGTTGGATCGTGAACAGAGATAGATCCAAAAAAATTTGCACTGGGTAGCCCTCCATCTGCAGATCTTTTTTGTTTCTGGTTGCTCTGAGTAAGGCTTCTTTGGTGGAGAAGTAGCGTGGTTTCACTATATTATCACGTGGGGGACCATCAGGTCTGAGCACTTTCAGTTCTTGGTGTCCAATTCTAGGTGAGTATCTGGGATTTCCAGGAGGATAGAGCGTAAAAATCTATTAGTAGCTTCTGCGATATCTTTCACCGCTTCCTGTAAACCGCAAATGTGGAAAATATTGCGTCAAGCTCGGTTCTCCAGATCATCAAACTTTACATGGAGTTCATCAATTTGGGTATCTAGAACTGTGATTTGTGTGGTATTTTGTGAGACTCTGGATACTGTGTCATCTCATTTTTGTTCAATCAGGTCAAGCTGCGCACCTAGGCTATTGAGATATCTTCTAAGCTCAGAAGTGATGAAGGATGAAGTTTTAGCCAGTCGCATCTGCAGCAGAGGTGCCATGTGTTGTAATAGCCTATTTTCTCATCCATGAGAATGCTGGGAGCTGTAGTTGTGTTAGTTTCATGTACATGGCAGGATACATCATTCTCCCTCCCTCTCTCCTATTCCTTTCCCCTGGATCTTGCTGGCTATAATGCTTGGGGCTGCTCTAGATTGCACTTGTTCAGCCAAATTCCACTGGTCCGCCATCTTGAATTTTTCGTCCCACTGCCTGAGAGTGGGAAAAATGCTCCTTATGTTTCCCCTCTACATTTCCCACCATACCTGCAGGTTAGAATAGATGGTAGGGGTGTTCCCCTGCTCTCACTGATGTGCTTCTTTGCTGATAGCGATCCATTCTGGGAGGGGAGCCGTGCGAATCACTCTACATCTGACATTCACGCTGGAGCATGCGCTCTCTGGTACATATGAGTTTAACGGCAGTGCTTGATTCTCCACCAGAGATTGTTTGGGGAATATCAGGTTCACTGCTTTATAAATAGACCCCTAATACCAATGCTGATTAAAACCAGTATTTTTACTAGTGGTGAAATTGGTCTTTCTTAAAATAAAATGCCCCAGAATATTACCCCTATAATTTTGTGCAGCACATAGTAATTAGCTGTGTAAAAGTTTGAAAAGGAACATAGGGGGTGAAAGGCCATGAAAGGTAAATTAGGAGAGCCTTCTGAGGATTGCTGGGAATACCTTAATACAAACCAAATTTACCTTGCCAGCTTCTTTTTTGACAAAGTAAACAACTGTTGAGTTTTACATGTACACAGCAGACAGCTGCTTCCCACTTTGAGCACTGCCAATAGGCTCATTTCTGCTTGTATGCACTATTAAAAAGATGCTGTAAGTTCTCTGTCCAGCTATAGGGCAATGCGTGGTGCTATTAGCCCCAAACAACCACCAGCCAATAGGAACAGTCACCACCATCTACCAATGCATTATATTTCATGTTTACAGTGGATGGATGCAGAAGCGAATTGGTTTGTAATGTTACAAAGCAGGCAGTGACTGACCACTGCCTAAATCATACTGGCCTATTCCAAGGAGAACATTTAACCTTAAAAACATTTTGTTCCACTTTGGGAAGTTTATAGATTTTTACAGAATATGAATCTTTCCTTTTTTCAGGCTTGATGTCTCTGCTAATGTGTTTTGGTAAATGTAAATGATATATTGTAACAGTCGTTTTCTTCTTAAGCTTTAGAATTGGACTGCAAGAAAGTTAACCTTTTAGACCTGGAACTTCTTATTGATGAACAAGGCAAGATCCAAACCAAACCATTCAACAAGGCAACAGAAACAGAATCGTTGTGTGATGAAAGCTCACCTTCCAGTTCTGTAGAAAAAGGTACTTTATCTTGTGTTGTTTAGAAGGGATAATCAAAAAAAACTAAAAAAGTCCAGGTTTAGTATGGTAAAAAGTATTCTGCAAAGGGAAGTATATGTAAATTAATAAAACCCCCAATGTTACAGTCAGGTTAAAAATAGAAAGCCCACCAAGTTTAACCACTAGGTAAATTAAATTACTACAAACCAGCATATCCCAGGTAAAACCCAATCCACATTTTTGATACAGATTAAGGCAGAAAACCCCTTATAAAGCATTGTTCAATTTACTCCAATAGGGGAAACAAAATAATTTCTTATCCCATGAGGCATTTACAGATGTTTTCTGGATCAATAGTCTCTGGTGTCTTTACTTTAAAACTTTATTACCCAGTTATATATTCTATGCTTCTAGAAAAGCAATCAGCTTTTTCTTAAAGAAATCTATAGAACATGCTAAAACTACTTCCTGAGGGAGGCTGTTCCACATTTTACCATACCTTACTATGAAGAATCCTCTCTTTAAGCAGAGAATAAACTTCTTTCCCTTCAGACACAAAGAGTGCCCTTTTGTCCTTTGCAATGATCTGAAATGAATTATTTTAAGCAAGTTCAATATGGTCCATTTATATAGAATAATTGCTGAGAATAATTCCTCAGAATTGCTCAGCAATTAATAATTGCTCAGAATAATTCCTCATTGCTGAGCTCATCCATTCCTTTTATGTAAATACCCTGTAAAATACTATGAAGCAAATATCTCAAATAGTATATATTCAAATAAAAGAAATCAAAGAATAAACTGATATGTATATATATATATATGCACACACATACGTAGCAGTTTATTCTTTGATCCCATGTATAACTATATGTATCTTCTATATTTAAAGTGTTTCTTTGTTCATTTGGCTTTACTGTTGTTGGCCATTGGCTGTGATTCTAACTTGGGGACTCTGCACTGCAGAGAAAAGGAGATTTGTTCATCATTGGCTGTGATTCTATATTTTAGCTATCTGACAACTTACCAGAAACTAGTTATCTGTGCTAAAATTGGGGGAACTTTTGTCTGGGTGTATATATTTTTGCCTGCCAGAATATGGCCTTGAGCTTAAGAAGGGTAACACCTCATTAAAATGTGTTCCATGCATGGGCGGTGATGGTGGATTGTGCCTAAGGTCCACCTTCACGCATCGGCTCAAAGTTTACGACCAGATGACAGCTGGGGACCAGGCATACTAGTGTGCAGCTGTGGATCAGTGAAAGAAGATCTGCTCTTAATGTTCCAGCGATGTGGGGAGCTGTCAGGCAGCACAAGATTGCAAGAGGATATCAGCCCTTTAGTTAAGGAGGCTGGTGCTGTTGGAACAGCAGTTTTTAGCAGTCCAGAATTTCTGAGGAAGCCTTATTAAGGAATTTGAAAACCTGACCAAAGGATTAATTTGGTGTATTCTCTGCTTTCCCTTCCAGCAGGATGATGTGGAGCAGGGAGCAAGGCAGAATGAACGTGGGTCTTGCTCTTAGCCAGCACACAAATTAGTTGCCTGCACACAGGTCACATGAGATGTTAACCATGGGTTCTCAGTAAATAGAATGTAATAAGGCTGAACTATCTGTGATTGAAGGAGAAGAAGGACATCCCTAGGACAGTATCAAATAATTTTCAGCTAATATAAACTTTACAGACACTAATCCTAATTTTTCTGGGTCTGGGGGGGGGGGGGGGTTAATCTAGAAGGAGGTGATCAATATCCCCGCCTGGCCCAAAAAAATGCAAACTCTTCACCTGGTAACAGCTCCCAGGGTCTTCCATGGGGAAGTAAGGAGGTGTAATATGGAAACAATTTGATGAATCATCAATGTTTACATGTTTTACTAACGTGTTACAAATTGAATTAGCCAAAACATCAACTACTATTACGGCTAAGCTAAAGAAAGATCTTTAAGGGCTGGGTACATGTATAGAACATATAGAACAAAAGTTAGATGATATATGTCAAAAGTAAATCAAAATACCAATCATCAATACCATAAGGAGTACAACCCTGGACACCCAGCTAGGTGAATAAAACTAAAACTGGATGATTTTGAAAATCGCACCAGAAGAAGTAATTGAAGGATTTTCCCCTGGGCCTGTCTGTCACGCTCGGAGAGACAGGACCACTAGGGAGCATATGGAGGTGATGCAAGCCCTGAGAAGGGCCAAGGTGCAGAGTCCAAGCCATAACCAGGTTTTCTCCAGAGCCTCTAATGGTGAGGATGTTGAGCTGCTGGTTACGGCCAGGTTGCGGTCCTTGGGCACACCAATGTGGGCAAGCAAGGTACCAAATCACCAGGCAGGAGGATAGTCAAGGAAACCCGGGGTCGAGACAGGCAGCAAGCAAGAGAGGTCAGGTCACATGCCAGGGGTCAATAGCCAGGGATCCAGGAGTCACACAGCAATGACACAGGGGGCAGTGCAGGCACAGGGAACACTGGAGACAATGGAAACAGCAGGAAGCACAAGAGAAGCAGGGATATCTACAGGCAGACAGAAACACAGGAACAGCACAGGGAAGATGGCTGGGAACCAACAGACTGGACAACGAGGGGTTAACACAGGAGCTGGACACAGGAAACACTGGATTAAGCAGCAGTTGTACAGGAACTAGTTCGCAGAACTAGGGAGCTTGGCACTAGTAACTTGTTGCACAAACACAAAATACAGTCTGTGAGCTAGCTAAATAGCCAGGGCTGATCAAGAGGCTATTTCCTGATTGGCCAGGGGATTGGACGGAGTTGATAAAGCTTGAAAACAGAGGCACTCCCAGCAACAGAACTGAAAGCATGCACAGGAGAGTGATGCCTGTGCTTTAGTGAGGAACAGTTAAGTGTGACATTACCCCACTTTTACGGGGCCTCCCCACCCGCCCAGGTTTAAAGGGAAAATGAAGATAAAACCTTTTAGCAAGAAGAGGTGCAGACACATCTGTAACTGGAACCCACAATTTCTCTTCAGGACCAAAAAATTTCCAATCAATTAGCTTTTTACGAGAAAACTTGGAATCCAGAATTTAATTCAGACTTCATATACTTGAGAAGAATTGTGTGCAGGAGTAGCCTGCGGATAGGGACGAGAAAAGCGGTTCAGGACCAACAGCTTAAGCAGAGACACATGGAAGGCATTGGGCAGCTTGAGATGTGAGGGTAGATGTAACTTGTAGCAAACTGCATTAACTTTGGCAGAAATGGCATAAGGTCCGATGAATTGTGGAGCAAACAGATTTAGAAGAAAGGCAGCAGCAACAGACTAGGGATGGAAGGGGCCGCCAAGCTGCCTCATGTGAGTCCCAAAGAAGAGACAGACAAGTGGGCACAAACAGGGGAACAGTCAGAGAGAATGTGACCGTGGGGGAGATGGGGCTGGGCACCCACAGACACAGAGGCAGGCAAAGAAAAAGAGCAGAATGGTTGCACGTACCTCTCCAGTGTGGTCCTTTTTCATGCTGAAAGACGATGACGGGCACATAGCAATCTGCATCTTGTGCCACAGGCAGATTCGCAGAAGACAGGCCAGGTCACATTTGAGTACAACATCCCTGCTTTGCTTGGATTTGGAGGCTTCAGATTTCCCATTCCTCTTTCATCCTTCACTTCCACAATAATTTTCTCAGCAGCACCATCTTCTATTTGTTAACTGTTGTCATTTAATATAACTTGTTCAGGTCTCTCAAAGACTTTGCTAAGTGCAGCCACATGTTCTATAGTTGCAGCAACATTTTCCCCACATTTACTTGTCTACTACTTTATGGGTGGCATTCCTAACACATGTCATCCAGGTCTAGCAATTAATATTATTAATAAACAGGATTTATATAGCATAAACAAATTATGCAGCAATATAAATTAAAGGGGTGTATACATTAAATAGCAATGCATTCTTCTGCTGTTTTGACAGCAGAGACTGTTGCTAGTGGGTTGAGTTCATTCTTTCTCAATGTCCTAATTTTCATGCTGCCTTCTGGACGATGTCCATCATGCAAAAATCCTATTTGCTTGCTGTCATTTTGCCTGCCATTTTCTAAAAAAAACATTCTTTTGGAACTTTTGTATTTTTCCCTTGTTGCCACTCTTCTCCTACACATACCTAGCAAATTTGGTGGTTCTAACATGTATAGGGGCTTTGCAATTAATGTTTAAAGTCGGCCCACTGACTTTAATAGAATGCGCAAAACCGATTTGCCGAAATTTCACGAACCCACCAGAAGTTTAAAAACAATTTTTGCGAGACTGTCAGAGGCCTTCTCGCTCATCCCTACTGCAGGGCACTGAGTGCAGATATTTCAGCAGAGCAGGGTATAGGAGACGGAAGGCGAGGGTGTTTGCCATAGACAATGTGGAAAGGTGATTCTTTGGTGCTGGTGCTGACATGGTTGTTGTGGGCAAACTCCACCCATGGTAGCAGGGCTACCCAGTCACCATGATGGACAGAAACAAGGGCTTGAAGATTTTGCTCCAGGGGTTGATTAACTCTTTCCATCTGCCCATTAGTCTGCGGTTGATATGCTGCGGAGAAATCCGCAGAGATGTCCAGGGATCTGCAATAACCTTTCCAAAAGCGAGAGGTAAATTGAACCCTACGATCAAAAACTATATTCGTGGGCATACCGTGAAGCCTAAAAATTTCACGAATGAACACTGGCACCAACGCGGCTGCTGATGGTAAAGCTGGTAGGGGGCCATTTTGGAAAAGCGATCCACAACCACCCAAATGACCGTACAGCCATCAGATTGTGGGAGATCCCTAAAAAAATTCATGGACATGTGACACCAAGGCTCCCTATGAATGGGCAGAGGAATAAGCGGTCCTGCTGGGACACAAGTAGACGACTTGGTTTGAGCACAAACGGCACAGGCCTTTACATAGTCCGTCACATCCTTACGAAGTTTGGGCCACCAGTAAAGATGGCAGAGAAGGGTGAAAGTTCTGTGAACTCCTGGGTGGCCAGACAGTTTGGAGTCATGTGCCCAACGTAGTATTTTGGTGCGGAGTTGGGAAAGCACCAATGATTTTCCTGGGGGAATAGCAGATTCCTGAATGGAGGTCAAGGCAAGGATACGGGCTGGTGGAATAATAAACTCCGGCTCAGCAGTGGTTTCAGAATCCTGTGGATCGAAGGAACGGCATAGAGTGTCAGCTCAGGAGTTAGCGGAACTAGGTTTAAAGGTAATTATAAAATCAAAACGGGAAAAGAACAAAGACCAACAAGCCTGCCGAGGGTTGAGGCGACGAGCCGACAGTAGGTATTGGAGGTTTTTGTGATCGGTGAAGATAGTAACCTTGTAAGGAGAGCCCTCCAAAAGATAGCGCCATTCTTCTACAGCGAGTTTGATGGCCAACAACTCCCTGTCTCCAATGGAGTAATTCTACTCTGCTGGGAAAAATTTATGTGAAAAGAACGCGCATGGACGTTGAGCTCCGGTGGGGGTGTGGAAAAGAATAGCTCCCACTCTGATTAAGGAGGCATCCACTTCTTTTGAGAAGGGCTTGGAAACATCTGGTCTAATCAGTGCCAGGCCAGATAGAAAGGCTTTCTTTAAGGAATGAAAGGCCTCAATAGCTTCAGAGGGCGAGTTTTTAGGGTCAGCATCCTTTCGGGTCAGTGCAGTAATGGACGCTTACCAGCGTAGAGTAATTTTTGGATCAACTGCCGGTAGTAGTTGGTAAAATCCAGGAAACACTGAGTAGCCTTAAGACCGCAGAGTAGCGGCCAGTTGGAGATAGCTGTTACCTTCTCGGAATCCATAGAGAGGCCATCCTTGGAAACAATGTAGGCCCAGGAAGGGCACCTGGGTACATTCGAACACTTCTCTGCCTTAGCGTAGAGTCGGTTGTCTCTGAGTCTCTGTAAGACAAGACAGACATGCTGTCTGTGGGTGGGTAAGTCAGGAGAGAAAATCAAAATGTCATCCAAATAGACAACGAGACAAATGTACAGAAGGTCACAAAATATTTTGTTGACAAAGTGTTAGAAAACAGCAGGGGCATTGCAGAGACCAAAGGGCATCAACAGATATTCATAATGCCCATCCTTGGTAATAAATGCTGTCTTCCATTCGTCCCCCTCCTTGATCTGAATTAGGTTGTAGGTTCCTTGGAGATCCAGCTTGGTGAGGATTTGGGCACCATGGAGATGGTCAAAGAGCTCAGAGATAAGCGTAGCTGTTTTTATTAGTGATGGCATTCAAACCACGGTAATCAATACAAGGACGAAGGGTCCCATCCTTCTTTTGGACAAACAAAAATCCTGCGCCAGCAGGGGAAGAGTACTTATGAATAAATCCTCTCTGCAGATTCTCCTGGATGTATTTACTCATAGCCTTAGGCTCCGGAAGACTGAAGGGGCATACCCGACCTCTGGGAGGTGTGGAATTAGGTACAAGGTTTATTACACAGTCATGTGATGAGCGATGGGGAGGATGTTGCTCAGCCTGGCATTTGGAGAAGACATCTTGGAAATCCTTGTACTGGATAGGTATCGATGGAGCGAACTCTGATGTGAAGAGAGCAATAGGTCTGAGAGGTTGGAGCTTGGTCAAACACTGAGAGTGGCATGAAGGGCCCCAAGCCAATACCTCTGAAGTAGACCTAATCTAGCACTGGAGTGTGTTGTTGAAGCCAAGGGACTCCCAGAATGACTGCAGATGAGGCCTGGGGAAGTACAAGGAAGGTTATGATCTCTTGATGTAGCACTCTTGATATAGCATCATATGCATAGGTGAGGTATGGAAGCAGATAGGTCCGCAGGAAAGAACAGTACCATCTACCGCAGAGATACAAAGGGGTTGAGTCAGTGGCTCTATGGGCCAGACGCACTCCTGGACAAGAGTAGCAGAGATTAAATTGCCTGCTGCTTCAGAGTCAATAAAAGCCTCCAAGGCAAATGTGGACATCTTGTAGTAGAGCTGAATTGGTATTGAGGGACGCTGAGTGGAGGTGAGAGAAGACTGCCCCCCTCAGAGCATACTAGGCTCTGAGGTTTCCTGGCCTCCATGGGCATAATTTACTAAAATGTCCTTTTAATCCACAGTAAATGCAGAGACCTGAGGATAGGCGCCGGGAACTCTCCTCTGGAGATAGGCATGAGCAGCCCAGTTGCATGGGCACTTTTTGAAGAAGAAACAGAGAAGACTAGGGGTTCCAGAGGCTGCTGGAAGGATGGAGCTACTCGTGGGGGGGAAGACCTTGCGGCAGCGAGATTTATCCTGGAAACGCTCCTGAAAATGTAAATCAATCTGGGTAGCCAGGGAGATCAGGTCATCCAGAGCAGTGGCAATCTCTCGACCAGCCAACTCATCCCTGTTGCAGGCATAAAGACCCTGCCAGAAGGTAGCATGGGGGGCTTCATTGTTCCAGGCGAGCTCCAGCGCCAAAGTGCAAAACTTAACAGTGAACTGGGCCAAGGTAAGTGACTCTTGGCGAAGACGCAGAAGAGCGCTGGCGGCTGCTGGTTCATCAAAAACCCTCTTAAACAGGCTCAAGAAAGCTTCAATGCTACAGGTGACCGGATCCTTCCTTTCCCAGAGCGGAGAGGCCCACGCCAAGACTTCTCCAGAAAGCAGAGATATCACATATGCCACTTTAGCCCAGTCAGTAGGGAAGTTTTGTGGCTGAAGCTCAAATTGAATATTGCAGAGGTTGATCAAACCACTACAGATCTTGGGATCCCCAGAAAATTGTTGTGGGGGTCGTAGGTGCAGTGCAGAGGCCAATGGTACTGCAGGAGAGTGGACCAGAACTGGAGCTTCAGTGGGTGCACTGGAGGGGACCTTAAGCTGATCCAGGCGAGTGGTGAGCACATGAAGCTGGCGGAGTACCTGGGTTTGAGTGGCTTCCTGGATGTCCATCCTCTGAGCGACTAATTGGTTGGGGTCTGCGGAGGACTGGGAGGTCTGGTTTGTGCAAACTGTCACACTCGGAGAGACAGGACCACTAGGGAGTGTATGGAGGTGGTGCGAGCCCTAAGAAAGGCCAAGATGCAGAGTCTAAGCCATAACCAAGTTTTTCCCAGAGCCTTCGATGGTGAGGATGTTGCGCTGCTGGTTATGGTGAGATTGCGGTCCTTGGGCACACCAAGGTGGGCAAGCAAGGTACCCAATCACCAGGCAGGAGGATAGTCAAGGTAAGCTGGGGTCAAGACAGGCAGCAAGCAAGAGAAGTCAGGTCACATGCCAGGGGTCAATAGCCAGGGATTTAGGAGACAGACAGCAATGACACAGGGGCCACTGCGGGCACAGGGAACACTGGAGGCACTGGAAACAGCAGGAAGCACAGGAGAAGCAGGGATATCCACAGGCAGATGGGAACACAGGAACAGCACAGGGAAGTTGGCTGGGAACCAACAGACTGGACAACAAGGGGTTAACACAGGAGCTGGACACAGGAAACACTGGATTAGGCAGCTGGTGTACAGGAACTAGTTCACAGAACTAGGGAGCTTGGCACTAGTAACTTGTTACACAAACACAAAATACAGTCTGTTAGCTAGCTAAATAGCCAGGGTAGATCAAGAGGCTATTTCCTGATTGGCCAGCAGATTGGATAGAGTTGATAAAGCTTGGAAACAGAGGCACGCCCAGCAACAGAACTGAAAGCATGCCCAGGGGAGTGATGCCTGTGCTTTAGCCAGGAACAGGTAAATGCGACACTGTCTTGGCAGTCTGTACATAAGTATCAAAGAGGTGTAGGTTTGGATGTAAGGAATGTGCAGATGAAAATAAGTAAATATTCTTTTGTCTATTTTTTTTTTCTATTTTTGTTCAATGAGGGTTTTTTGGTTATCAATGCCTCACTTCATCCAAATTGACATGGGAGACTCCAATTTAGCATTGGATCAGATTTTGGAAAATCAAGTTTTATACAGCATAAAAGAACCCACATTTAGATCTTAGACTACAGATAGAATGTTTGCTTTTTCATACTATTCAGTTGCCACAATTAAAAATTGAACACAGAAAAATTATGGACAATCCTATAACAATAGAAGTCCTCACATTCTTGAAATCACTAAAAATAAATAGTGCCCCTTGAACTTATTATCAATCAAATACCCCATGATACCTACATTCTCTGCGCTTCCAAAAGTTCTCATTCACAGCATCCCATATAGTCAATACCTCAGATTGAGAAGAAATTGCAGAACTGAGGAGGACTTCAAAGTAGAAGCAAACAAATTACAAGAAAGACTCCTATTAGGGGGGTACTCGAAAAAAATTATTAAAGAAACCATATCAAAGAGCTCATCAACACCACAGAGAAAATCTTCTCTTCAAAGACAGAGCTACAACAAACCTATCTCCCCCCATCACCAGGATCATTACCACCTACAATCAACATCACAGCACAGTCCACAACATAATGTTAAAAAAACTGGAATGTACTCCTAACAGACCCGAACATCAGAAAACTCATAAGCACAAAACCCCAAATTACTTACCCTAAATCTCAATCATTAAACAAACATTTGGTTTCAAGCCACTTTAAAGACTACGAGATCACTACGAGAACTCAAACTAATGGTAAATGTTGTCATTGTCACCAATTTTACATAGGCAAAACGAATAGCACATTAACCACCTTGCCGTTAAGCCCGACCTTCGTTCGGGCACAAAAAAATTGCAAGGATGGTTAACCCCGAGATTTTTCCCATCCATACTTACCTGGTCCCCCTGTGCTCATCCAGCGTCGTTTTCGTATTCCAGCGTCGTCCTCCGTCCAGCGTCGTCCGTCGATCTCCCTCTCCAGCGTCGGGTGCCAGCGGGACCGGTAAGATGCCGGCTGGCATCTTGTGTTCCGCCGGCCGGCATCTTGTGTTCCGCCGCCCGGCCGGCAGGACACAAGATGCCGGCCGGCTTCTTACCTGGTCCCGCTGATCGTCTGACGTCCTTCTCGTTCCAGCGCCGGATGATCTCTGAAACGAGAAGCCGTCTGGGGGAGAAAAAAAAAACGGACGGCTCCTCCCTGCGTGCATGATGACGTGGGCGCGAGTGCGGGAAATTCAAATAGAAACTCATTCATTCATTTTGTATTGGATTCAATACAAACTCCTGTATTGAATCCAATACAAAATAATTCAAATAAATACAAAGTGTGTAATTGGTAAATTCAAACTGTCATTTTGTATTGGATTGAATACAAACTCCCGTATCCAATCCAATACAAAAAATAAAAAAAAAGTAAATAACTTGGAAATTCAAATTTTTATTTTGTATTGGATTGGATACAAACTTGCGTATCCAATCCAATACAAAATAATATAAAATTAATACAAAGTACATAACTGGTAAATTCAAACGCTCATTTTATATTGGATTGAATACAAACTCCTGTATCCAATCCAATACAAAAAAAATAAAAAAATAAATAAAATAAAAGTAAATAACTTGGAAATTCAATTTCTTATTTTGTATTGGATTGGATACAAACTCCCGTATCCAATCAAATACAAAATAATTCAAAACAAACCCCAATAAATACAGAATCAAAGTTTTAAAAATTGCCACTTATTCCCTGGATGGCTAGTGTGTAACACTGTGTCTTATCTTACCTTTGCTGATCTTCGCCTAATTTTGACCATTTGCTGCCTGCTTTGACCTCTGCCTGGACTCCGACATCTCTGCCTGCCGCCTGCCCTGACCTCTGCCTGGACTCTGACATCTCCGCCTGCTTTGACCTCTGCTTGGACTCTGACATCTCTGCCTGGACCTGGACATCACCGCCTGCCTGACCCCTGCCATGGCTTCAAGCTTTGTTTATGTAGTCATGTTTAAGCTGATTTTTGTGTTTTTCCTTTAATTTTATTAAAAGTAATTTTTTTTTTAAATGATTGTGTGTTTCAAACATTTTTTATATTCATAATATCTACTAGAACCCCTGTTCGGACATATTTCTGTAAGTTACAGGTCTACAATTTAAAAAAAAATTTCATGAAAAACAGTGGATCACTTTTGGTACAGAAATCTAGACCTCAGTGTAACGCTCAGGAGGTTAAAGAAAAGAATATACGAACATATACACTCCATAAATATCGAAGAATTATCTCTCACATAGGCTACCACATTGGAACAAGACATCATTTTAACCCTAAAGTACTAAACTTCTTTGCACTTCTTTGCCCTTTAACATTTGCCCTCCAATCCTAGAGGTGTAGATTTTTACAAAAAGCTCCTTCAAATGGATCACAATCCTTCATGCAACACGCCCTCCAGGCCCTAATAACATGCAAACATTTAAACCATTCCTGTAATTTAGGGACTCACGCATGGTAATTATTCACACCAACAATGTTGATACCCAACTTAAATATGGTTGGATATATACATGGTACCCACTTATACCTTCAAAAGCTTACAAACGTCCAAGAGCTATCATAAATCCGCAAACCAACCCACCTACTCTCTCCACCTATTTGCATTCAGCAGTTCTTATACTTAAACAAATACCATATATTCCTCTTGTGTATATATACTACTGAATAATAGAATAAAGAATAATTCTTTGTAACCAACACCTACCATGCGGTACACTGTACAAATCTGCATACACTCCCTATTTATAAGGATCTAACACAATAATTTTAGGTGAACCATGTATAGCATTTTGTAGCTCTGCGCGCATATATACACAGAACTATATAACTCCTATACACAATTTCAATTACTACTCTTTGTTATATGTCATTTTCAACATTGAACTACAATTCTGAATATATAAGTATATTGTTTTTTTGCACATTGCTGTTCTTGATATATTTGCGATATACCTGTAATTGTACATTATCATTACTTCCATCATAAATATATACGAAATATACACGCGCATGCTCGGCATCACAGGATTGCAAAACTCCTGCCTTTATTAGACTGGCTTACCCATTCTGACAGCCCTTTTACGACAGAGCCCAACCTCACAGTTTCCTTTATTCTTACCCCCTCTCTCTGGAAGTCTATGGAATGCCCGATCTGTTCCCAATAAATTAACCTCCATACACAACCTTCTACTTTCTAAATCTCTGAACCTTCTAGGCTCTCACTGAAACTTGGCTTTTCTCCTCTGACTCTACCTCTGCTGCTGCTCTCTTCTATGGAGGCCTGCATTTTACAAATACCCCTAGACCTGGCAACAAAGTAGGGGGTGGTGTGGGTCTCCTTCTCTCACCTAACTGTACATACAGAGTCCTTCCTACCCTACCCTCTCTCTTTCACCTCTTTTGAAATCCACTCTCTCCTTCTCTTTAGCCCCTTACCCCTCATTTTTGCTGTTGTCTATTGCCCCCCTGGCCCAGTATCACAATTTATGTATAACTTTGCATCCTGGCTCCCACACATTCATTCCCATTACCTGCCCACCCTCATCCTTGGTGACTTTAATGTTGCAATAGATAAGCCCAACCTTTCCTCCTCAGCCAAACTGCTCCCCATTACCTCCTCATTTGGACTCATTCAGAACATCAATGGCCCCACACACATAGCCGGATACACTTTAGACCTGGCATTTTCAAAACTCTGCAAGCTGAGCGCAAGTGGAGAAAATCTGGCCTCAGCGCTGACTTCATGGACTACAAAGCCAAACTACAAAGCTTTAACACAGAGCTCACTGTCACCAAGCAAAATTATTTCTCCGCAGTCATTTCCTCTTAAGCTTCCAACCAACGCAACTTCTTCTCAACTACTGACTTCCTCCTAAACTCCACACCTACTCCCCCCACAACATTCTTCTCTGCCCAAGACATTGCCACCTACTTTTGAGATAAAATAGGCAAAATCAGACATGATGTCTCTGCTCACCGAGCCACTCCAACCATACCCACCCCTTCCACCTGTAAATCATCACTGACCTCCCTCAGCCCTGTTACTGTGGACGAAGTCTCTTTTCTTCTCACAACATCTCCATCTACTACCTGTCTGCTTGACCCAATTCCCTCTGATCTACTCCGTGCCCATTCCTCCACCCTGGCCCCTGCCCTAACCAAACTATTCATACTTTCCTTTTCTACTGATAAATACTCCTCAGCTTTCAAACATGCCATAATTCTCCCTATCCTAAAAAAACCCTCACTGGACCCCTCCCTACCCTCTAACTACCGTCCTATCTCTTCTCCCAAATGTCTCCAAACTTCTTGAACGCCTTGTCTACAAAAGATTCACTGATTACCTGAGCACCAACTCTCTTCTTGACCCTCTCCAGTCTGGTTTTAGAGCTGCCTATTCCACTGAAACAGCCCTCACTAAAGTGGCCAATGACCTCATCAGAGCTAAGTCTCAAGGCAAATTTTCCCTTCTCTTTCTCCTTGATCTTTCCTCTGCTTTTGACACTGTTGATCACCCCATTCTAATACAAATCATGCGCTCCATTGGTATCAGTGACACTGCTCTTTCTTGGTTTGCTTCCTATCTGTCTGACCGGTCCTTTCAAGTTTCTTTCAATGGTAATTCCTCCTCTCCCACTCACCTCCCTGTTGGTGTTCCCCAAAGGTCAGTCCTTGGACCAGTTCTCTTTTCTCTGTACACCTCCTCTCTCGGTAGTCTCATATCCTCCTTTGGCTTACAGTACCATCTGTATGCTGATGACACTCAAATCTATCTGTCAACCCCTAACCTGTCTCCCTCAGTCCTGGATAAGGTCTCATGCTGCCTGTCAGCCATATCATTATGGATGTCTGACCGATTTTTGAAGCTCAACCTGGATAAAACAGAACTCATCATCATCCCCCCCTCAAATTCCAAATCTCCCCCTGACATATTCCTAACTGTTAACAACATTGTTATCCATCCTCCTCCACAGGCACGTTGTCTTGGTGTCACCATTGACTCTGCCCTCTCATTTATCCCCCATATTCAGAACATTTCCAGGTCATGTCACTTTCACCTACACAACATCTCCAAAATCCGCCCCTACCTGTCCCCAGAGACTACCAAACTTGCTTTTATCATCTCTTGTCTGAACTATTGTAACCTCCTCCTCTCTGGTATTCCACTAACCCGATTCTCTCCTCTACAATCTATCATGAATGCTGCAGCCAGACTCATCCATCCTTCCCACCGCTCCTCTTCTGCTGCATCTCTTTGCAGATCTCTTCAATGGCTTCCATTTCACCTTAGAATCAAATTCAAGCTTCTGTGCTCTGCCTTCAAAACCCTCCACAGTTATTGTCCCACTTACATTTCTGACCTGGTAAAAAAGTACTCCCCCAGCTGCTCTCTCCACTCCTCCATTTACCTACTAATGACTTCCTCACTTATAACCACATGACACGCACGGATACAAGATTTCTCTAGAGCTGCCCCAACTCTCTGGAATGGTCTTCCTTGTCCTATTCGGCTTGCTCCTACTTTCTGCTCATTTAAAAGAGCTCTCAAAACCTGTTTTTTCAAATTTGCCTACCCATCTTCCTCTGTCCATCACTACTTCCCACCACTACATATCTCCCATCCTATTGTGTGTAAATTCCCCCACCTACTAGATTGTAAGCTCTTTGGGGCAGGGTCCACTCCTCCTGTATCACTGTCTGTATTTGTCTGTCATTTGCAACCCCTATTTATTGTACAGAGCTGCGTAATATGTTGACGCTATTTAATCCTGTTTAGTAATAATAATAATAATAATCCTCTGTTACTTTGCTCACCAAGAGATTTGGTAAGAACTCCCTTAACCTCCCTAGCGGTAATCCCGAGTGTGACTCGGGGTGGAAAATACTTGCAAAAAGAGGCAACCTTGAGTCACACTCATGGTAACTTTAGAAGCCCCCCTTACCTGTGCCCATCGCTCCAGCGGCGATCGGACGACCCCGCTGTGATGCTGGGGGGCGTGGACGGGCAGGAAATTTAATAGCAGATTACCAAGTAATCTGCTTTTAAATGCCGCCCGGGTCATAGCCACGCAGCTGCGCCTATTATCAGTTAGATGTGATGCACCATGCAGGATTTCTGCACGGTGAATCCTATATAACTGATGATGTGAGCAGCAATAGTAAATTCTGGGGGTGATGCCAGCGGCGATTTACGGCTTGCATCACTCCCAGAATTTACTATAGCTGCTCGCATCACCCGGAGGATGTGAGGCTCTCAGCCTCCAGGTAATGCGAGCAGCATCGTTGGTGGAGCGATGAAGTTATTGAAAAAAAGATTACTATGTAATCTGCTTTTAAATTTTTTTTTACAGTACAAAACACAAAAAAACACATAATAAAAGTACAAGTACATATTTTAGTGCACCAGGCATCATTGCCCAGTGCCCTGATTTACATTTTGCCCACTATTAGCCCTGACCTTGATCTGACCTTTTGATGACTTATAAATCACTCCCTGAATGTATCATTTCATCACTTTGTCTTTAACCTTGATTGTTCCCTTACTGGTTGCTGGAGACCACATGGCATCCAAAAGGCATCTCACTGACGCAAGCGCTGTTTTGGAGGAATTTGAAAGCATCGAGAGCAGTTTCAAGCCCCTTGTGGAATCGAGCGATAGTGATTCACCAGGAAATTTTTCATCAGACAGCAAAAGTGAAGTGAGCGACGATTCTGGACCTGAGGTCAGTGCTGTGCGCACATGGTGCTCCATTGACCTTGATTCGGACCAGGCAGCACCGCCAAGATTTCCATTCACCGGTGCTACTGGGATCAAAATTGAGGCTGAATGCTGTGTTTGCTAACTTTTTGAAATTTTTTGTTAAAGTTATTTTCATGCAAACATGTGTGCAGCTCTGTTTGCTAACTTTTGGAAAATTTTTAAAAATGTTAATTTTAAAAAAAAATTTTCTGGGAACATGTGTGCTGCTTTGTGTTTAAAAACATATTAATTTTTTTTTATGCCAACATGTGTGCTGCTCTGTGTTTGCAAACTTTTATAATTTTTTTTTATGCAAACATGTATGCTGCTCTGTGTTTGCTAACTTTTTAATTTTTTTTTATGCCAACATGTATGCTGCTCTATGTTTGCTAACCTTTTGAATTTTTTTGCTATTTTTTTTTTGCAAATATATATGCTGCTCTGTGTTTGCTAACATATTACTTGCAACCTTCACCACGCTATAAGAACATATCCTAAAATACCTTTTTTTATTTTGTTTTATGCAGGTACGCTGGACAACAAAAAGGTGCTCCACACCTGAGGTTTGCAAAAAGCAGAAAGTGGGAACCTGTGACCAAGGAGGACATTTGGCTGTTTCTGGGCTTGGTGATCCTGCAGGGAGTTGTGGACAAACCCGTGCAGAAGTGGTACTGATCCAAGAATAAAATGATTTCCACTCCATTCTTTGGCACAGTCATGCCAGAATACCGCTTTTCCCTCATACTGAAGTACCTGAACTTTGCAAACAATGAAGAATTTGATGAGATTACCCATCTTGCACCAAAACTGAAGAAAATTTTGGAAGTGTCTCAGATGATTCTACAAAATTTTCAGCAAACCTATGTGCCAGAAAGAGATGTCAGCAATGAACGAAAGTCTAACAGCTTACAAGGGGAGGCTCAGCAGTTGCAGTACATTGCATTCAAGAGGGCACGATTTGGCGTGAAAACGTATATGCTGTGCAAGTCCTCATCTGGCTACATCTGGAATACAGTACTGTACACTTGAAAAGGGACACAGTTCAACCCCAGATACAGCCATTATGGATTGGCAACATCTTTAGTTCTATCTCCTATAGAGCCATTGCTAGGTCAGGGCTACTGTGTCACAACTGACAATTTCTACACCTCTCCTGAGCTTTATGAGTTCCTTCTGCAACACAGAACAGATGCCTATGGTACCGTCCGGCGCAACCTGCCATCTCTGTTTGCAAAAGGGAAGCTGAAGAAATTGTTGCCTGGCAGAAAGGCAAGATGATGGCCCTGAGATGGCGTGACAAGAAAGATGTGTGCCTGATGACTACTGTCCATGATGCCTCCACTGTTCTGGTACACACAAAATGCGGGAAAGAAATGATGAAGCTGCAGGAGGTTATTAACTACAACAACACCATCAAAAGTTTCGACAGAGCTCACCAAGCCATGACATTCTACCCAGCGATGAGGAAACAGCAAAGGAAGTAATACAAAAAAATCCTCAGGCATCTAGTTGAGCAGTGCCTATGGAATGCCTACATTCTGTACAAAACAAATTGTCAGAGGCCTGTGAATCATTCAGACTTCATTTTGCAAGTTTCCGAATCCAAAGTCAAGAACCACCAAACACCATCAGTGGCTATGATTAGACCTGGATGTCATGCTTCCACCCTTGTCAACCCAGAACGCCTCACCAGTCGTCACTTCATTGAATACATTATTATTATTATTATACAGTATTTATTTAGTGCCATCATATTACGCAGCGCTGTACAAAGTCCATAGTCATGTCACTAACTGTCCCTCAAAGGAGCTCACAATCTAATTTCTCTACCATAGTCATATGTGATTAATGTAGTCTAAGGTCGATTGTTAGGAGAAGCCAATTAACCTAACTGCATGTTTTTTGGGATGTGGGAGGAAACCGGAGTACCCGGAGGAAACCCACGCAGACACGGGGAGAACCTGCAAACTCCATGCAGATAATGTCCTAGCTGGGAATCGAACCTAGGACCTAGTGCTGCAAAGGCCGGAGTGCTAACCCCTGAGCCACCAACCCAGAAAAAGGCAGCACCTACAGGGATGTGCGTGGTTTGCTGCTCAAAGACTGATGTTGGGAAGGAAGAAACACAAAGAAACCAGGTTCTACTGTCCTGTGATGTTGGACTTTGTGCAGCACCCTGCTTCAAAATCTACCACACCTGGCATGTCTACTAAAAATGTAAATATTTTTTTCTAAAATCTGCATTTAATTCATATTATTATTTATCAATAATATTGCATGCTTGTTTGGAAAATTTCAGTGAGAATTTTTTGATAAAATATTTTTTTTGATAAATTACATTGTTGTGGTCTATTTCTTTTTTTTTATAATTATGATTTATAATTATGTATTATATTATAATTTATGATTATAATATAATAAATACATATAATTATTATACCCGGGAGGTTTTTCTAAGAATTACAGGCCCACAATATAAACATTTTTATAAAATTTCTATGCAAAAAAATAGGATCACTTTTTGCATCAAAAAACTGACAGAATTATAATGCTAGGGGGGTTAAATACAATTTAGCATTTGCACTTACTCTTTAGAGAGTAAGTTAACTTTATACTATATTATGTATTTTAACATAAACAATCCCATCCCTTTCTACAGGTATTTTATATACCAAAGACCTAAAACACCAGTGTTTTTACTTCCCCTTAACTTTAGGCACCAACTGTAAATACAACTACTATTTTCAACAATAATTATGTGTATATATAATTAAATATATCATATAATGTTCAAAAGAGTTACAGAATATTCAATTTATATATTCCCCAGACAACAAGCCTTACATCAGTAATACCTTCACTCTCGTCATTTATGTCATACTCACCTATTGCATCCAAACTATTCCCCTAAAACGAGTAAGTCAACTTCATGTATTCATTTTGGAAGATGGTAACAATAATGCATGCATTATATATATGTAAACTTCTTTACATTCATATATATATATATATATATATATATATATATATATATATATAGTAGGGATGAGTGAGTGAGATTTTTAAATTCGATCTCACGGCGAATCGAGCCTTTCTCGCTTACCAAACATGTAAGCGAGAACGGCCTTGCGATTCACCATGAAGTCGTGTTTTCGCTAAACTAACGAAAAGAAAAAGTAGGGGGCAGTAATGCCTAGAAATTGTGGCCGTAATTGCGGCTAGGAGCGAATCATTTGCTCCCAGGATGCACAGCAAGGCCCAGCAGCCAATCAGGAGAGATCAGAGCACAGGCATGCATATACAAGGAAGGAGAGAGGGGTTAGTTACTCCATCTTGTGTTCCGTGTAGAGGATAGATGCAGGGAGAGATGTGTAGTGTGACAGGGATAATGTAGGAGCCTCAAAGTTCATCGTTAGCTGCAAAGTTCAGTGTTTTATAGGGCATTTACTTTTACATGAGGGACTAGCTAGTAAGTTTTGTGAAATTGTTAGCAGTCAGCACATTTAGTGCAAGTTATATTGTGTGTATTACACTCTTAGGTGCTGTTCACAGACTGCACATGCACTGAAGGTACAATTGTGGTTGCTGCTACTTGTAGTGCCATGCATAGCTAATCAGTTTTTTTTAAATTGTCAGCTGTCAGCACATTTAGTGTGATCTATATTGTGTATTAGTGAAGACACTGTTAGTCATCTTTTTTCACACTGTTCATTCACTAAAGCTAAATAAAATCAATTGCATTTCCTATTTACCAAAGAGGACTATTTTGTACAGTGAAATTTCTGTGCTACTTTAAAATAAATACAGACATTTTAGTGTTTGATACCTGTTCTTATTCACCAAAGAAGACTGTTTGGTACAGTGACATTTCTGTGCTACTTTAAAATAAATACAGATATTTTTGTCCATATTTTAGCCGCCTGTCAGTACTCCATTTACTAAAATTGTATTACTCACTAGGTGGGTGGCATTGTTGATGCACTACACCCAGCTCTAGATGCCAGTTACCAATGTGGTTCAAGCTCCAACTCAGGGCCCAATGCCTCCTCCTGCTGCTGTTGCTGCCTCCTGACGGTACTCCATTCACTAAAATTGTATTACACACTTCTGGGTGGGTGATATTGTCGATGCATTACACCCAGCTCTAGATGTCAGTTACCAATGTGGTCCACACTCCGTCTCAGGGCCCACCACCTCCTCCTGCTGCTGTTGCTGCCACCTGTTAGTACTCTATTCACCTAAATTGTATTGCACACTTCGGCGTAGCATTGACAAAGCACTGCACCCAGCTCTAGATGCCAGCTACCAATGCGGTCCCTGTTCCTTCTTTGGGCCTACTGCCTCCTCCTGCTGCTGCCACCTGTCAGTACTCCATTCACTTAAATTGTATTACACACTTCTTAGTGGGTAGCATTGTCGATGCACTACACCCAGCTCTAGATGCCAGTTACCAATGCAGTCCCCGCTTCTTCTCAGGGCCTACTGCCTCCTCCTTCTGCTGCTGCTGCCTATCAGTACTCTATTCACTTCAATTGTATTACACACCCAGCTCTAGATATCAGTTAACAATGTGGTCCACATTCTGTTACAGGGCCCACATGTGTGTATTACACACCTCGGGGTGGCATTGACAATGCACTACACCCAACTCTAGATGCCAGTTACCAATGAGGGCCCACCGCCTCCTCCTGCTGCTGCTGCCGCCTGTTAGTAATTTATTCACTAAAAATCTATTTTACTCTTCTGGGTGGCATTGACGATGCACTATACCCAGCTCTAACTGCCAATGCGGTCCACACTCCATCTCAGGGCCCACCGCCTCCTCCTCCTGCTGTTGCTGTCGCCTGTCAGTACTCCATTCACTAAAATTGTATTACACACCTCTGGGTGGGTGGCATTGTGGATGCACTACACCCAGCTCTAGATGCCAGTTACCAGTGCGGTACCTGCTCCTTCTCAGGGCCCACCACCTCCTCCTGCTGCTGTTGCTGCCGCCTGTCAGTACTCCATTCACCTAATTGGTATTACACACTTTTGGGCCACATTGACGATGCACTACACCCATCTCCAGATGTCAATTACCAATGCGGTCCACGCTCCGTCTCAGGGTCCACTGCCTCCTCCTGCTGCTGTTGCTGCCGCCTGTCAGTATTACATTCACTTAAATTGTATTACGCACTTCTGGGTGGGTGGCATTGTTGATGCCCTACATCCAGCTCTAGATGCCAGTTACCAATACGGTCCATTCTCCTTCTCAGGGCCCACTGCCTCCTCTTGCTGCTGTTGCTGCCGCCTGTCAGTACTCCTTTCACTTAAATTGTATTACACACTTCTTGGTGGCATTGACGATGCACTACACCCAGCTTTAGATGCCAGTTACCAATGCGGTCCTCAATCCGTCTAAGGGCCCACCGCGTCCTCCTTCTGCTTTTGTTGCTGCCTTTAAGTACTCTATTCACTAAAATTGTATAACACACTTCTGGGAGAGTGGCATTGTGGATGAACTACACCTAGCTCTAAATACCAGTTACCAGTGCGGTGCACACTCCGTCTCAGGGCCCACCACCTCCTCCTCCTGCTGCTGCCCCCTGTCAGTGCTCCATTCAATAAAATTGTATTACACACTTCTGGGTGGGTGGCATTGACGATTAACTACACCCAGCTCTAGATGCCAGTTACCAATGCGGTCCACATTTTGTCTCAGGCCCCACCGCGTCCCCCTGCTCCTGCTGCTGCTGCCTTGCAGTACTCTATTCACTAAATTTTGTATTATACACTTCTAGGTGGTATTGACAATGTACTAAACCCAGCTCTAGATGCCAGTTACCAATGTGGTCCATCCTCTGTCCCAGGGCCCACCGCCTCCTCGTTCTCCTGCTGCTGCCATCTGTCACCTTTCCATTCCCTAAAATTGTATTACACATTTCAGCGTGGATAGAATTGACGATACACTACACCCAGCTCTAGATGCCAGTTACCAGAGCGGTCCCCGCTCCTTTACAGGGCTCACGGCCTCCTCCTGCTTCTGTTGCTGCCGCCTGTCAGTACTCCATTCCCTTAAATTGTATTACACACTTCTGGGTGGAATTGACGATGCACTACACCCAGCTCTAAATGCCTGTTACCAAAGCGTTCCACGCTTCTTCTCAAGGCCCACCGCCTCCTTCTCCTGCTGTTGCTGATGTCTGCCAGTACTCCATTTTCTAAAATTGTATTACTCACTTCTGGGTGGGTGGCATTGTCGATGCACTACACCCAGCTTCAGATGTTAGTTACCAATGCGGTCTACACTACGTCTCAGGGCCTACCGCATCCTCCTGCTGCTGTTGCCGCTTCCTGTCAGTATTTCATTCACTTAAATTGTATTACACACGTCTGTGTGGCATTGATGATGCACTACACCCAGCTCTTGATTCCAAGTACCAATGCGGTCCACGCTTTGTCTCAGGGCCCACTGGCTTCTCCTGCTGCTGCTGCTGCCTGTCAGTACTCTATTCACTAAATTTACGCTCCATCTAAGGGCCCACCACCTCCTCCTTCTGCTGTTGCTGCTGCCTGTCAGTATTCCATTCACTAAAATTGTATTACACATTTCTGTGTGTCATTGACGATGCACTACACCCAGCTCTAGATTCCAGTTACCAATGCTGTCAACGCTTTGTCTCAGGGCCCACCGCCTACTCCTGCTGCTGCTGCTGCTGCCTGTATGTACTCTATTTACTAAATTTTATATTACACACTTCTGGGTTGCATTGACAATCACTGCACCCAGCTCTTATTGCCAGTTACCAATGTGGTCCACGCTCTGTCCCAGGGCCCACCGCCTCCTCATGCTGCTGCTGTCACTATTACATTCACTAAAATTGTATTACACACTTCTGCGTGGGTAGCATTGACAATGCACTTTAACCAGCTCTAGATGCCAGTTACGAGAGCGGTCCCTTCTCCTTTACAGGCTCACAGCCTCCTCCTGCTTTTGTGGCTGCCGTCTGTCAGTGCTCTATTCTCTTAAATTGTATTTCACACTTCTGCGTGGGTAGCATTGATGATGCACTACACCCATCTCCAGATGCCAGTTACCAGAGCGGTCCCCGCTTCTTTACAGGGCTCATGGCCTCCTCCTGCTTCTGTGGCTGCCGCCTGTCAGTACTCTATTCTCTTAAATTGTATTATACACTTCTGGGTGGCATTGACGATGCACTAAACCCTGCTCAAGATGCCAGTTACCCAAGCGCACTAGGCGTCTTCCCAGGGCCCACCGCCTCCTCCTCCTGCTGTTGCTGCCGCCTGTCAGTACTCCATTCACTAAATTTTGTATTACACACTTCTGGGTGGCATTGACAATGCACTACACTCAGTTCTAGATGTCAGTTACCAATGTTGTCCACGCTCCATCTCAGGGCCCACCACCTCCTCCTGCTTCTGTTGATGCCGCCTGTCAGTACTCCATTCACAAAATTTTGTATTACACACTTCTGGGTGGCATTGACAATGCACTACCCCTAGCCCTAGATGCCAGTTACCAATGTGGTCTAAGCTCTGTCTCAGAGCCCACCACCTCCTACTGCTGCTGCTGATGCCGCCTTTCACTATTCTATACACCATAATTGTATTACACACTTTTGCGTGGGTAGCATTGATGATGCACATTAACCAGGTCTAGATGCCAGTTACGAGCGCGGTCCCTGCTCCTTTACAGGCTCACGGCCTCCTCCTGCTTTTGTGGCTGCCGCCTGTCAGTGCTCCATTCTCTTAAATTGTATTACACACTTCTGGGTGGCATTAACGATGCACTACACCCAGCTCTAATTGCCAAGTACCAATGCGGTCCACACTCTGTATCAGGGCCCACCGCCTCTTCCTCTTGCTGTTGCTGCCTCCTGTCAGTACTCCATTCACTAAAATTGTATTACACAATTCTGAGTAGGTGTCATTGTCGATGCACTACACTCAGCTCTAGATGCCAGTTACCAATGCGGTCCCTGCTCCTTCCCAGGGCCCACCACCTACTCCTGCTGCTGTTGCTGCCGTCTGTCCGTACTCCATTCACTTAAATCGTATTACACACTTCTGGGCGGCATTGATGATGCACTACACCCAGCTCTAGATGTCAATTATCAATGCGGTCCAGGCTCCATCTCAGGGCCCTGCGCCTCCTCCTGCTACTGTTGCTGCCCCCTGTCAGTATTCCATTCACCTAAATTATATTACACACTTCTATGTGGCATTGATGATGCACTACACCCAGCTCTAGATGCCAGTTATCAATTCGGTTTACGCTCCGTGTCAGGGCCCATCACCTTAAATTGTATTAAAGTCTTCTGAGTGGGTGGAATTTTCGAGGCACTACACCCAGCTCTAGATGCCAGTTACCAATGCGGTCCCTGCTCCTTCTCAGGGCCCACCACTTCCTCCTGTTGCTGTTGCTGCCGTCTGTCAGTACTCCATTCACTTAAATCTTATTTCACACTTCTGGGCGGCATTGACAATGCACTACACCCAGCTCTAGATGCCAGTTACCAATGCTGTCCACGCTCCATCTCAGGGCCCACCGCCTCCTTCTGTTGCTGCTGCTGATGCCGCCTGTCAGTGCTTCATTCACTATAAGTTTTTTTACACATTTCGGGGTGGCCATGATGATGCACTACACCCAGCTCTAGATGCCAGTTACCAATGAGGTCCACGCTCCGTCTCAAGGCCGACCGCCTCCTCCTCCTGCTGTTGCTGCCGCCTGTCAGTACTCCATTTACTAAAATTGTATTATATACTTCTGGGTGGGTGGCATTGCCGATGCACTACACCCAGCTCTGGATGCCAGTTACTAATGCGGTCCACACTGCTTCTCATGTCACTGCCTCCTCCTCCTGCTGTTGCTGCCGCCTGTCAGTACTCCATTCACTAAAATTGTATTACACACTTCTGGGTGGGTGGCATTGTCAATGAACTACCCCCAGCTCTCTAGGACACTTAGCAATGCAGTCTCCCTGCCGAAAGCTGACCAGAGGCCCCACACTGCTACTGCTCTCGCTGACCCACGTTGCGTTTCTGGTCCTCCATGCTTTTGCCTAATCTCACTGCACCACTTCTCCACAACTTTATGGGTGGCATTCCTAACACATGTCACCCAAGTCATAATGCCATCTAGCAATGCGGTCTCCTGCTGTTTTGATGGCAGAGACTGCTGCTAGTGGGTTCAGTTCACACGTAGCGCCACCCTTTCTCAGTGTCCTAATGTTTATGCTGCCTTCTGTATGCTGTTCAGCATGCAAAAATTCCATTTGCCTGCTTTCACTTTACCTGCCATTTTCTGGAAAACCACAAGGTGTTTGGGAACTTTTGTATTTTTCCACTGTTCTCCTACACAAACCAAGTAAATTTGATGGTTCTAACATGTATATAACATGTATATTTGCTATTAATGTTTAAGGTTGGCCTTTTGACTTTTATGAAATTCGCAAAATCTGTTCACTGAAATTTTGCGGACCAATTGTAAGTTTGAGGAAGTTTTTTGCGTGACTCTCAGAGACCTTCCCACTCATCCCTAATATATAGTCATGCCACTACACTCAACAGACTCTACCTTTGTACTATATACCTTTCAAAATTATCCTATAGTACCATTTTACACTATGACTCACCTAACATCATGATATCCCATATCACTCTATGCCTTGTTACAACACACAATCACTTTATGCTACTTTTTTAAAAAAATGCTCCATTGTACTATTCAAAATTCTCATATACCAGCACACTATATGATATACTGCACAAGATACTTTATGTGATTGTCCTAACATGATGGCATCTTTAAATCTGTTATTTATATTTGTATATTTTGTATACTATTTCACTATTCACAATACACTATGGATGGTGCATAACTATTTTCTATCCATACTCTTTTTCATAAACACATTTAATTCGTTTGTTGCATACCCTTGAGGAAGCCTTTTTGGCGAAATTCGTAACAAGATGTTTCTTCACAATTATCCACCATACATGAAAAGCAATCTAAACGAGAACTCATCTGTCTAGCTCAGTGATTTTCCACCCCATGACTATACAATGGGGAATGGTTTTACAATGTAAGATACAAATGCACTGATGTATTATATGACACTATGTATTAATGCACTGATGTATGATACCATAATATGAACACTGCCTTTTGAATATAATTTATTACTTGAAACATAAGCTGGAAGTCCCTCTCCTTTTTCTACTCAATTTTTTTTAAACATTCTTTATTTAAAATTTTAAAAACAGGGTACAAAAAAAACAGGGGAAGGGATGCAAAATATTGCCGGATCGGAATTAAATCACATAAACAGGCACATATTGACAAAACAACCATAATAATATTCCAATCATGTTAGTGCAACGTTGTAACAACAATAATACACTACAAATTAAAAAGTGCAAGTAAAAATAAACAGAAAAAGCAACTGCAATTAAATAGCAAAACAAAATGGTATATGGGCTTTTTCTACTCACTTTTAAGTTATATGTTTACTAAGAGGGACAGCTAAACCAACACATAACTACATTATATGGAAATTGGGAAGGCAACCACTCCCTTACCTTTTATATTGGGGACCTAACCTTTGATCGAACGGTTTTTGATCAATTAGCTGGGAACCGCTGGTTAGAGACCAGGATATACCAGACATGGAATACTACCGCTATATACAATCATATTCATTTGTACAATCCAAGCTGGTTTTGGGTTTATCTCCCTATAATCAAATTTATGTATATGGAATCATGAGGGAGTATCTTGGAACTAGGAGGAATGGTGGAAAGTAGCAAAAGATTTAGTGAAGATTTTACTCAACACTTCATTGATAGAACAAAATTATAAAACACTTTTGAGATGGTATTTGGCCCCAGCTAGACTTAATCAATGGTAAGCCAATATAATGCTTTTATGCTTCAGAAATTGTGAGGAAGTAGAGACTATGGTACAATGGTGGACATGCCCAATTGTACAAAGCTTTTGGCTGGATGTCTATCATCTGATTTGGGTAGTAGCTAAATTTAAGTTAACATCTAGACTGAAAAAAATGCATAATTTAGCTGTAATGAGGATTGGGTTCCCAAACTAATTAACCTCCCCAGCGGTAACCCCTAGTGTGGCTCGTGGTAAGAAAAGATGCTGAAAGCGGTAACCCCGAGCCACACTCGGGGGAGCTAAAACAATGAAAAATAGTAAATAGAGCCTTACGTGGTCTGCCGGCATCTTTCTTTGCGATCCCCGTCCTCTCGCATCCTCCGGCCGGTGACCACTGCATCCAGTAAGTTCCTGGTGATGCCATTGCGTTGGGGGAGTGGCAGGACTTTAAAATTATTTTGTATTGCATTCAATACAAAATACCTGTATTGAATGCAATACAGTGAATTTATATGTCTAAAAGCAGTACATTGTCTTTCATGAAAATTAATTTTACAGTACAATATAAAAGTATAAGTATAATATTTATGTACTTTTAAAAAAAAAATTAAAAATTTTATTTTTCTAAATTTTTTTTAAATTTTTTTTTATTAATTTATTTTATTATTTTGACATGATTTTGTGTTTCAAACTTTATTATACTGTAAAATAAATTTTCATGAAAAACAATGTACCGCTTTTAGACATATAAATCCAGGCAAAAATGAAGTGCCCAGGAGGTTAAAAAATTAGTCAGATGTATGTTATTGGCAGCACAAATAGTCATTGCAAACCACCAGTAATACAATATGTGTAATGGAGGGGAAACTTGATTGGATAATGATAAATGACTGACTCACCAGTAGACTTAGAAATAGAATTGATGTGTTTACATGGACTTGGAGTCCATGGTAGATTTAAAAGCAAATTATTAATAGAAGTTAATGAAGCAAAGGTATTATAGCATGAAAGTATATTGATTTTTTTATTTTTTTTTATTTTAGCAGCTTAGAAGGATGAGTAATTATGTAGACATGTGTTTTTGTGTTTCTCTTCCTAATTTGTATTGAATTTGTGTATTTTTTGTTTTTTAGTATTAATGAAATAAAATATTAAAATAGAAAATGTATTTCATAGCAACTGACACCCAGCTGTCCCTGATTTAGAAGTCTGCAATACTGCTAGGAACTCCATATTATTAATTTCACTTTGTTACTCTAAAGACTGTAAAATAAATCAACTACATCAACAAGATGTAGAATCCTGTTGGATAAAGAACCCTAGCTATACTTTGCATTGAGTGTTCCATATAACACTCAATTTCATTTGGTGCCTGTAAATGCAGGATTTTAGTTTTTTTTATCAATATTAAAACAAGAACAGATCACCAGTCTTCCTTATGACTCATTATATAAATTAGTAAAAGACTGTGAACTCATATTTCTGGGGAAACTTCCTGTATTGCATGGTTCTGAAGTAAAATTTCTATTTATTGGATGGACAGCTGGGGCCTGTATTGGAAAGACTAGTGGTGATCTCTGGAAACAGTAGAAAGGAACCATGAATCTTTTTAAATTGTCATCCACGTCTGTGCATTTACTTGAAAAAAAATGAATGGCTAAAGCATCAACATAATTTGTTAGTGTCCTGGGAAGTAGGAGAGGAGGTATTTTTGATAATTGTTGGCAGTAGCAACTGGCTTCCTTCTTGGTCTTTTGAAACAACACCCTGCACAGCCTGTATGATATTGTGTCTCTTGACCTGTTGCTGAAGGTTACTGCTCCCAGTGTCTTATTGTGGCACTGTTTTTATGTCCTGAGGGAGAAACCCAAAATTAGCTCTTATCACTTTAGAGTTAAAGGAATCTAGCTTTCCTTCAAAGAGGTTCCACTATCTTAAGGTATTCTGCAAGGATGTTATTCATTTCCTGACAGCACTGGCCTGGAAGTTGGCTATGATGGTTTCAAGAAGAGATGGCTCGCTTGACTGAGCTTATCTCATGGCTGAACCTTCTATCAGTGGAGGGGAGTTCAGGTTTGAGGTCTCTTCCTCCTATTTTCACTACTCAACTTTCTTCCATTCTTGGGGAACAAGCCATTTACAGGTCAAAAGGTACTTCTAAGAAATGATGTCTTTTACCAATGTTACCAATGATATGACCTAACTAAAGTTGAAGACTATTGAAGAGTGCTGTTTTGCATCTTCTGATTTTTGTGGTATTTTAAGATCCTCTTAACCTGGCAATGTCACTGCCAATGAGAAATCAGATCAGAATTTGATGATTCTCATTGCCGGACATCCTCTGACAAGCATGGCCACATACCCATAAACAGCCTTTTTCTGGATATCTGTATTGAGAGTATGGACCAGAAACTCTTAGCATCATCCTCTAGGGATGGGATCATGAACATCTGTGAGAAGAATGAAGTTTGGGAGAAGTTAACCTGTTTTTTTTTTGTGCGGCAATAGTTTTCCCACTGTTAGGTAGGTTGCAGGTTCATAACATTATCTACTTAAAACATAGCTTTTTACCCTCTTTCCCCCAAGAAGAAGCAGTGTTGTTTTGTGACGACACTGTCCGACATTGCCCCTGATTCATCATTGAAATCCGCGATCGCGGGAAGCGCGATAATACGCGCGACCCGCGATCGCGCATGATCGCCAGTAAAAAGCTGTCGGATAAGCGCGGCTCCGTGCGCGAGCTTTTCCGGTTGTTGAATAGCGCGATCGCGCGCGCGATTCCGGATCGCTAATACGAATGCGCGACCGATAATCCGATTTTGTTTGATGAATCAGGGGCATTGACTAAATAAAAGGGAAGGAGAGCGGGAAAACCCATAGGAGCTACCTTAGTACAGAATCATCGATGGTGCACGATAGCCCCTCAAGCACGAATGACAATAAATTATGTGTTTTTTTGGGGGGCCAAATTATCAAAGATTTGCAGGACTGTGCAATATTTAAATCACTTTTCTAAAGAAGTGTCCATGAAATGTTTACAATAAAATAAGAGTGCCTAGTTGATTTTATCCTGAAAGTTTTTTGATTCTAGTTACATTACATTACTTTACATCTATCTGAGTTCTGTGAATAAAAGTTTTGTAATAAAACATTTTTTTTTTATATAATGATAATGTGATATATGCCAATTTACAGTCCTCTATTTTGGTGGGTGGTTCTATATAGACTTTCCATTTATATCTTAAGAAGACAAATGTCCGTATCCTTACATTTTACCTGAGCTTAGCATAGTGACATCCAAAAATGTTTGTCCTTCTAACATGTGTAATCATATTGATTACTTTAAGCTTTGTATCCATCTTCAAAGTTCAAATAAAAGTAAACATTTAGTGCATTTATATGCCTTTTGTCCTTACACTATTTAAAAAGAATGTGCATTGGCTTGTCAACATTACATTTTGTTCTCAAGTTTTTCAGAAAGGAGACCTTGAAATTCTTATTGATGAACAAGGGAAAATCCAAACTGAGCCAGTAAGGAACATGTCTGGCATAGAGTCTGTTTGTGCAGAGGGATCATCTCCCAGCAGTGTTAAAAAAGGTATTTAGACACTTTTTATAAAAAAAAGTTGCTGTGTTAAAGTCATGAATTGTATCTGTAATTAATTTACATAATTTTAAATTGTTAAAATGTAGTTGTTAGGAAAGTGGGGCAGGTGATCACTAATTGCCGTAAAACAGATCAATAATTGCATAAACTGATGTGAGATCACTGATGGGTGTTGTATTTTAGTTGTAGTTTATTGTAAAAATTGTGAAAATATATTCATGTGAACATACACCACCAAAACAACTAACCAACAAACAAACAAATATGAAAACAAAGGTACCAACAAACTCAGATGGTAGGTCAGAATCATAAGGCCTTGTGACAGAATCAGGATCAGGGAAAGGCAGAACCCTAAATAGAGAACTTCCAGGTTTGTGCACAATGAATTCTTTCTGAAGGTGCACATCTGCTGAAGGTGGAAATCTGCTGAAGTTCATAGTATCTCAGATATTCAGCACCACCAGCAGGAGAAGTAGAATATGGCAGAAACCATAACAGTAGTCCTATATTTTAACAATTGTGTAAATGGCAATTTTCTATTTTGCACATTTCTCTAAATCATTTATATATAGCTGATGACCAACAGACCACATGAAATACCAAGGGAATGGAAATGAGGAGAATTGGGAATGAGGGTACATGGAAGGAAAGAATCTACTCTCTACACTAAAGAGTAGATCGGGGTTCTGTGCACCTTTGAAACACACCCATCACCATGTCTAAAATAAATCACTTGCTATCATTAAGAAATAATTGTTCAAGCAATCATCATTGTCTGCTGTTAAATTCATGTAACCTCAAATGATATCCAGTCCCTGATAGAATTGCAGGATATCTTCCAGGTATTTCTTCTCTCTGCTTCAGGGCATAATGAAATGTTGGCTCTATGGAACACATTTGGTGGTCCTGCCCGGTTGCTCAGAGGTTTTGGTTAGAGGTTTTCAATCTAATTGCTTCAGTCCTCCACATATTCCTGCAAGTTGTTCCACAATGTGTCTTATTTAGTAGTAACAACATGTATTGTCCCGGTGAAGGGCTGGAAATCCCCTAACATCATGTTACCAGTACCTAAACCAAAGCTTAACTGGATTATGATTAATGACAAACTCACCTGTATTCTTAAAGATATGCCAACTAAATACTTTCAAACTCACCTGGACACCTTAGCAGGACTTTTTTTTATCTCTGGAACACCAAAAATGTTACAGTGAGGGCTACCTTCCCTTCCCCATTCTACTTTTTTTAAAAAATGTATACACATACTGTCTTATTTCTAATCTATTGTTCTCCATTAGAACAAATTTATATGACCTCTGATGTCTGGAGCTGGTAAAAATATAATGTAGGAAAGGGATAGATCCCACACACAATTGGAATGAATGGTAATACCTAGTTTATTCTAGTCATCTATCACCTTACCAGTGAGATCCTGGGGTGGCCCACATTGCATTGTCCAGCAATGTCCCATGCTGGTGCCTGCCTCATTCTGAGGACCTTTGCATGCCCTTGTCTTTTAGGTTTTTTTCCCTTTTTAAGATATATATATATATATATATATATATGTCAGAAATTACTTCTCAAAATTTCTTTTATTGGCCCCAGAAGAACACAAAAGAACAGGGAAAAAAATCTGAGAAATTCCACACAAAACATCAAAAATGCCCTGGACAAAATTATTGAGACTCTCAGGTTAATACTTGGTTCTACACCCTTTAGAATAAATAACTGATGTTAATCGCTTTCTGAGTCTTTTACTTCTCTCTACTGTAATTTTGGACCACTCTTCCTTTGCCAGCTGCTCTAGGTCTCTCAGATTTGAAGGTCTGTGTGTAACACTTTGAGCATGGAGAAAATAAAGAAAAGCAAAGAATTGTCTGAGGATTTGACAACCAAAATTATAAAAAAGCTTGGTCAATCCCAAGGATATCTCCATAAATCTTAATGTTCCTGTGTCCACTGTGTGCAACATTGTAAAGAAGTTTATAGCCCATGGTACCGTAGGTACTCTTTCTGGACGTGGACGTAAAAGAAAGATTGATGATGAGTTACAATAAAGAATTGTTCAAATGGTGGATGAAGAACCTCAATCAACTCCCAAACAAATTCAAGCTCACCTGCAGGCACAGGGTAAAACAGTGTCAGCTCACACTATCTGTCACCATCTGAATGAAAAGGGACGCTATGGTAGGAGACCCAGGAGGACCCTACTGCTGACACAAACATAAACAAGCCATATTGGATTTTGCTAAAACTCACCTGTGGAAGCCATAATAATTCAGGAAGAATGCTCTTTGGACGGTAACGCACATTAAGCCTTGTAGGAGCACTGATATATGTGTAAACCAGATACGTTTACAAGACATGGAGGTCTGGTATATTTTTTTTGGTAGATTTAATCTTTTTTTTATACAGTTTATTTGTTTTCCCTGTCAGATTCACTTTTTTTGAATTGCTCTAGTTTGCTAATGTAGGGCCCAGTGTCAAAAAGCTGGGTCTTAGCCAAAGGTCATGGGTCTTACAACAGGACAATGAGCCAGATTTATCAAGCAAAACCGAAAAGGAACGCTATGGTAGGAGATTTAAGCTTGATTTAAGCTTGTGTGGGATTCCCAGGAACTAGGGGTTAATTGAGGACCAGGCTCCCCATTCACCTTTAGTGCTCCGTGATTGGCTGAGCAAAGGGGATCCCTGATGATGCTTGAGCCGTCATCAGGGTTTCCCCTGTTCATCCATTCAGCACTGGAGAATAATGGGGAGCCTTGTTCACATTTAACCCCTAATGCCTGGGGATCCCACTCTGTCAGTAGTCCCACAGCTGTGCTCATGACATGAATGCAGGCGTGGGAATCATGCTTTTATTGTGGGATAACCTGTAAAAAAGAAAAAGGTTTAAAATTACACTAAACACACACATTCATTAAATGACTTTATCAATTATGCATCCTCCTCTATTTTGTTTTTATTATTATTATTATTATTAATTAATAATAATAAACAGGATTTATATAGCGCCAACATATTACGCAGCACTGTACATTAATTAGGGATTGCGAATACAATTTTGTTAGATAGATAGCTGGTCACTTGTGTCCAAATGTAAAAAATCATATCAATAAATGGTTATGGAATGTCCAACTGTAAAAAAACAAACAGCCAAATTTCATGGACTGTGCACGTCCCAATTACAGGTGAATTGGTAGCAGCTGTGCACATAAAGATGTGCAAATATAAAGGGAGTTGTGAAGTTGAGGAGGAGGACTCTTGTTTGGTGTGTTTTCCGAATCTATGTTACTACATTTTATACTTTGCTTACCATTTAGCACAATGGCTGCTTTTGTTTTTTAAACTTTGAATATTTCAATGTCAGTTTTGAAATTAAGAAGTCAATGTTAATGCTATGTTATTGTGTTCGTAGCTATATTGTTTCATTGCAATAATATGTCTTTATTACCACCTTTAAATGTTTGTTCTGCATAAATATTTTCTAATCCATTTTTACACCCTTGATAGGTCCAAATTGCATATTGGTTTGGTAAGTATTTTTTGAATGCAATATTTCTTGGGCCATTTTTGAACTATTTTGGAGTGTTTGTGTATTTTTTTGTGTGGTCTCTATATTTTAATGTGACCTTTTAGAAAATGTGTTTATTTTGAATAAAGTTGTTTTAAAATTTTGTAGTTTATAGTTTTTTTGTTTTTTGTTTTAATGGGATCTCCTTTACAATCTCCCAGGATCTTTTAACCTTAGGTGATCCAACAGACCTACAATTTAACAAGTAAATTGTAATTGTTTTTAAGCATTTCCTTTCTATGAATTGTTTAAAGGCTAAAAACAGCAGAAGTGTCTTATTTAAACTCAGGTGTGTGATGCGCCTTGTTGTGCGCCAAACCTCAGGTGTTTGATGCGCATTGTTGTGCGCCAATGCCAACCCGCTAGAAGTGCGTGAACTGTGTTCTATCAGTTGAAAAACGCCGCTGGCAAAGAAGGATCCTCATTTGGTAAAAGGAGGAATCCACCTTTATGTGCTTCCACTACCAAGCTGAGGTGAGTAAGTAAATTATTATTGGGCCAAGGTCTAAAATTGCATTCAAACCTGCATAAACACTGTTAAAGGCTGCAAAAGAAAGAAAGTGTATTTGGCACAAAGTGGATTGGTCCCTGGAAGTTTTATATACTAGTACTATTCGTGTAAACACTTAAATAATGCATACAATCCAGTATTTAATCCCCCCAGCGGTAATCCTGAGTCTGACTTGGGGTCAATTTTTGGGGTAATCCTGACTCATTAGACTCGAGGTACCTAAATGCAGGATAAAAACCCACTTACCTTGTTACATCGATGTCACCCTGGGGACTCGTCTGCCTCCTCCGATCTCCAGCCAAGAAGTGCAGATTCGATCTACGGGGGTTTCCCGATGAAGTTGGTAAATGCGTCGGTGTGGCCGGGACTTAACGGCTGGAAATTCAAATCATTTTGTATTGGATTCAATACAAAATAGCTGTTTTGAGTCCAATACAAAGAAATATTCATATAATATATTAGACCGCGAGGGAGGTAAATGAGCAAACTTACCTCCAGCAACAACAGAATATCTGTTCATTTCTAAGAGTGCTTGACCCCGCTTGTGAGCTTGTCAATAAATGTGGCTTAATGTTGTGCTTGGCAACATGGACCTCCTTCCATCACCATCAGGTGTGTTAGAACGAGTATGCAACTGAGCTGGACAGCTAATTGACAACCTGTTTTGACGGCAAGTGGAAGTGTGCTTGTATACAATATGGCTAAAATCAGGCAGCACAGCACAATGAGAACAAACCTTTAACACTACTACAAATGAACAGAGGAGTTCTGTAGAATAGTGGCAGCAAATCAACATGAGTGAAGTATGTTAAAGGAAAACTACAGCTTATTCAGCAAATGTCAGACTATTAAAAAACAAAATAAAGAAAAAGCATGCTAATTTATTCAAAAAAGGAATATGTACATAATGGCCCTGATTTATCAATGAAATGCGCGTACGCTCGACGCACGTATGTACGCACCAATATACGAGGCGTTTCTCTGTGGACCAGAGCTGAGTGCTAGTACACACACCTTCATTTGCCAGCCGGATTATTGCCTTGATAAATAAGCAATAGGGGTCGGGAATATGCCAATTAAGGCGATTAGTTTTCAACTGCGCGATTAAGGAGGATCTGTTAAGCTGTCAATGGTGAGATCATAAAAATTAATTAGCGCACACCTGCTCCCTGTTCTGTGCGCATCTACAGTCCATTACAGGTCAATTTGAATCTTTAACCCTTCATCCTCTTTTGGGTAAGTGCTACTTTTTTAGGTTACATTGTACCCATTCACAAAATTAATTGTTACATTTGTTGCACTGTTTTCATACTTTTTGGTTTGCTTTGCAACACTGCAAACTAATATAGATCAAGCTGTATATATACTAGTTAACACTTCATAATATGTCATCACACAATAGTATGAATTGTACAAAATATTCACCAAGCATTTGTGATCTAATTAAAATGTCATTGTAGTTTGGCTTGATAGAAATCAAATAGTTGAAAAAAGGATTATTGCCAAAGATGTATCAAAAAACATTTAGTGATTTCACTTGTGTAGTATGTATGTCAAAATACATTTAAATGCATATACATATGCAATTTCAATAATATTAT